>NC_085049.1:17785724-18110721 GCF_963662255.1 Cinclus cinclus | reverse complement strand
ACATTTACTTAGTGCTTTAATAGCATTTTTTTATAAAAATGACTGTTTGCTTTGAATTCTTTTGTGGGCTCCCTGAAAAAAAAGCCAAATGGGGCTAAAGACATCTTCAAACAAATTTCTTACTTGAAACTTCAAACAGTCTTCTGTTCTCACAGCAGCAGAATTCTGTGGTTTGAACTGGATCACAAAATAATGCAAGTTCAGTCCAGAAAAGAAAAGAAAGTGCATCAAAAGCTGTTGATCTGTTTTTCTTGTGAGCCACAAGCCACAAATACCATGAGACCCCCAACTTCAGAGCCCAGGCATTGCCTTCTATACACCTGTCTTAAATAGATTGTTCAAGGAAAATAATATACAGAGAGGATTTTTATGGAAACCAGAAGCTGTAAGCAACTGTCCATCAAAGAATACAGGTGCTCAAAAGACACTTCTGGACCAGCAGCACTCTGTGGTCCAATTCATGTGAATTTACAACAGGCTAATGAACAGATGCTGGAAGGAAGCATGATGTCTGTAGGAGAACATGTAGCTCTTGTATTCTTTGAGTAGATGATTCTTTAAACTGTTGATTGATCTGCTTGCTCTTAATTATCTCACTTTTTAAAAAACAAAACTAAGTGCAAACTTCAAATTAATGCTTAGCCCACGTGAGCTGCTCAATTTAGTAACAATATTCTGCATGTTTTTTAATTTTCCTTCAAGATATTTGATGCCCTCTGGTTTTTCAGGTGATCCAAACCACCCTGATTTCATTTCTAAGACTATGCTGCAGTTTCTATGGGCTTGACCCAAGAAAGGGCCAACACACAAACTTGAATCCTTGCATGCCCAACTCTGCATGAAAAAGCACTCCTTGATTAGAAAAAGTAGAGAAGAAAAAAAAGCCAGATAAAGGCATGAACACACGCTTTAGGTTGTCACCTGAACAACTCCCTTACAGTTTTTTCAATTCACATACACTGAATTTCAGTATAATGTGACTTTCATCCTCCCTGCTGCCATTCAAGGTTTCCAGAAATTATCTACTTATATACTCTGGGTCAAAACAAGCAAGTTCATGAGTAAAAAGCTGCCTCCCTGTCCACACAATATTTTGCTTCCCAACATCCTTTGAGCCCTTCACAGACATGCACACCATTCCCCTCAGGTTTCTCTAGTCCTTAATTAACTGCTCCCTTTTTAAAAATAAAAAGCAGCAGGTGGTTTGGGAGTTGCTTTTTCGTTTCTTGAAGCTTGCACAGGCTACGAACTCCAACCCAGCTGCAGAACTATGGATGGAAGCTGTAGATGTGGGATGCTGTGGGAGAAAACCATCAGTGTGTGCAGACAGGGTAAGTGGATGCTATTATACAGAGTTTTTTTATTCAATGATGCAAAATCTTGTAAAAATCCCTTCCATTAACTCCCTGCACCTCAGGAAGCTGAACAAGACACTTTGTCCTGGCAGAAGGGTCACCACCAATTTCTGAGGCACTCCCATGCAGTAGGACCAGCTGTCTTCATCCCAAACACAACGTCATTGATACAGACACACTCTTCTGGGATCCCACTGCTGTGGCTTTCTGCTTCCAAGTCAAACTGCTGAAGATCAGAAGAGAAATTTGCCTCATAGACGCCAACAGCACAGTGTGCCACAACCCAGATCAGCCTGCCCTGACTCCCTGAGCACAACAGCCTCAAGAACCCACCCAGCAGTAAATGATCTACTCTTAAGTACTGTGATTAATTACCTCCCTTCAGCCAAAGTCAATACTTGGCTTGCACTGAAGTATTTAAAAATATTTCTTTAAAGAAAGGATAAAAAAGAGAGGGGTGCTAATAATGGGAAGTGACTCAGCTCGGTCTGGGTGGCGTTACTTATCAATTGCCATCAGATTATGTAGATAAGGAACGGCAGCAAATCCATCAGCTCCACTTGCACTTTGTCACATCCCTTTGTTTCAAGGCTTCACACAAGTGTGATCAGCACCACCCAGCCTGGAATCAACCAGACACAGCCCTGCTCTCCCTTGGGATCTGGGAATAGGAGAAGAGAGGAAAGAGATACAGGTGGGATATGGCAAGAGGAGAGGGGAACTAATCTCCTCCCACCCTTCACCTTGCAGGGATGCAACCAATTCATTCGCCTGGTCCTTCAGTACAAAAAGCCACCTGTGCCCATTCAGCCTCAACAGGTTGGAATTTAAGGATGAAGCATTCAAGTGTTTAGAGCATTTACCACGTATTTATGGCCTAGGTTAATGGTTGGGCTCAATGATATTAGATGCCTTTTCCAACCCAAACAATTCTACCACTGTTTTTTTTATTTTTAAGGTGTTTTTACACTGATTTCACCTGGAACACAATTCTGCTGTCTCCTAGACTAGGTGCTAAAACCCACCCTCATTTACACCACCAAAAATTGGGAAGAGACCGCAAAAAATACTTTCTGGACACAACCATTTTTAAGTGGGTGTCCTGGTTTAAGGCAAATTTTGGGAGGAAAATTCTGGCATGGTCTTTTCCAGAAAGCAAATTCAAGCAGCTCCTCCCCCAACCAGTTCAGGAGGTAAACTTCCTTGAGGAAAAGTGAAAAAAAGCCTGTTCATTTAACAAGCAAAGTAGTCACATTTAAAAAAAAAAAAGAGTAATATTAAACAATAGAACATCTCATTGTTCTGAAGATCTAGTTTTAAAAGCACAGAACTCAATATCCAGCATAAGCAGAACATAAGCAGATTTGGGACACAAGCAGCATAAAGCTACCCTAGGACAGAGGGTCAATTATCTGTTCTCTTGTATCGGCAGGCATGAACGAAGGCTGATAATCCTGATTTTGTAACAGAATCCAACATGGCAAAAACGGGCTGATTTTAGTCTCTGTTACCTCTGTGATAAATTAGGAAAAAAACCTGAGGTGTAACTACAAAGTCAGAGTGTTTCACCCAGAGCCAGTGGTTTGTGCTCCTCCAAAATTTCTTACCTGAACTGAAACTTCACACTCTTTAAACACAACATTAACACTGTTCTCTGCCCCATTCAATTCTAGGTACAAGATTACTAAATTCCATTGTTGTCAACAACAGTCTTAGAAACAAATTAGGACTGGCTGACTTAAATGATCTTGGATGTATACACAGAGCTCCTGAAAGGCATTTCTGAGAGCCAGGAAACACCTGGATTTTGAAAGCTCCGCACACACCACATAACCATAGGGGTTCTCCCATCATTAGTATCAATGTCCATTAGGGTGATGGCTCACTGTGAAAATGAGCATCCAAACTCTGCAGCTCATGGCACTTAACCCCAAGCCTCCATGCACGTTCCTTGATTATTTTTTCCAACCATGTGCATTAAGCACCGTGCCCAGGGCTCAGAAGAGATGGATCACGAGCACTGAGAGATCCAGCTCCCAATCTCCAGACCCAGGAGTCTTAATGAAGGCCTTGTCAAATCAGCAGTTTGGGTGCTTCCAGGGAAAAGAGGGGGAACCTAGTATTGTGACTGTAATTTTAACGTTAGTTTTTATCCCACAGAGATTAAAAACAAATAATAAATTGCAAGAGTGCAGTTATCCAAGAAAAATCAGCATCTTAACTGAAGTGCTCAGAAGCAAAACCAGATCACAGAACCCAGTGTGACTGCTTGAGAAGTTATGAATTCACCTGTATGAGACACAAGCACATACACTAGATTCCCTGCACTTAGCAGGTATTTGCACCACTATTTCCTCCCAAACTGTAGCCTCTCTGGGTGAAAACCAAAAAAGTATTTAGTCATCTTTGCAGGCAAAGAGATTTGCTGCGGCAGGTAGACAGAAATGCACAGACAAATGTAACAAGAACTGTAAAATCACAATTTAAAAATTTCAAAAGCCATAGGGGAGGATGCTTGTGCTTCTTGCCCAGCCAGGACTTCCTGTAGCAGTCCACAGCTCCTTGTGTACTAGTTCCACATCAGAAATGCAGAAAGAGGAAAAAAAGTATGTCTACAAGGCAAAATGCTAAATTCCTAGATAAATACCATCCAAGTCAGAATTCCTAACCACAGCCAGAACTACTGCAAGCCAGCCACCAGCTCAGTTCAGACCTGAATCAGTATTTCTGATATTCTGTGCCCCAGGCACACACTGGCCCATGCCAACAGTGGCAATATTCACACTATGTTTCACATAAAATTGCATTGCCTCAGGTGTCACTAGTACCACACAATGAAAGAAAGAAAATCTGGAGGTTTCCTGAACACCAAAAACCCTCCCCTTGGCAATGGACACAAGAGGCAGCTCCATGCCCTGTGTCTTTGGGCTTTCACAGACCTTCCCCAAACAGATTTTATAGCATAACACCACCTAAAATTTATGGGCCATTCCGTCCAGGGATGTCACTGCAGTATAAATATCCTGCCCAGGGCTCTGACCTCACACCTCCAAACTCCATCCAATTATCCCCCATACTAAGTGCCTTTTCTCACCCCCAAACCCTACAGTCACTTTCTGAAGGATATTCTGTGGAGGCAGCTCTGTAAAACCCAACAAATTTACAGCAGCACAATGTTCTTATATAAAGCATAAACCAGTTCACTGGGCAATTATGTTTGGTATTTCCCCCCCCCCCCCCCACCCCAGCAGTGCCATCTAAACCAAATATCCACTACAAATAAAAGCATCAAAACACAGAAGACAAATAGAGACATGCAATGTCCAAGAAACGCATTCTGACTTGAGGTTGCAATTTTGGGTTTTTCTTTTTTTATTTTCTGTATTCTACAGCAAGAGGAGAATAAGTGGGATGATGCTTGCAGTTTATCGCATGCATTATATTGTTCAATACACAAGAAGAAACATCAACTAAAAAAAAAAAAAAAAGACTGAAGTTTTGATTAAAGCTTAAAATGGGGGGAGTTTTTTTAGAATCATAGAATGGTTTGGATTGGAACAGACCTTAAAGAGCCCTTGTTCCAACCCCCTACCATGGGCAGGGTCACCTTACACTAGACAAGGTGGCTCAAAGCCCCATCCAGCCTGGTCGTGAACACTTCCAGGGATAGAGCAGCCACAACTTCTCTGGGCAGCGTGTTCCAGATTTTTTTCCTTTTTGTTTTACCAGCAGCAATTTCAAAGTAAAAAGCAAGCCATTACTAGTTTCAGCCTGACACCCCCAACAAAAAGATGCATCCCAGAGGCAAGAGGCAAAGGGATTCTTTGTTGGAAAACTCTGTCAGGACTCAGGGAGAAGCTGGTTGCCACTGGGCTTGAGTTACTCAGGTACAAACAGCAAAACTGGATTGTAAGGTCTAATTTAAGGATTTGTCTGACATCTCCCCAAATCTCACTGCCCACACCCAGGGCTTGGAACAACAATGGAAATCTAACTATTCCCATGACCCAGCACACCCCCAAATTATCATGGAAATAGCAAACAAGCCTCATTCACCACGACTAAAACTTCTGACACCCCATGAAGCAGAAACATATGTTTTCAAAGAAAAAAAACAAATCAAACTCATTTCACAATTTACAGTGCGGTCTGTAATTAATCACATTTGTATTGCCAGCTCCTAATGACTGAATCCCATTTAATCACTCTGGAGCCCCTCAGCTGTATGATGTGAGCACCACAAATCAGAACCCGGAGGGCCTGATGAACATTCATCACGCATCCTTCCCAAAATTAATGGTACAGTCAAAGCACGGCCAGGCCCCATGAGGTGCTCAACATCCGATGCACAAAATGTAAATTCATAACCATCACCACAATGCCATCAAAGAAATACTCCATCAAGGCTCATTTTGTGCTTGCAAAACATGTGTTTTCTTCACTTGGAATCAGAAAAGGGGCTTGAACTATAAATCCCAGGATCAAAAACATCCCCCAAAACTTTGAAGAGCTTAAATCTCAATCCGAGATCAACGTGGAAAATTATGCAAGGCAACGTCTGAAATGAGAATAACAATGTGCTGCAGGATCTGAAATGGGAGCAGCTTTTCCATAGTTCTCTAAAATCCTTTGAATTATAAAACTTTAGCTTCTCCATCAAGCTGGGAGACTGACTCTAGATAATGATGCCCCATTGAAGCCAAATGCCTTCACTGCTAAATCAAATATTAGTGCAGAGCCATGGTTCATTCAACTGGTTTGTGAGCCCTTAATCTCATCTTCATCATACAACACTTCCTCTTAAGTTTTGGGGTTTTTTGCTTCTTTCTAAATAAATACAGATGTTCTACATGAAGAGGCCTTCCCAACAGATCCACCTGCTGATATCCAGGCTGAAAACGTCAAGGGTAACAGCAGAACTGCTCACAGCAGAGCAGAACTCTATGGAAGAGGTAATTTCAGCACTCCAAACATTCAGGGTGTAGATGCTTCACATGGGCAGGGACTCCTCACTGACCTTCCCAGAGCTGTGTGGCACAGAAGAATTGCAGGACTTCCCCCTCTCTAGGTTCTGCACTCATCATGGCAGAGCCTCTTCAGTAAAACTGGTACAACACACAGCAGGATGATTCCCTGAATCTCCAAAGGTTTTCCCTGGATATAATTAATCTTCTACACCAACTCCAGCACTTTAGGAAGTAGCTACATTGTTATACTTAAAAACACTGACTTTCTCCTCATTTCTTCATTCCCAAGTGACAGAGTGCGGGGGCAGGGAAAAAAGCTTTTTTTAGCTACAAATGCAGGAGGTGGATGCTCTGCCTCACAACATAAACCATCAATAAGGATGGGTTTCAGTATGTCCTTAAGCTCATTTGTGGGTCTGGGCTTTAATCCTTCTGTCACCAAAATCAAATGGAACCAAGAGCACACACACAGCGACACAGAAACAGATTACTTGGGAATTCAGAGCACAGGTTTTGCAATGTCATACAGAGGGGTCAGAACTGACCCAGAATTTGGTATCTGGGGTAGAAGAACAGATTTTTAGCTGCCATCAGGGAAATGCTTTATAGGAGCATCCCTTAAACCTCCACACTGCATTATCAGCTACCTCCACGGGCTCCAGGAGCATATGGTCTGCTTCAGGAATCCAGCCCCTTCCACGGTGACTGGGAGCCCACATTATCATGCATAATGAAGGAAAAATCAAGTGCAAGCCACAGCTGGCTCAGGATCATGCTGGTGCTTGCATCTGCCACTAGCAGCTTCCCAAATTCACTCTGCACCTGTTCCTCACAAATCCGAGGTGCACCTGAAGGAAAGCTCTGCTGAAGACTTTGCACTAGACATGCTGGTTTGTCCTTGGCCTAAAAGAGCTCAGAAAATCCTCCCTCAGCTCAGGACTAAAAGGCATAATTTAATCTTCAAACTTCAAAGTGTACTTCAACTTTGGCATGCTCTCCATCAAATCCTTTGTGCTACTCACCTTTCCCAGTTCCTATCCAATGCACCAAAAAAAAAAATAATCACCTCCTCTGATATAAACATCCAAAACTGTATCTAAATTAGAGTATCAAAGACATAGGGGTTTATTAAGTCTCCACAGATGTCTCCAATAGAGATTAAGTTTGACCATACTTTACCTATTACATCATTAACTACCTAAGTCTAGACTTACAGCTGAGGTGGCATTTCCATTCCAGAACTCCTCTGGGGAAAATTACAGGAGACTGGGGAAGGGAAATTAAATGCAATTATCAAGAATGACTATTTAAATATCTCTCAAACTAATAATTTTTAAAGAGTATTTTATTAAAAATGCATTCAGCCAGACATTAATTAAATAGACAATTACAAAAATGAGTGGTCTGCACCCACTGTTATACTTTCAGGGTCAATCCTCCCATTTTTCTGTAGTTTCTGGTCTTTTTAGCTCCACAGCAGATGTCTCACAACATGGTGTGAGTGTGGAAGAACAACAGTGGATATTCACTGCTGGATATTCAAGGTGTGGAGGTCTCCAGAGTCATGAGCAAGGTGCACATGTCAGTGGTGTTTGCTTGAATAATGACACTGTAGTCTCCTCAGTGACAGCACACCAAGCCTACAAGCGGGGCTGTAATTCTTCTGTTTGGTATTAAACACATGCTCAACTTTTCTGCATTTTGTATCATATTCACATGGTCCGAACCAAGGAGCTGGATGATGTCAAACACCAGTTAAACTCAGAGCAACGGGGTCAGTAGTTCTTAAACTTTTTCTTTTTTTAAGGAGCCCCATAGAGGCTGCTTATGAAATAATTTCCATCTTGGCACTTAAATGTAAAGGGAGGAGGATTTTGCTGTTTCATTCAGTGAATGGAAGAAGTTTTTTGCAAGAAGTGCCAAATGGAGATTTTTTTTCCGAAATGGTCTCAAAGGTACCATCCAAAAATCCACCCTGTTCCACTCACTGCTGAAGATAGAGGACATCTTAGGAAATCTCTCCTCTCAGAGAAGTCTGGTGTCTCCTCAGAGCCTTTTCCTGCAGCGTTTCCTTGCAAATGCAGCTTCTCATCCACAGTCTCTGCCTCATGCTGCAATTACTCTTTTCCTGCCGTATCTCTGCTCCTCCAGCACAACCTGCACTAAACATCAGGCTCAGAACCAATGCTTTGGTCACGGTGGATGCTACAGAGTTACCCTGCAGACTGTGATCAGAACCATGAGCAACAGAAGGTAAAGCCACAGGGTCTCAACTGCTCACCTCAAGAGCTCCCAGAATCCTGAACAGAGACTGAGTCCCACTGAAATGAGCTTTCCTTGCAGGAGCATCAGGAGCTGCCACAGAAATTGGTGTTGCCAACATTTTGGGCTGGATAAATCAGCTGCTGCAGCTCAGTTATCACTTACAAGGAGTTTTGCTGCATCAGTATTTACTGAAGTTTAATGCTTTTGCTGTGCAACAGGTTTGAGCCTTGATCTACAGAGACAGAATCTCACACATTGCGTAACAGCACTACCAAAAAAATGGAACTCAGATCTGTGTAAGTTTGGACAAGCAAAACTCCCCTAGTTTCTAATACAACTTCTCTTCTAATATAAAGCCCTGCTCATATGTAGCAGAAACCTCATAAGGGCCATACTCCACCTAGCCAGGAGGGATAAATTTCAGTTCCCAAAGTTTGCCCACTACAGAATCAACTAGTTCCACAGGGGGGAAAAAAAAAAAAAAAAGGAAGGAAAAGAAAGAAAAACAGCACTTTTGCTCCTTCTCATGGCAAAAGCAGCTAAGAAGTGCCTTATTCCATGCAACACCAGCCCTACCACTCTATTCAAGGTGTAGGGTTGAGAAGATCCCCAGTTCATGATGATGCCTTCCCAAAGTTAATTCTACCCCTCCAACCAGCCTTGCTTTATCTCCCTATTGGGCCTCATTTGCTTTTCACTTGCTGATCCAGCTGTGAAAACATCAACTGGCTTCAGTCCTGCTGCTCCCAAGGAGAAATCACATCCCCAGGGATTTTTCAGAAATTATTGCAAAAGACAGGGAACACAGAGCTAACACATACCCTGATTTCCTCCTGGCCATCTGTCATGACTGCCAACCATAAAGAAACTTCACTAGCACACCCGAGCCCCAGCCTTGCCAAGAGCCTGAGCTTGAAGAGAATTTCCATCTCTCTGCATCAATCTCTGATATCCAGTGCAGAAGTGTCCAAACCTCACTGGCCATTTGGGGCCAGACTCCAGAGCACTTTGGGCTAGCTCTAGTCCTTCAAGCAGCAGCAAACTGAGTGCTGAAGGCTTCCAAAACCCAAAAAAAGTCTACTTGCTTACAATCAGAAATGACCAGCCTGTTCAAGTGGTTTTCCTGCTGGATAATGACCTCAGCTGGAGTCCTGTAACATCTCCAGCTGTGATGGTAGAGGATGGATGGCTCCTCAGGTTTTAGGAAAAGGCAGAAGTCAGGACTGTGCTCTCTGCCTTGAAAACCCAGATGCACCATAAGGGCAGGATGAAATGAATCATTCTCTGATATTCAAGCATCTTCCAAACAGCGGAACAGGTATCAGGAGAAAACAAACAGAACCGAGTACAGTGCTGTGTACAGAAATGAACTAATATCAAGCTTGACTGAAAAAGTTGATTAAATTAGTTTAATTTAAAAGCCCAAACAAACCCTGAAGGAGGTTCTTTGTTTATTGCTTTTTACCAACAGCACACTTTACAGAAGAAGCACCATGTGGGCATGAAATATTCATTCATTAAATCTTTCATAAAGCTCCACACTATTGGTTTCACTCAGGATATATTTATAACTTGTCAAAGTCCCCGAAAATCACTGCTTTTCTTCCTCCCCCCTCCAGACTGTTTATAAAAGGTTTAGGCTTTCAGTTTTCATTGCAATATCCCTGATCCTCAGCTCCACTGTTGCTCGTACACAAGATGCTGCTTTTTTAATCCTAACAGGACTCATCGTTCAGCCTCCCATGTACCACCCAAAAAGGGACCCTTAGGATGCTGCAAACCATGGGAATGGCAGCATCATTCCTTTACAATGGAAGGCAGCAGCATGTGGAGATGAAAGTCAGAACAGAGTCCAACCAAGCAAGGGAAAAGCAGGAAGAGGGTGGATTCATTTCAGTAGGGCCATGTCTGAGACACTGGCTTTCAAACCTCATCCATTGGAGAACCACTTCTTGAACCCCTCCTTGGCTGCCAGCCAACCTCCAGATTAAACCCATGCTCTGAGCTGGGTTTAATAACACACTAGAATAAACAGTGCTACATTATCCTCAGTGTTAGCTGTAAAAGTAAGTAATTTTTTTTTTACAAGGTTCGCTGACTACACAGCTCAGTCCAGTACAGGAACAAGGACAAGCTAGTTACGGATGAAAAATATTTTCCACCCAGAAATCTGCAAAAATCCAGGATTGCATTAGGGGACAACTACATCAGTGAAACTGTTAACCCTCTAAGGACTTGCACTGGTATCTAATCTAGGTGGAGGCCAAATCTCATTTTTTCAAATCATCCTTAGTAATACTCCGCTCTGTGGAAGGTGTCCCTGCTCATGGCAGGGGCTAGGACAAGATGGTCAGTAAGATCCCTTCCAACCCAAGCCATTCTTGGGTTCTCTGATAAAAAAGCACCTCAATACAGGTGCTGAACAGGCACTCAAGGTGCACTGCAGAGTCCTGAGCAGTTTTGGTGCCTACAGTCACTGCACACATCCCTGCTTCGCTGGACCACAGGCTGTCTGGTCAGACTTGCTCATCTTTCCCTTCTTCCATTTGTTTGTGAGCATAAATAAATATAAATACCATAGAAGCAGATGTTGTCCCTGGAAACTAGGCTTGCTGGGCATGTTTCTGCTGAAACAGCTTCTCACTGGAAAATTAGGTTTTGATAAAAGCATGTTTCTTTTCTTGCTTTTAATAAACAGAGCCTACTTCATGTGCAAGGTCTGGCATTTCTGTTTTTCACTGGAAAACTAAACAATCTTGCACGGTTCCAGTTTTTCAAATGCCTGATCCTCAGCAAGGGCTGGGTTCCCCCGGCACAACTGCATCTCGTGGGGCATTGAGGAGAAGAATCTCAAGGTGAATGCACAAGAGGGGCCAAAACCTCCTGAGACAAAGCCTAACCCAGGCAAAAGGGCAAGGAGGGACCTACCACTTCTGGGGTGCTGGGTCTGCTGCAAGCGAAGACAGTTTTTGGGGTGTTTAAACCCAAAGACACCCATCCCAATCTTTCTGAGTGGCAAAATGCTGATTTTTCCTGAAGGAAAATACTGGTGAGTACAAAGCAGAGGCTTTGAATTTATGGTTTCATGAAGGGGACAAAGGAATTTCCAAAGTCAGTTTCACCAGATACTCAAGACAAGCACAAAGAGTGACCCCAGCTGATGAGACTTGAACTCAGGGAAAATTTTCCCCTCAGCAGAGAGCTGAGAGTGCCCCAAGGCCACGTACCTGAGCCACAGGGCCCCTGCAGAGCCACAGCTGGGAGCCCTGTGTACATTCCTAAAGACCATTTCTACTGCACTCCCAAAAAACTTCACGCAAAAAGATGTGTGCTTAACCAAACATTGTTGTTTCCCCTCGATTTTCTCCATCACTCACAGTGGTCCCAACCAGAGCCACAGCAGTGCACACCTTGTATTTCCCACTCAGGAAGTGTTTTGTGGGTTGTTTTTTTTTTTTTTTTGTCTGAGTTTCACAACTGAAACATCAGGATAAATCATTTACTCCCCAGTCCACCTAATAAACCTGCCAGCATCTCATCCCCGCAAGGTTCTCTGCGCTTTTGCCTCTGGACCTGAAAAATTATGTTAAAAGGAAAATCAAAACAGAGAATGTTGACCTCAAGACCAGCAGACCAGGAGATGATCAAAACCCTCTGCATTTGATAAAAGTCTACAACTCAAACTTCTTGCAAAGCCTGACCCACTGGCCAGGCTGTGCCACTTTTACACAGTAGCTCAACAATTAATTACATTCCCAAAAGACAGGTGGGGGCTTGTTGTGCTCAGTTTACCCCAAAAGGGCCTCATTTGGCAGTACTTAGACTTTTGAAAGTAACTAAAGCCCAGTAGCACTTGCAAAAGATTTGCAGTGTCACACAGCAATGAAAAGACCATTTTCCCTATCAAGACAACATTATCCTGATGCCACACAAGCCATGGGCAGACTATTGAATTTTCACATCCCAGGCTGAGGAATCTGAGTTATGCCAAGGAAGGAAAACCTACTGAGGGTGTTAATGAAAATATGTTTTTGTCAGGAGCAAGTCTGCAAGGGGCTACGAGGGGCTGGGGGGAAATGCCAAACCATGGCATGGTCCAGTGAATTTCAGCTCCTGGAAACTCCCAAGACACACCAGAGTCAACTGACTTGACTCTTACTACAGCAAACTTCAGCCAAAGCCAGCATTTTTATGTCCTCTCCTCCTCTTTGCCATCATCAGGAGAGCTAAGAAAAAAAAAAGGCTATTTTTTAATATGCTCGTTAAGTATAATCTGCTAAATGTTCTATGCCAATGCATAAAGCTGCCTGCTATGCTAATAGAATATTTAATTGACATTTATTTGCTGACTAGTTATTTATGCTAACGTCATCCCTGCATAATTAATAGTCTGCTAAAGTCGACTTGAAAAGCACACATAAAACACTGCACTAAGAGTCATTTGCAGCATTTAAAATAAAGAAATCCTGCCATCTATTTACATTAGGTTAGTCTAAACTCAATTTTGATGGAATAATAGGATAAAGATTAGGCAGCGATTTTAAAAAACAGCCCTGTATACTGCTACAGAAACATCCACAGGCTTTGACAGTGCAACCTGCCAAAGAAGATTTCCGAGTTTCATTTTACTTGGCTCGAGGGCCCAGTTCTTAGCTGATGTAAAACAGCATAAGCTCAGTGAATGCCTACTTATTTTCTCCAGCCTCAAGCTCTTAGGAAGTAATATTTATGGTGAAAGAGCTAAACAGGGGCCAGATCTGCTCTCCATACCTGGAAAAACAAAAGGAGACATTCACACTGTCCAGCTGATCCCTCTACCTGTGCTGTAATCACAGACCTGCAGGCACAGTTCAATTTTTACTTCCTCTGGGATGAGATTACCAGGGGAAGATCCCTTCATTAAAAACAAGAATACAACAATATCCATGTATCCATGACTGTATTTTCTGAAACAGAATCTCTGAACACCCTCATCCATTGTCAGAAACAGGATCTCTGTGTCCCTCTTCTAACAGCCTGTGGACAATCTTTGCAGTCAGCAAGGAAGCTCCAAAAATGATGCTGAAAGCCAAGAGTATGGGACACATCTCTTGGAGTGACCCCAAATCCACACCTGCAAGACAGCAGACCATCTTCTGGCCATTCAGAATCATAATGCTACAAATTTTGGCAAGGCCAACCAGAACCAAGCATGACCCTCCTTTACACTAGTGACCTCAAAGAGCAGATTTTGAATCTATCAAGTGACTGATTCACTTGCTAATATATAAAACCAACCAAACAAAAATAGCAGTAAATTGTCATTTGAAGGCAACCCAGTATGCCATGGCACAAGTTTTTTCTCCCTTTTCAACCATATCCTGTCCAGAATCTGACCCAGCACTTGCAATCACAGTGAAATTTCCCTCCTTCGGCCTAGGTTTGAGATAGGAGTTAATCTCACTTGAGAGTCACATAAAAACCTGCCTCAAACAGTGACCAAACGATGGTGTTTGCCTTCACAGAAATTCCATCTGTCAATAACATTAAAGCAGAGCCACTGCTGCAATTACAAGCATACACAACAATCACGTCATCTCGTGTCTTTAGCTCATTCCAGGATGCATTACAACAGTGCCAGGAGAGACTGGGCTCTGTCATCTCAGCTGTAGATCTGCAATCTGTATAAAAACCCCCGAGTGCCAATCACAGGACGTCCCTGCTCTTTCACAATGCATAATTTAGCTGCTACACTTGTCAGGTTCTCCACGCTGCTCCTGCACCCGATGGTGGATGTGTCCACAAACTCAACTGTCATCAACAGAGGAAAACAGCACATGGAAATGAACAGGCTAAAGGACACCTTGTTTCCTTCCACTAGTCAGGAAAGTTAAGCTTGGCTTAAATTTTTAATGCTCAATGGATAAAACAGCCCAAGGGACAAAGGATGGTGACAAACAACTGTACTTTGAGGATAAAGAGAGTGTTTGGGTAAGAGATAGGATAGCATTTATTAGCCTGTTTCCATTCAGGCTGACATAATGGGAAAATTTTAACTCATTGATGGAAAATCTACCTTTCATTGCACCCTTACAGTGCAGGAAACAAAGCCTCCCACACCACCACAGCCCTGCCACTGCCAGTGAACTGCGAAGCAGGTTTTCCTTCCTCATACAAATTACAATTGCTGAAGGGCCTTGTCAGGAAGGATGAAAATTTCACACTCAGCTACAACAGGCAGTAGTTACCCACTGCTTACACCACAGTTAATATGCAATAAAGAAGAAATCTCTGTCCCAGGACGTGACATTAGAGCTGATCAGTGCCAAAGCTAGAGACCATACGGACAGCTTCACACTTGCCTCAGCTAGTTCATGAATAAACATCCAATTCATTCAAATGAGTTCCATATTAACTAATTTAAATAATTTTCATTTTGCTTTGAATGGTAAACAGATCTATTCTGCCAGGATAGTTGAGTTTGCAATTCAAATTACACACCGATTTGTAATGAGAAAAATATAATTAATGGCAAAGCTTGAAGTAACTATAATTTTACTCCTTTGATTTCCTGGGGAGGAGGGGATCGGAGCATGAAGCTCACAGGCACACGTGCACTGACACCATCCTGCCATAAATCAAGACATTTTATTGCCACCTGAGGTATTCCTGATCTGGTGACTGCACCATCACGTCACAGGAGGACAGAACATGACTTGACATTTTGTGTCAAGTGACATTTTGGCTCACAGGCCACAAGCAGCATGATGCAACTAACGTCATCCCATATATAACAGTGCAGCAGTCTGCAAATTAATCAACTTCCTTCGATTTGGATCATAAACTACAATTATTTGGCAGCTGCCTCTTAAAAGCTCTGTGTGTGCTGGACTCTAAATCAAGTTCTATTGATCTGCTGAACTGAACCAGCCCATTTTGTCGCATCTCTCTCCCATCTAATGAAATTCTTTGTCCCATCACTCTACCATTCTTGTCTGGCATCACATTTACGAGATGAGCACTGATCAGTCCAACCTGACTTGTAAGCAGAAACAAAGCACTGTCCCAGTGCTGACATTCTGGCTGTTAAACAAGTCCATTTTGGCAACTCTGCTTTATAAGCAAAGCCTTCAGCTCCCGATTAAAATCACTGTCTAATGACAGACAACCAGTGCTGGCCATGCTGTTTGCATGGTCTAGCCAACCACTGTAATCAAGATGTGCAGAACTAATGCCTTCAGAACTGGGTCCATGCAATTTAAAGCTGGTTTTTGTTTCTCCCACAGGTTTGACAACAAAATAATGTGCGATGATAAAGAGGTTTAAAAAAAACCTCCACAGAGTTCATAGAGAACATTAGTTTCTCTTTTACCAATGCACAGATCCTATGATCCTGTAAGTCCTTAATGCTCAGATCCTCTTGGGCATTTTAGATGCCTCATTCCAAAATATGAGCCAAGCTCTTAAATGCTTAAATCTCTCCTGAAATAACAACTCATGGATTTCATTTATTCTTTTTGAAATTTATACTGTAACATATTCAATACAGTTTATTAACTGAAAACAGGAGTGGGAGGGGAAAAATAAACAAAACCCAACAACCCCTAACAGAGCAGTTGCCGACATTCAACACCTGTGCACCTGGTGCATAGTTATATCACCCACCAGAGAAGAAGGGATGTAGGACACACTCACACTTGCAGTCACTCAAGCAAAGCAATTCACACAGAATGGCCACGACCCAAAGGGCAAATTCCAACAGATCCATGAAAAGCAGTTGCCTCAGGTTACAAGGGAATTGTTATTTTCTATTATGACACCCAGTAAGCTCTCTTACCCCCGACCCTCACATTTGAGATTTAGTCTGTAGCACTGTACACCTTTCTGGTAATGCTGATTGTAATCCACATAATAAAATGTAGTTTAAGAGGCCAATAAAATAAAATACCTCACCCCTCTCACATCAGCTTGATTTACTGGTACTAAGCCAAGAGATTTCTCAGTTATATTTATCTTCAAGACTTCTTTTTTTTTAAAGGAATCAATCCTGTGTTTATTCAAAACACACAGAGCAGAACAAAAAGATAAGTTTAGCTCACAGCTGGGCTTAGGCAAGGCAGGAACATCAGCTTTGATTCAAAGACTGTGTCTACAGCTCACTTTAGGGAGAAGTCAGGGAACACTTACACCAGGAGAATTCCCACACAGCACAACTGGCACATGCACTGTTTTCAATGGCCATACGTTGCAGAAAAGGAAAGAGTACCTTCAGCAGCAGAACCCTTAAATGAGAATTCCCTTAAATGTACACACAAGCTGGAGGGTGAATACTCATCTCTTCTTCCCTTGATCCAGAATAAATGAAATATATGGCAGGAATACTTAGGACCAATATGACAATATTGCCAATATGCCTCTGCTTGGAGCGATATAGCAGCAAGGGTACAACACAGCTGCTCTGCTGATGCCCATAGCCTATATATATTTATATTCTTATATATTGGGGATCAAATTGTATTATTAACCAACTCCTCCACATGTGCCACTCAAGAACCTACAACACTTCCATTCAGTTTTTGTGCACCTAAGACCTGCCAATCAGGACATGCCCAAACACGACCAAATTCTGCTACCATTAATCACATGGATCTACCATTGGAATTAAAAGCTGCCAGAGTCTGGTGATAGAAAGTTTTAAACTTTCAGGGCAGAACACTTTTGAGTGAAAAGTCAGCTTCTGATTTTGGTTACACCCAAACTGATTTTGCTCACTGTTCTCACTCTTTAATTTCACCCCTCTTTCTACAAGAACAGGACAGTTTTCTCCCCGAAGTTAAAATCACAGCATTACAGCTGAGCAGTAAGAAGACATCTCCCTATGGAAGTGTCTTCTGTTGTTATCAAACAGGGCACAATTTTCTGGAGGCTGATTGGCAAACTGAATCCTGTGGGGAAACCACCCTGCCCACATCACTGAGGACCTGGAGCACCCATCCCAGACCAACCAGAAACCTGGAGATGAACCCAATACCAGAGCACCACCCTCACAACCCAGGCAGAACTCACCATCTGGAGGCATCAGGACCTTGTTGTTCTGGGTGCACCAGCCCACAGGGTGCAGGTCTGCTGTCATCACATCACACCAGAAGTCTGCCCTGCGGTCGTCCCCGTAGCCGCAGTAACGCAGCAGCAGGAGCTGCCCACAGGTGGTGATGATCGTAGCCACCCAGTACGTGTCTGGGTTGCTCTTGTTGGCCACTTCTAGTTTCATCCCTGGCTGGAAACTGCTTTGAAGGCTGATTTCAACCTTGCAAAATGAGAAAGGCACAGGTGTTACTTTTTGTGCTTTGCAGGGAGACCCCGTCCCCTCCCCTGGAAATGCTGCCCTTAAAGAGCAGCCCTGGAATAGGACATGAGCTGATTGTGCTTCTTAATCCAACCACCTCCTTCTCCACTGTCTGGGCAGTTCCATTCCTACTGCACTGGCTCATATCCCATCATGCAAATCCCACAGGTTCCAAAGTGCAGGAGTGGTACCTTCAGGTGTACTACATCCAAGAGAGGACTGGCACTCATCTTCTGTTGCAGTTATTATGTTGAGATAGACATGACTGGCATCACCACCAGTTCTTTATTAGAAATTTTTTCATGCCTTCTTTCATTGTACTTCTTTCCAACAACTCTGACTCCTTCCCTCATAGGCAGCTTCACACAGCACTGACTCCTTCTCTCCTCCCTGCATAACTGGCTAAACCCCAACCTGTCCCTTTCCCAGCCACCTTACCCTGACTGTCCCTCACACAACATCTTCTCACCTATCTGTCCCTTACCTCCTCACAGCACAGCCAACAGACTCCATCCCAGACTGCAGCAGACTCTGAGTCTCAAGCTCCAACTCAAACTACAACTAGTGGTCAGCTAACCCACTCTTTTATAACACCCCAACTCCTTGGGCAGGCACAGATGTTTCCACTGTCAATAATCAGTATACCTGTAATTCATTGGGAGAGACTGCCTTCTGTACTATCCTTGCAACCTATCTTCCCACAGTCTTCAAACCCTAAATGTCACTAATGCCTCGGACACAGTCAGCATAACTCAAATGAAGTTTCATTTCCCACTGCACAGCTCCACCAGGCAAATCACAGGACATGGAAAGGCAGGTATGAGACACCTCTAGGAGTGAAGGCCAACTACAATAATTAGTCACATAACAACACTGAAGCACCTCTAGATGCTTGACAAGCATCAAGGGCTGATTGCTGTACCAGGCAGACCAAGGCAGACCACCCATCCTCAGCAGCTCAAGCCTCAACCAATTCCCCCTCCCAGCACCCTGGAAAACGAGGGATGACCTGTCACTGAAAGAAGTAAATCGTCTGGGCCACTGCCATCTGATGGAGACATCACTTTCATTTATCTCAGCAGTGACAGGTCACCTGCAGCTTGCCTTAGGACACTGGAGATGCTAGTGCATCTCTTCTGGGACACTGCTGGCACTGCTGATGAAGACCAGGGCCTGCTGTAGCACAACCTGTGTTCCAAGGACCAGTGGGGTGCCTCCAGCTGGTGTTGATAAAGAAGTGGATGCCAGCGCACTGGTCAGGTGCCAGCCTTGTCTTCACAAAACTGTCCAAAATGTAACCTGTTACTCCTTAGGAGATGTTTAAGGACAGGTTCTTAGAACCTTATCAGCTACTGAACTTTATAATCCAGAGGGATTATAAATCTAGGTAAACCTGTCTCTGACTGACTTCCAATTGAAATGGCAGTTTAAAATGGCTCTTTTACTTAAAAAGGTAACTACACCATGGCCTGCTTGGTCAGTTGAGGATTTCACTGATGTGGGGATGCCAAGCTGATGAGAAAACACTCCTCCGGCCCATCAGCAGTAATCCCTCACTCATCCAACTCCAGCTTCTGCCCCCAGAGCTGCCCAGCAAAACACATTTACCATCTGCACTCCACATGCCTTTCCTTGTGTGGGCACTTGCAGCAGAATCAATGCCCAGAGTCACAGAACACTTGAGAGGGACCTTTGGAGATGGTCTGAACACTGAAGGTGGTCTGAGACATGCACTGCTTTACTGAGTGCTAAAACAGGATCTCAGCGATGCTCAGAGTTCTCATAAATAATCCAGGGAACAGACTGGCCCATGTCCCAGTACAAACTGGATCTCCTGGTCTCCTCCCAGTACAGACTGGCAGCTGCAGCTCAAAGCACCTGAGCCTGATGCCTGCAGAGTGATTCATTTGTTGGTTTTCTCCCTGTGCTCACCAGAACATCAACATGGTACTCTGGAAGCCAAGAAACTTGTGACTGGAAATCACACCATGAGTAGAATCAGACAGACAGATAATACCATCTTCTCTGACAATTTTCAGGATTTTGGCCAGATTTCTGAGGATCAAGTTTTGGATTGTGAAGCAGTCACCAAGGTCTGTTCCCAGCACCAATCTGTCCCACACTGACATTCCCAGGATTGAGGTGCTGTGAGAAACTGCAGTCAGCAGGACTAGCAGGATGAGCTGGGCATCTCCAAACACTGAAGACATCCTTAAGGGCTTCATGAAGCACAAAACTTTCTACTTTGAGCCTGGAGCAGAAATCTGGGACAAGATACTTTCTCCAAACAGCTGTTGGATCAAGAATAAACTCCACAATAAACAGTTCTGCAAATTTCCAGTAGAGAGAATTATGGTCCCTCACCTGCAATGCTCTGGGTTAACTGTTGTTAAAATGAAAGCAAAATAGGGAATGGAGGACTGTACTGGTTTTTTGGTTTTTCGGGTCTAGATAAAAGAGATGTTTTTCATCCCTGCAGCTCCTTTAGCCCTACAAAACAAGCCAGAAATTTACCTAGAGACAAAGGTCATTTGACCAGGTGATCTCCAGAGGTGCCTTCAAATGCTGCTTGTGCTAACACAGAGCAGACACAGACCTGTCACTACCACAGCTGTCTGCATGCTCCATGTTCACCCAGGAAAAGCACCACCTGCCCAAGCCCCTGCTTCCCACACCTCTGAGACAGCATCTCCAGGCTGGAGGCTGAGAGATTGTTTCCTATGAGCCACACTCCAGGGCTGAGTGACTCTGCCAGCCAGTAAATCAGGCATTAAAAGGAGATTTGGGGAAATAATACACTCTTGTGAGATTCATCTCTACAGGCTGGTATGGACAACAATGAATGTAGAGGCTGAAGAGGAAAAAAATGAGTGTGTTAAGAGCAAAAGGAGAGCAACACAAGCCCTCAAAAATGGAAAATTTGATGCAAAGGCAGAGGATAAGGGAGTGGCACAGACACAGAACTCCAGTCTGTGACTGCAAACATACCAAGGTCACAGACTGGCTGGGGGGTACTCCCACTCAGGCTGTCACATGTGGGACAGTTTCTCCCCAGAATGCTAAGACTCCACTACAGTTCTCCAGGGAGCCCCTGCAAACCTGAAGAGGGAAACAACACCCACGAGGCTCAGAGGAAGCACGTACATGTTTGAAGGAGGTGTGGGGAGCAGCACTGGCTCCTGTTTCCTCCAGGAACTCATCCCAGTTGAAGTCTGTGTCCTCAATGCTGGAGCCCTCATCTGTTCAAAAGCAAAAAGAAAAAAAAATAAAAAATGAGAGCAAGAAAAGCAGCCCAAAACACAGCCAAAGAGGCAAAAGTCATGTCAAAGAGTTCAGGGTGAGAATAGCAACCAGTATAAACATCAACAGAAGGGAAAACAGAAAGCTTGCTTTAAGGATCTGTGTTTTGACCAGCTCTTACTACGCTTTCAGCCGACTCTGGGGCTTTAGCAGCCAACACTGAGACCAGAAATGACTCTGCTTCCATGGCAGTGGTGGCACAAAACTGTCATACACTGCAACAGGCACTTGTGCTCTTTTATTTTGCATTTGATGACTCCCTGAGACTGCGAGGGAGGTGGCTGCCTGCTCACTGTCACCAAGGTCCAATGTCCTTGTGCCCTCCAAGTGGCTCCCCCAGCACTGCTAATTACAGCAGTGCCCCAGTGATAAATTAGAAGATAATTCTGTTGGTTGAGCTGTACATAGACCTAACACCCCAACCCTTGGCGTGAGCGAGACCCATTTTCACTCCTGCCACCCTTCTCCTTCCTCATCATCACTGCACCCATAAATCTCAGACAAACCACCCATGCCTTCCCCTCTTCCCCCAAGGCTACAGCTGCTTTCCCCAAACCCCTGAGCACACCTTACTAGATCCCTACTGCCTTCTTACTCCCTGCTCCCCTTCAGATTTGGGGCTCTGGATGCTCTCTCCCCCATCCACACCACTGCCCCACACAATCCCTCCACACAGGAAGGTCTGGACATGACCACACTTTCTTTTCTTCCTTTATAACCATGCTGAGGCAGAGCCAAGCCCCCAAACCATCTCTGAAAAACACACAGCAATAATTAAAAATAAATCTTCTTTCACTTACAGAAAATCAGCCAAATCTGATTGTTTTCATTTTGTTCCCAAGCAATCTCACAAGCCCAGTTTCATCCCCAGAGCAAAAATATTTACAGTCTAGCAATGAGCTCTTTGCAATAAGCATTTATCAGGCAAACTCTGTGAGACCCTTTACCTGCCCAAACATTCATCAGTGTGTTCATGATGTAATTAAAGTGACTCATGACAAACTGAATTAAGAACCTTCCCCAGACAGTTTTATGAAGAAAAAGGCAGGGTTAATTTATTGCAATTATTGCTACAGGTCTCCAGTTTCCAGGACCAGAGAAAATTATGTTGTGAAAAGGGAATCTCTCATTATTAAAAGGGGAAGACACGGTTTTTATTTGCTGCCTGTGGCACTAGACCCACATAGGTGAGGGGAAAAAAAAGGGGATCAGAAGAGGGTTTTTGAGACAGAGCTGGTAGAGGGTAAAGATCTGTCTGGGAATTCAAAGCTGAGCTGTCAACACTGTTGAACACTTGCATGCTGCTGCATCAAGTCTGACTTCTTGCCCTAAACTCAAGTCATCTTCTTAAATATGGAGATGCAAATCAACATTTACTCCAGTGATAAACAAGCTACCAGATGACTCTTCAACTGTGCAAGAAATAACCCAATTCCATGATTACAATCCAAAAACAGACAAATTCATCGCAGAATAAAGAATGGGCTTTGTTTTGATTTTTGCAATCACTGCAAAAACCTTCAGGCACTGAAGATGGCTCTACTTGAGATATCTAACCCAGAACGAGGGGTTAGTTCAACCTTGACTGAATGATAAGCCACAACTTAACCACAAGGTAGGAACTTGGTGGAAAAATTCTGTATCATGCAGGCAGGCAATTTAGATGAGCAGGAACATTTTTCAGCCTTCATGCCTGCAACCCTGCAGAGTTAATGTTATAGAGAACAGCTGCGTGCAGAGATTTCAAAGGCTGAGCCTCTAAAACCAAGTATGTTAGTCCACCAGTAGATGGGCAGATCTGATTTTCCATTCCAGGCTTAAAATTGCTTAAGCAACTTTTTACCCTGAGCACAACCAATCCCCATCCCACCAAAAGTCAGAAGCACCTGACATGAAAATCCTAAAGCGCATCATCCCCTCTGCCTCATCTCTCCCTGCTCCTGCATCCACCCGTGTCTGTGGGGTTGGGATGGGCTGCTCCAACAATTCCAAGGGCATCTCCACCTCAGGACATGGGCAGGACATCTGGAACAGGCTGCCCTGGGCAGTGGTGGAGTCACCATCCCTGGGGGGATTTAAAAGACACAGAGATGTATGTAGCACGTGGGGACATGGCTTAGTGTGTGGCCTTGGCAGTGCTGGACTCAAAACTCTCAGAGGTATTTTCCAACCTAAATAATCCAGTGATTCTATGATTTCCAGGTCAGCCCTGGGCTCTCTTCTCTCCCGGTCAGGCACTTCCATCTCAGAGCATGAGTCCTTTCCCTCAGCTTGGGATGCTCTCTGTGTACTCTCAGTTTTTATTCCTGTTTTTGTTCTAAACTCCTGTGAGTCAAGGCAAGTGCCTCCTTCAGCAAGCGTCTCCTTTTCCCCAGCCTTCCTCAGCAGTCTTATGGGAAGGATTCATTCCACTGAGCAGCAGGAGCTGAGGTTTTCAGTCAGTTCAGTGCACCATCTCCAGCCCTTGCAAGGAGCAACGTCTCCAGGGGGATCAGAGTCTTCTCCAGAATTTGGAAAAAGCTTTTTAATAAATATAAACAGATGCTATTTATGGATGCATCAAGTCCTTCACAACCTTACTAACCCTGACCTACTCTGCCATGGGCCAGCACAGAGACTCTCACTGGCAGGTTGCTTCACATGCTGCCCGGCAAAACCCACAACAGCACCCATTTAACAAAACACCACCCAGATCTCTCCTTTCTAAACCCAAATAACGAGACTTCAAGGCCTGGAGGTGAGGCAGAGTGAGAGCTGCAGCCTTCCCTCCCTGTCAGCTCATTCCTCTCTTACACTTCACCAGCCTGGCTCCTCTACCATGTTTTATCTGCAGACTTTATCAGGAAATTACTTTTACAAGGTCTGTAAAAATAATGTCAGAGTACTCATTTATCACAGCATCAGTGGTTTATTTTGCTTCATTTCACCACAATGAATTCTGAAGGGACTGTATGTTTTCAAAATGGTTTTTTAATGGACTTTGTTCCCTGCTGGAATTCTGGCAGGGGAGCATTCAGAACAGTCCCAGAGTGGCACAGGGATGAAACCAGCCTAGAGGACCCAACACCACCCATACATGCAACAGGGCTGCACACAAATCTCCCCAGCAATCAGAAAAACCCAACTGCTGAGGAGCACAGGACACCATGAAAGGTGATAAATCTGGCATTAAACCTATTTTACATACCAGCTCCCTTTCCAATTATTGGTACTTAGGTCCAGAGCTTTTTGTTAATGAAAGAGTCAAGGCTGGCTGGTTTACAATACGGTGATGTATCAACAAGCCCAGGATGGCAAATAAAATCAACAAGTCATTATCAGCGAGCCTCTCAATGGCTTTAAAGTGCTCATGCATTGACACTGTAAAAATGCAACTGCTCCACCTGTTAACAGCCTCCTGGGATGTTCAGCTATGGAAAAGGGATAAAAGCCCCAAACCCTGTGGCTCTAGAAACATAGATTTCCTTCCCCCCCCCCCCCCCCCCAGGCTTTATATTGTAAGGAGAAGGTATTTAGGGCAAATTGCTTAAACGTCTTATTTATAGCACCTAGATACATATACGTGACTTTTTCAGTGAATAAAACACTGAAATGCTCCCACAACAGGTATGGGGAGAGGGAGACACAGAGACCTAAGCAACCACAAACCTCAAACCAGAAACAGCTTTGGGAGACCCATCAAAATCCTTATCCCCACCAAAATTTAGGGATTGCAGGCCAGTTCTTCTCATTCCCAAAAACAGTCTATGGTTGGCCAATGGAATCTCATCTTAGAGGCTCCTATCTCTCTACCACAGATAAAAATAGATCCAGCGGTGACTAGATCAGTCCAGGCATGACCACTCTAGAAATCCAAGGATCTGGTGTCCAAGGAAACAGGAAAATCACCGAGTTGTTACAAGAAGTGAGGAAACTGAAGGCTGAGTGGCCAAATTTCTGACAAACTGAGGGAGAAGCAGGGAAAAGTTTGGCTTCAGAAAGAAAGTAGGTTAGGTCTAGCCATAACGTACTTTTTCATCATATGACACAGTCTCCTCCTGCTACAGCTGGATATGGGAGGTTAAAGCACCTAATTCCATCAGAAATCACCAGAACGTAGCATCTCCTTTTCTGCATCTACCATAGTACCACCAGATTTAGCACAGCAAATCCTTACACCTTCAGGAGCCCATCCCAGAGCAGTACAAAGCATCCAGTCGTGAGCACAAAGACAACATGCGACCAGCTCTCCTCTCCTCAGTGTTTGTGAAGCCCCCTCATCTGAAGCACTCCAAAAAATAGTAAAGGAAAGGACAGGGAAGGTCAAAACAAAGGAGAAATGCTGTAAACTACTGAATGTTTGTCTCTCTTAACCACAAAACTTCAACAGAATAAAAAAAGGTAGGGAATCTGGGAGAACATAATATGATGACTTGGGAAAGGTTTTTCCATGGCTGTTTAAATTTTGAATAGCTGCTGCAGACGAGGTCCAGAAGAAAAAAAAGCTTCTGTTTCCCATCAATCACAGAACACAGTCCAATCACTAAAACCCAAAAAAGGGGTTGGAGCTGTACAACCATTCCAAATGCTCCCTGGCTCTCAGCTCCACCTGTGAGGAGCTGTAGCAGTGACAAAGGGAATGGGGGAGAAGGAGAGCCCACCTGAATCAAACTGCTCCCCATCGCCATTGGCAGGGCTGGGATCCTTCTCTGGGGAGAGGTGCTGGGTCTCTCTCATGTTGGCAATGAAGGATGCCCTCGTCTCCATGGCTCAGAGAAGAAGGCTTTGCCTTCCTAATTCATCCTGCAGCAAGGAGGAAAACCTGCAAGGAAAATAAAAAAGTAGTGAGTGATTTGTTCTACCCACACCAACCCATTGCCTCAGCCTTTCCCAGTGGTTTTCATGTCATGCCATCTTGATACAGCTGCAATGAAAAATCTTAAACATCTTTTCCAGCCTAAACATTCCATGACTCTCTGATGGTGACCTTTCCATCCTGCTCTTGTTTCCACTCTGAAGCTGGGGGTGGCTGAATACCACAATAAAGGACCTTAGTGGCAATAATATCAGAACAACAACAGCAAAAATAATAACAGAGAACATAATAGAGTAATGAACAGCACCCAGAGGCTTCACATCTCAAAGTTTCTTCCAGCTCCCAATGTCACCAACACAGAGAGAAGGATGAGCCCAAGGCAGCACAACCCAAGCTTAAAAAACCATCTCCACCATCTTCCAGCCATTTCAGCCCTTGATTTCCAGCTTTTTGATGGCTACACTGAGTGAGATTTATCTCACTCCATAAATATTCAAGCTTCCAAAGGGGCAGGTCCATGATAACGAAACAGAGCAAACACCGAAGCGAAAATACTCATGAAGAAGAGTAACTCTAGAAAATAAAACTGAGCTTGCAAAATGCAGGTATCTTCATGAAATAGTGCTGGATGCAACTGTTTATTGAATGGGGACTGACCTGAGGTAACTGTACCAGTTTTAACATGCGGTGTAGCAAATACTAACTCATTTTAAATCGGGTTATGCTAGCAGAGCAGATTCTTCTAGAAGGAGCAACCACAGTAAATTCAAAGTGGAATAAAAACACACAGAAATGATAAACAATATGAGGAAGGGCACCCAGGCTGACCAGATCCTGCATCAGACATCAGACTAAATGAGAACTGTATTTCCAGCCACACTAAGCCACCACACAAGCAATACCCCAAGATATACCTTTAGGAGTAGATTTAAAGTAACTCCAAAGTGAGCTTTTCAGTAAAACTCTGGGATGCTGACGAATTACAAGGTGTCAAAGGATGACTGAAAAAGAGGAACCAAGAGCTGAGGGTTATGGGCACAGAGGGAACCAGCTATTCACACAAGATATGCTAAAGCAAAAAACAGGCAGTAGGGAAGGTGTGTGTCCAGAATACCTGATGGGGAGGACTGGTCCTGCTTATTAGAGAAGCCTCCAAATCCTGTATGACAGAGAGGACTGTGCTGGCAGCATCAAATGCTCTGCAAAATGTGTGACTAAAAGTAGGAAAGAAGTTTACTGCCAGAGGCCAGGCAAAGCACGATGTAATAAGATTGTAAAAAATATATGGGATTTTTTCAACTTTTACTACTCTGGAGGCATATTCTCGAAGACTAGATATGATGGTTATAAAACAGAAAGGAGGAGAGTGTTCTTCTGTGGATTTCTCACTCCCAGGTTTTAAGGCTACTCCTATGGAAATTTAAAAGAAGAAATGGACGTGTGTGAGCAGTTATATTAGAACTGAAAAAGATGAGGAGAATATCAAGTGTCTGATATCCATTAGCTGGACCATGGTGGGACTGTCTGCTGAAGCAATCACAGCTGCAATTAAAACCTGCAAAAACCACAGGTGTTTCACACACACACAAAAAAAAAAATCACTGGTGGAAGCAAATTACCAAGGCAGGTGATTTAACCCCCACTGAAGGCTGTTCAGGCAAAGTTACAAATTTTGGTTCCCCACCCCAAAGGAATCTGCTGATGAAAGAAAAAAAGTATTTTTGAAGAGGAATATCATAACCCAGCTCAGAGCAATATGGCTGTTGGTCTCTCACACAGTGCTCAGCAGACTTTCAAGTACTCCACAGATATGACCCTTTTTCCACTGCCACTACAGCACTTCATCTTTATTCTTTGTTGACATGAGACTTGCTAATGAATTAAGTGTATTATAGACTCCAAGTATTCTGAGTGCAGCTAACCTCAGAACATACACATCACTCATCCCCAGTGTATATTAAGTTTCAATTAACCATGAAACTAGAAGCAATCAGTTTACTGAAAGTCAGAAAAAAACAAACTTCTCCTTTGATAGAGACACTTCCATAAATACCATTAATAATAAATTAGCTAAGTACCAGGACTTTACATCAGGCTTGTTAAATGGGAGAGGAGGGGAGATGCCAGCTGAAACTAAACCCTGGGTGGATGTGGCTGTTTTAATTTTTGCCAGGAATCAGACAAGGGAAGATAACTTGAGTCTGCCAAAAGAAAAAAAAAATTCAAATAGAGGAGAAACAGAGAGATCAGTTTAAACACAACAAATCCATCATCTTAAAGTGAGCTCAGGGGTAACAATATAAATACCAAGAAGAAACACAATCCTCTTGGTACAGTAGTTAAATCTTGTGATGCCTCTATGATGCTGATAAAACTAAGTTATGAGCTGATAAAAAGCTGAAGGTGCCCAATGACACAACGAGAGTATTTGCTTTTTTTCTTCTCACAGCCAAGCCACAAAGCCACCACTAAACCCATGCGAGGGACTCAAACCTCTGGATCATGGAATTTCTCATCAGAAATAGAAAGTGGATGGGCAAATCAGCAGGAACCTGCCTGAGCTATCTGTAACACAACTGGGACCCACCCTCAGTGGCCCCATCTGGGACGGGGTTTGAGCCCACTTCAATTAAAAGGGGGAAATATAGAATCTCTGATGCACGTTCAGCAACATCATCGACATTTTTGGGTTTTTTTAACTCTGTTTTAATGCATTTTTTGCTTAAGCTATGGACAACTTACATACATACAACTTACTTACATGTCAAGAGCATCTACACCCCAAGGAAACTGGATTCATTAGAGGCCATTACCTGGCTTATTTTGGGAATAACAAGTTTACCAGTTATGGTAGGAGAGCACTTCAGTATTTTCCCAACACCATGTGACAACAATACCAAACCCTTATGCAACCACCGGCTTCAAAACAGAGCTTCAAAATAGCTCTGAGCTTTATTGTTGATAAAACTAACTAGCAAAGAAAGCTGACACAGGGTATTAATTTTTCACTTCCTATTAACTGCTGCTAATTAAAACTTCAAACAGAGTCCCCAGCCATACTGTTAACACTAGCACACTGGCTGGCCTGCATCATCAACATTACACAAGCAGCACACACCACTGTACTCCAATTCCTCTGCCAGTGTGAAATCCACTGGTAACCAAATCAAGCCACACTGCCAGCCTGGGAACAAGGTGATGGGGAACAGCACCAAAAGAGGCTCAAGGTGACATTACACCAGGCAGAAGCACAAAGGAAAATCCTATGAAATGCATTTGAAAGTGCAGGGAGGGGGGAAATTCCCTGGTTTCAGATCCCTTGCTCATTGTTTCTGCACAGTGGTGGTTCAGACTGATCCAATTCTTCCCCCCACGCAGCTCTCATTCCCTTGGTATTTAATTGAGATCCAGGCTCTTAACTCACAGGCCGGAAACACCAGGCAATATAATAAAGAATCTCTTTTATTTCCTTCTTCCCACGGCTGTCAATCTCAGCCCTGCCTTTATCTCCGAAGTGCTGCCTTGTCATCTGTATCAATATTGGCTCTTTGTACAAGCACAGCATTGGCTTCCTCACACCGTTTTACATTTCTCATCTCCTGTCTGCTCCACCCTGGTTTTTCTTCCTCTGGAGTAATCCTCTGTAGAGAGAGGTCCCTTCCCCACACACAAATCCAGCAACCCTAGGGCTCTTCCTTAAAGCTACTCCTGAAAAAACTTACTTTCTCCCTCCAGTGCACGCTTGGTTAATCGGGATTGACACAAAGAAGACAAAAAAGATCCTGCATCCTTGAAACCTCTTGCCTGAATAGTGAACTAGGTGTGC
This sequence comes from Cinclus cinclus, assembly GCF_963662255.1. NCBI lineage: Eukaryota > Metazoa > Chordata > Aves > Passeriformes > Cinclidae > Cinclus > Cinclus cinclus. The sequence goes on along the minus strand of NC_085049.1, from coordinate 18,080,888 downwards.
CAATGTAATGCTGAGTCCTGAATGGAGAAATAAATTCCACTGCTTTCCCAGTGATCTGGGATTGATTTTGGCCACTCCAAAATCCATCAACAGACATTGTCTGGAGAAGGTCCCACCCCCTCAGCACAGCAACACTTGAGAGTAGCAGCAGGGCTGCAAGGTCAGAGAATCACAGAACGTCCGGAGTTGGGAAGGACCCACTAGAATCATCCTAGTCCAACTCCTTGCCCTACACAAGACAACCCCAACAATCCCACCATGTGCCTGAGAGTACTCTCCAAACACTTCATCGTCTCTGTCAGGCTCTGTGCTATGACCAATTCCCTGGAGAGTCTGTTCCAGTGCCCAACCACCCTCTGGGGAAAGAACCTTTTCCAAATATTCAGCCTAAACCAAGCCAAGAAGAACCACATCCAAAGGATGAATTACTTAAGTGGTCCAAGTCAGACACTTGAAATTCAGATGAGATGAACAACCCTCAGGGGGTTCCTGTCCTTGCACAACACCTGCTAACGTTTTAAATATCCCAATTTCCCAGCAGACAAGCTGAATCAGTCATGGAATGGTTTGGGTGGGAAGAGGCCATAAAGATCGTCTGGTTCCAACCCTGCTGCCATGGGCAGGGACACCTTGCACTAGACCAGGTGAAAGAAGATGCTCAGATGCCACATGGTGCAGGTCCTGTTCATGGAGCAGGATGAAGGGGATCTCATCCCTGTGGGACACGATCCACGATGTACTGCTAGTGGCAGCCTGCCACAATATTTACATCCCTGAGCATTTGCACAATGCAGTGGAAGCTCATTCAAAAGAGCTATTGAACACATCAAGTAACAGCTTCACCTCCTAGAAAAAGGGCCTGTCTCTCCTCTCAGACAAAGTACCAGTTGGAAACCTTTTAAGAACCTTTTCTTCTGAATTCCCATGAGGGTTTTTTATTATTTATTTGAGAGCTTCTCCCTGCCAAATGTTTTCACTTAGACCAACTGACAATTTCTCTTTCATATTGAAGACCCCACAGGATTTTAATAAGGGAAATTTACTGCTTTGAACAGCTCTGTGCTGTACTTTAGGGTGGAAGAAACAAATCCCATGTACCCTGGAGAACCAGGAATGTTCACAATATTCAAATACGTAAAAAACAGCTGAATGGGGAAATAATATAATTTGTTTTCTATGTTTTTGGTGGATTGAAGAAAGCAGCTTGGTTAAAACTGCAAGGAGGGGATATGATCTGGGCAGGAGAAGAAATCACTTATAATGAACCTGGTGAAGAAGGGGCATACACTGTGGAATAGGCACAGAGCTCTGCTTTTTGGAGGATGATCTTGGTAAAGTTAATCCTGCCCAGGAGTAAGGGATGGTCAGTCCAAGATCAGTCCAAGACCCCTTCCAGCCCCCTGCCCCAGCCACTCAACAGACTCATCTTCCTGCTCTTGAAATCAACATTTGTGCAGCAGCAGAAAATAAATGAGTAAGCCTGGAGGGAAAACATGTAAAAACAGGAAAACACACAATCCAGATGATCCCTGCTCTGGTGGTTCCCTATCTCAAAGTCAGAGAAGGACAGGAACCAAACTTCTCTGAAGACACGTGGTGGAGAAGGGATTGTGCAAGGTGGTGGCAGCCCCTGTAACTCAGCTGGTCCTTGTTCTCCTCTCTTGCACTGGTGCCAAAAGCTTCACGCTTTTGATGCCAACAGAGACAAACCTGTTGCACAAAACAATTTTCTCCTCCTCCCTACCTGGCATACTCCTCAGAGTGTGATACAGGGATACAAACAGAGATAAACAGTAGTAAGATAAGATAACAGAAAGCAAAATAAACCTAATTGGAGACTCGTAACTTGTTTACAGCAAAAAGCCTTGCAGTATTAAGAAAAAAAAAAAAGAGAGAGAGATGACTGGCAGCCACCCAGGCTTGGGTACACATCACCCTCTTAGCTGCTCTGTGTGTAAATAAAACCTAAGGACCTGGAAAGGGACTTCAAGCCAAAACCTGCCACAAACTTCTCCAAGGACTAGATCAAACCTCAAAAATTAAAGCACTTTTTCATCCAATTTTCCTTCTCCCGAGTGAGTTTGACATTTCATAAGCAGGGGCAAGGGGGCACTGCTGCCCCACCTGTACTCCTGCCACTGCCCCTGTGAACCCTGGACATCCCCACAAAGCACGTGTCCCAAGGAAAGAGAGGTGACCACATATTGATCTCTCCTGTTTCCAGCTGTTGTGTCACCCAACAGGTGTCTGCTACCTTCTTCAGGACTCAACAGGAAACTTCCACGATGTTACCCCCCACTTTGGCAAAGCACTTCTACCCCTGCTAAGCACCCAACATACACCAACTACTTAGAAAAATGGCATATTTAAATTTGGGAATCTTCTAAAGCTCTCAGCTGAACAGGACCACGAAGAAGATTGGGACAATGTCTTTGATGCCCTTTGCAATAGGAACTGCAAGGAAGAAGCACAGCAACAGTCTTGTGCAACACTCTGTCTTCTCCCACCTCTGTGTTTGAAACAGTTGAATCCAGGAAGCCTTTGAGATGGGTGACTTGGAGACACAGAGCTGCTTTATCATCCTGAGATACCCCACCTCACTAGGCAAAATCACAGAACAGAGTGGTGTGGGCTGGAAAGGACCTTAAAGGGAGTTCCAACCCCCACCATGTGATGCTTGTCACCTCAAAACACCAGCCACATGGACCAAATTAATCAGTCAGACCCCCTGAGTGGGACCAATCAGCGCAGGCACAGAAGTCACCCAGCAGGAAACACAAAACACTGTTTTCACGGACTTAATTCAGAGCACAATTCACAAGTCCCTCATCAACCAAACTCCATTGTTCAGGGCAATCAATTCTGCCTTCTATGTCTTTGTAGCAGTCAAAGCCACTTAAAAAAAAAATACAAGATGCAAACCAGAATCCAGGAAACATCTGCCATCTGATTCCAACACTTTTTAGGAAAAAAAGACATTTTAGATCTTGGCACTGTTTGGCTCATTTGCACAGCTGATCAGCACTTGGGCTTAGTCCTACACACACTTCCATCCCTGTCAGTGCTTTACATCCAGAAGCAGCTTCACTGACTGGCAGGATCTGCCAAAAAAAAAGAAAAATTTTAAAAAGATCCAGCCCTCACAACCATCTCCAGCCACCTCTCAGCACAAGAGCAGGAAGAGGAGGACCCTTCCCTTCGCCAAGCACATGTGAAGGCAGCCAGCAGAGCCCTGCCAAGGTCTATCTAGAACCAAACTGCATAAGACGTTTTAACTCCTAGAGTCCTATACACTCACATTACAAATTCCACTCAAATTTTCCAAGGTAAAACAAACCAGACTCCCTTTCACGTGAATATGAGAACTGCTGCAAAACATCCAGGCTTAATGCCTCACCACCATCCCAACAAAGCATCTTAGAGTCTGATGTTATACTTGCACTGAGCTCCCCACACTGAAAACACTTTCCAAGAACCAATGATTTTTTTGATTTTTCTTGAACTTTCTTTAAAGATGCAATTTTGAAGCACCTGGGAGAGTTATGGCTTTCTACCCAAAACTCTCCACAACGGACTTACGACCCTTTAGATTTTAAGGATCCTCAGCCTGTGGTTGTCCTTTCTGACCTCCCACACAGCAGGGGCAAGCATAATGTCACCTCCTGGATTTTAGGATGGAATTTCACTTCCTTGCCAAGCAAATAAATGCAAGACTTTCTAATTAACTTATATTCAAATTTGGTCTCAGAACTTTGCCCAAGAAAAGATGGCTCCTTTGCACAAGCCACCCAGTGATGCTAAGAATATTAGTCATGAAAGCAGGAACTGGGAGCAAAAATAGCAAGGATTCTGCACATACTTTTTTAAGCCTCACACCTACTCAGAATTGATCTCTGGGTCAGCTGTCAAGAGCTAATTGGTTTTGGGCTTTTTTTCTTTCTTTTTATTACTATTTTATTTTAGATCAAGACTTCTGATTCATAAAAATGGGTGTATCTGTGATCACAGTTTCTAAATCAGCCTCCACAAGAATGCTTTGTTGAGGTCTTACAAAAGGCCAATCTCAAAACAAACTTTTTCAAGAGTTTTTAAATGTCAGTGGAGAAGTCTTCACTCTTATTTCTGTATTTCCTTATTTTACAACTCAAACATTTTTAACCACTGTAGGAGTCATACCCCAAGACAGAAAATAGAGGAAAGAGAAAACTTCTGGCAAAAAACCCATATGATGGATCTGACAGGTTTCATCAGGGTCTGTCATGCAAAGATCAACAGTTTTGAATGATGGGTTTTAAATACTGACAAGGTACCATCAGCTACTCTAATCTTAAAAAAACCCTCCTCCTAGGGACCAGATGTTACAATGACAGAATAAATTTGTATTTGCAAGTGGCATAACTACCATCAACAGCATTTCATTTTCAGCACTGAGGACCCTGCTGGACCAGCTGATAAGACTCTGCATCAATACTCATAGTAATAGAATGCTTCTGACATCTTCAGGTCATCTACAACATGGACCCTTGTGATCATCACATCGATCTTTTTCTGTGAACCCTCATGAACACAGCTCTGGCTCCTCCACTTCAAGTTTTGGCTGTCACAAGTCTTGAAGTTTTTCACAACACCTTAATCACTTAGACACAGTCAGGGACAAGCCACCTCCTTCAAACATCACCATCCTTGTAAACCTCCCCAGACGCTCTCCATGCCTTTGGTTTACCCCACACCAACATGAATTTAAACAGTGAAATGCCCTTGAAGACTCACAAAAACACAGAAGGGCTTGGGCTGGAAAGGACCTTACAGCTGATCTCATTTCCAAGCCCCTGCCATGGGCAGGGACACCTTCCACTGTCCCAGGTTGCTCTGAGCCCTGTCCAACCTGGCCTTGGACACTTCCAGGGATCCAAGGGCAGCCACAGCTTCTCTGGGCACCCTGTGCCAGGGCCTCACCATCCTCACAGCCAAGAATTTATCCCCAATATCTGCTGGGGAAACAAGGTGGCACCTTCTCTACCATGTCCTGTCCTTCAGCAGGGTTAACAACAGATCTCCTCACCCATCTCAGACCAGCATCCCATGGCTCTGAAAGGCCAGAAACTGTGACCCAAAATACACCAGCTCAGCACAGCACAAGCCAGGAGTGGGGGGAAAGCATCCCCAGTCTAAAGTGTTGGCAGTTCTGGTGTTTAGCCTATTTCTAGTAACACTTCCATAAAGTTTTAATAAATGCTTCATTAAAACATCAACTGTCTGTCCAGCCAGTCAATTATCACTCATAATCACAGCTATATAACGGTATACTGTCTTCTACAGATGTTCTTACATCTGTGCAAAACACACTCTCCACCTCTGCCACATGTAACATCTGTTGAATATTTGCAAATGTTTTCACAATATAAAATGAAATTATACTGGCTTGCTTATAAGGTATGTACTGTCCCACTACTCTGTGCACCCCTTAAAATCAGCGAAAATGTATTTCCTTGCTGTGTACAAGGTACCAATCTCTCAATAGCTCTTTGCTGCATTTATTCAAATGCTTTTAGATTTCACTTAGTAACAGATTACACCGAGCCTCCATCTTATCGCTGGAGTTATTAGGACCTTATCATTTACAAGCACTGAAGTTATTAGACTTGGGAGGATATTTTCTTCCCTTTCATAAATAATCTGTAGGAAAGAATTAAAAAAAAAAAGGAGGAAAAAAGCTACCTGCATCCCTGCTCACCCAGGCAACAGTCCCAACCCTGGAGAAAGAACCTGCCTCACCTGCTCTTACTTTGCCAGCAGCAAAAAAAAATCAAATTTGTTTTCATCTATAAAGGCTTCTAGAGAGGGAAAACAAATTGCAGTAAATCCTTGCCAGTTCCCTTCTCTGCTATTGGAGGAAGAAAATCCTTGGAGATGGTTTGCCCCACGTTCAGAGGGATCTCCAGAGACCTTTCCAAATCCCTTCCATCTCCACGTCCCCATCACAGAATCAGGCAAAGCTGCTTCTCTGCTTACACACAAGGTCACCACTCTGCTACCACACTTTCTTCTCCAGAACACCAGGGGCACAAACTGGTTTTAGAAGCTGTCCTGTCCAAGGGACAACAAAGTTGGCATGGGGAGATGCAAGGGGGGCAGAGAGGGAAGATACCTTCCTGTTCTGCAATGGTTCCATCCCTTCCCATCCCAAAGAAAACCCCACTGCAGCTCTTGGATTTTGTCACCCAAATCCCACCACAGTTTAATATCTGCCTTCCAAGCCTCTCTCCTTATAATTAATGCCAATTTCTGCTATTTTGATAAGAAATCACAATTTCACCCCCATCTTCTCCTCTGCCCCCCTTCCCACTACCATACACTCCAATGTGAGTTTGCTGGATCCCTGAGCCAGCTGGATCCTGACAGGGCTGGAGAAAGGAGGGGGAAATGGGTGGGTTAATGGATCGGAGCCCTTCTGGAATGGGAAACCTCTCCCTGAACGACAAGGCATGCAAACAGCATCACTAACCAGCCCTGCTAAATAAAACCACAGCGAGGTTCTGGGGATCATGTCCAAGAGGCACAGGAAAATAAACGAGCAGCAGTTCAGCTCAGCAGCCACTCCTGGATTCTCCGTGGCTCCTCCATCCACACCCAGGTACTGACAGCCAGCGATGCTGGAGCATCCCATCGCTTCCCACGCTTCAAAACACAGATGCTCCAAAGTTAACATCTAACAACCACGGTGAAACAACCCCAGAACAGCAGCACCAAATCGCCCCCTGCACGGTGTCGGGGAAGTTTTCCCTGCCTCTGAGCCATCCTCACTCCTCCACTCCCCTGGAAAACACGTTTGGAATAGGCAGGCGGGAAGGGCACAAACAAACTCCCCGGGAGCTCTCTGCAAACTCCTTGTCTTGCTTTGCAAGAGCAGCGACCCGCCTCCGTCACCGTGGGGTTTTTAGGGTCTCTCTGCAAAAGAGATGCATCTCCCACTGCCCAGGTCACTTGTTTGCCGCCAGAATTTCCGCGTGGAGCAATTCCAGAGTGTTTTTGCTTAACAAAAACATGCAAAAAGAAAAAAAAATAAAATAAAACAAAAAACAAAGCCACCCAGACATCCCCAGCTGACTGCGCCCAGGAAGGTTTGACAGCTCCGACGGGACATCTCATCCCACGACACGTCTACTGCTAATGCAAAAAATCAGCGCTCTGTCTCCCGGCACTTTTTTTTTTTTTTTTCTCATGGCACGCCTGCGATTTTGGCATTCAAAGGCAAATCGGCCGCGGTTCCAACTCCACACGTCCCTTCCCAGCACACACAAATGCCCCGGTACTTTTTCCCACCGCCGGGTCCTGCGGGGGGAGGACCCCGGTTTGGGATCCCATCCTCATCCCTCCGCACTGAATTCAACCAGCGCACCTCTCCGAGCAACAAGAGAGTTGAACCAAACGCCTGGCACCCCGCCTTCCCTCTTTTTCTCCTCTCAAAATGTTTATTTGCAGGTTTTTTTTTAAGACACCTTAACCCGCCATGTTGAACAAGCTTTATAAATATTCATTTACCGCAGTTCGGGAGCGCTACGGGAAAATACGTCTAGATCAGGGCTGTACATTTTGGCACAGCTGACTGCTTTCTTCTCTTCTCTTTTTTTTTTTTTCTCCCTCCCTCTCTTCTCCTGCAGCAGCTTTTTTTCCCCCTCTTCCTTTTCCCCCGCAGATTCAGAAGAAACCCATCCGCACACCTAAAATAACTCTTTCCGAGAGATGTGCATCAGTCTGGTAAATCTGAAAGGAGGTCGCACGAGTGCTTGGCAGGAAAGCAGAAAAACGATAGGTATAACTTAAAAAAAAATAAGGAAAAGAAAGATGGGGAAATTGAATAATAGGAAAAAAGAAAGGGAAAAAAAAGAAGGGGAAAAAAAGGAAAAAATGAAAAGGGATGGGAGGGGGACAAAAAGGAGGACGGGGGGGGGGGTAGAGGATGGGAGCATCTAAAATGCGATCTGTCGAGGTAAGAAGAAAGCCCCGCACGGCTGCGATGCGATGCAGGCGAGGGGCAGCCGGAGCCTCCCGGGGAGCGGCAGCCGCGCTCCGAGCGCCGGTCCCGGCCGGGGGCTCAGCCCCGGCACCCAACACTTCAGCAACTCCACCGCCGGCTCACCCTCTGGGAAACGGGGGCGGGAAATACCCACACCCACCTCTCACGCTTGAAAAAAAAAAATAAAAAAAAACAAATAAAAAAATATATTTTTAATACATCCTGAAAAGGGGAAAGCGACTCTCTCCACCCAAACGCTGCCAAACCCAATAAATAAAATAAAAGGGGAAAAATATCAGCCGGGAGGGTTTTGGTAGTGGTGGCTGCCGGGCGCGGTGCCTTACCTGTGCGAGTTTGGCTTATTTCGGGGTGTTTTCCCCGTTTTCCCCTCCGCGGTGCTGCGCGGAGCGGAGCCCAGCCGTGCCTGCGCCCGCACCCGCGGCAGGCTCATTCCAATATGGCATCCGCGCAGTGCGCATGCCTGCCGCTCTTTTTAGGGCTCTTTTTTTTCTTTCTTTCTTGCCTTTTTTTTTTTTTTTTTTTTTTTTTAATATTTAGCGGCCAACTCCTTCGGCGAGCTTTTTTTTTCTTCCACCAGTTTCAAGAAAAGGGATTTAAATATATATATATATATATATATATATATATCCAAGAAATCCGTAACAAATAATCACGCGCGCATCCCAACCCGCACCGCCCCGGCTGCTCCGCGCTACGCGCCCGCGGTACCTCCGCGCCTTGAGCCGCGCATCCGCCGGGGATTTGGGCTCCGCGGGCGAGGACAGGGAGGGGATGGACGCCTGGAAGCGATGCCGAGGTTCGGCCGCGCTCCGTGGAGCGGGGCAGCGCGAAGCGGCATCCCGGGGCTGGCCGCCCGCGCGTTAAATCCCATAAAATACAAAGCCTTCGACATCCGAGCGCTGCCTCCCGGTTCATCCTCCCCACCGCTCCCCGCTATCTTTTATTTCGCTTTTCCACCTCATTTCGTGTCGCCAAGAAACTTCCAGGGAGGGAGATGGGGGGGGGAAAGAGGGAAAGCAGAAAATGCGGCGCATCCCTCAACCCGCCCGTTCCCTCCGCTTCGCCGGGCTCCGGCATTACCTGTTTATTCCCTGTTGCAGAAAAATAAATAAAATATATCAAGAAAAGCCGGCGAAGGCACAAGGCAGGATGTAAAATCAACTGGTGGGCACCCTCCGCCCTCCCGGCGCGCAGGGACACGCACAACTTTCCTTCTTTTTCTCCTCAGGTTATTGGATGGGGTTTGGTTTTTTTTTTTTGTTTTGTTTTGTTTTGTTTTTTTTCGGGTTATTTGATGGTTTTTCCTTTATTTGGCGAGTGCGGGGGATTGACGGCGGAATCGCGCTGCACGCCGGTGTGTGCGGCTGTGCTGGTTGCGGGGGTGTTTGCACGTACAGCCACACTGCGGGATTTTTCAGATTGCATAGATATTCTGTACTTTTTATTATTCAGAATATCAATTGCATAGATATCCTGTTCTCCCCTCTCGAGAAAATCAGCCCCGCTGCAGGGCTGCAAAATCATGCCAGACACCACCGCCCTTGCCTCCCGCCCGGCTGGTCCTGCTCTCGGGGGTGGGGGTCAGAAAAATCCCCTAGGATGGGAGGGATGGGGATAAACCCCCACTCTGCAGCCGGGCTTTCTCGGGATGCTCCAACTGCCCGCAGATCCCAGAGCTTCCCTACCCCGGCTTGCTCAGCAGCGGGGCAGGGGGGGAATTTTGCAGGGTTTTCGCCTCCCCTCTTGCAGCCCTGCTCAGGAACTCCGTAAAGCATCTTTTATAGGGATTTTTGGAGCCCCAGCTCCCGTCTCCGTGCAGGCACGATTGGTACGACTGAGGATTCAAGTGGATGCTTTCAGAGCATCCTCCGAGGTGGGGGTTGGTGCAGGGCACACACATTCCACAGGTCTGGAGGAGAGCAGAGGGAAGGGACATCTCTGTTTTGAGGCAGCAACCAGTCCTGGACTTTGTTCCTTCCACAAATTCCTTTGGAATTAACCCCAAATGCTGCTGTGTCCACCCCTACACCCCGGCTGCCAAATTTACATCACCCCTTGTGCTCAGACTCGAGTGCCGTCTCCACTTGCCTTTCTCTGGCCATTTCCAAGCCATGGTTTGAAGTTTCTAGTTGATTTTGTGAGCATCCCTTCTTGTAGGAGTAGGGAGGGTGATCTCACTCCTGGGGAAACACTGATTTTCCACAGGTGACCCCAGCTCTTCTCTGCCCTATTGCAAGCACCAGTATCCTTTTCACTGGTTCTTGCTGGGGATTCATCACTGAACCTCCCAAATCCCTTTCTCTCCCACTGTCTCCAATCCCTTTCTCTTCCACCAGCCTCTCATGGATTTTGTGCAAGAAGACAAGTGAGGAGTGGAATAATGATGAAAAAATATTTTTATTCTGAAACACATTTGAGGAGATTGTGAGGACTGGAGAAAAAAAGAGCATATATTGCAGACGGTGTTTCTTCAGCACAGTCCATGTTCTTACCATTCACACTCCGAGAGGCCATGGGCATGGGCTCAGCCTCTCCTTTTCCAGCAGATTTCCTGGAAAACATACAAATCAAGCTGTTCCTATTTTCAGGCTTTGGGCTGGATGGGATTTCAAAAGAGCAAGAGAACACTCTCAGAACTTCAAAATAACACCAAAAACCCAACTAGATGTCAGGAGAGCACTGAAGTCCTGTTTATCCAGATGATTGTGGAAATGGGTGACATTTTCAGCATGGTGACATTTCAAATTTTCAACATACTTTTGAAAGGAAGATGCTCTGCAAACACCATATCTGTGTTCTCTCTCCTTTTAATCTGCTCTGGATTAGGTTACACTGAGATTCCTCTGGCTGCAGCCTCTCTTCATCTAAAGCCAATGGCATCATCCAGTTTAGGGACAGGCACAGCAGTGTGGCTTTCACAGAACTTCAGGAGTTTCTCCATCTCTTTTCCTTTAACCAGATGCTTTTGTGCTTTATTTCCAGTCAGGCCTAAGAGGCCTTCTCAGAAGTTTTGGTTCCACTGTCTTCTCTGGAGCTTCTTCTTCCCTTTTCACCTTGATTTTCTCTTTTAGTTTTATTTAGAGACTATTTCTGAAGCACTGACAGCTCAGTTGGCCCTGTATGGAGAGATGTGGAAGAAAGCCTTCTAAGAGTTTGTGATCTAAATTAGGTCTATGGATAGTGTCCAAATAGATGGTTTGGGAAAAAAAAATAATAGTAATTAAAGCTGAGGAACAAAATACCTTTAGAACTTTTCTAAGTGGCTGCTACAACAAAGCTCTCAGATATGAATGAAAAGGGGCAGATTTATATCATGTCTGAGCTGGAGATAACTCTAACAGCTCCTGTTGGGAGCACAGACTTTGCATCTTGCTCGTTGCTGAGAATACAGATTGGTTTAGTGGACATGAACTGCAGTAATTGCTGAGAGATTTCATTTTAATATTGCCTTTGAAAGTACCATTGGGGAAAAAAAGTGCTTTGAGAAATGCTGAATTGTGCCAGTGTAGTTTCCCAATATGTAAAATGGATTGAAGCCCTGGCAGACACCCACACTGAGATCAGCTCCAGTTTCAGACTCAGTGACACTCAGGGATGTATCTTCCTCTGATCTAAAGCAACTCCATTAATTTCACTGCTGTCCATGCTCCTTAGAGCCACATCTGCTGGCAACCATCACACCTGATCGTGTATTTCAAGTTGAGAACAGAAGTTTCACATCTGAATTTTGTTGTGGTCTTTAACTAAAGCACTTCTATGCAAGTAGCACTGATAAAAAAGATTTACCTGAGTACCAAGTACCCAAGTTGTAATGAGCATCCATCTGCTGTTGCCTCTGATGATCACTCCCAAAGGATATAACTGTTGGCATTCCAAATTTTCCACAATTGGACAAGAAAACTGTCCAACCCAGTGAACTTGAGATCAGTGAACTTTAGATCAGACATTAGCTGTTTCTGATCTGCAGGATAAGATTACTGAGACACAAAATGTTCCCATTTTGCAGGCTGCTGCCTTCAGCAGGTTCATGCTTTTTTGGAGGATAGGTGGAGATGCAAAAGCATCCCCTACACAAGGAGGCACAAGCACACACACGAAGAGATGTTATGGCAGTACCAGCCCTAATTTTTCTCTTTTCTCCTGGCTTGGGAAGATAAATGCTCTGGGGGACATTATGGGATTTGTAGGTGGGTGTGTATTTGGTTATCCATTTCTGGCCCAAATTTAAGCAGGTGCCTGAAGGACTCAGAGCATCCCAGAAGCTTAATATGGTGCGGAGATGACATTTGTGTTCATAAATGAGTAAATGGCACTAGCCTTGCAGTCAGAGAAAATGGGGGGATCTCAGCCAACTTTTCTACAGGTAAAATGGCAAAGCTTAGGCTCTGGAGCTTCATCTGTGATAAACACTATGAGACTGGGCAGAAGTTCCTTGGTGGCAGCCAGGTTTCCTTTGAACCCAAAACATATGGTTATCTCCACTTTTGGAGGTATTTGCCTGATTTGGGGATGCTCACATCAAGCTCCCCTGCACGGGAAAAGGAGCAGGGCTGTGCAGCTGACACTGGGGAATTCTTTGAGGCTGATTAACAGCTTCCAGCCTGTGTGAGCTAAAGGATGGAGGGTGTCTAACAGGAGCTTGGTGTCAGAGAGGAGACACAGGGCATCACCTGGGGCCACCTCCACAGTCAAGTGCAGTTCCTACTAGCTCCTCTGCCATACTCATCTCCTGGGACTGCTCCGGGGCTCACAGAGAAGCTTCTCCGCCTTTTCCCTCTTCTCTCAACAAACTGTGGCCTTCAGCTTTCAAGTTTTCACCCCATCTTATCACAATCTTTACAGGAGGTAAAGACACCATCAGGTCCTTATTTCATGACAGCCCCTGGGCCAGGGCTTTCACTTCTATCTTTGTCTTCTTTTTATCCATCAGCTCTAATTCAGAGAGAAGTTGGTCCCTAGGAGGTGGCATTAGGATGCTGAAAGACTTGTTTCACAGTGCCATCTCCTGGAGATCGTATTTAGGCTGAATTTCTCTGATACCGTTTTTTCCCCAATGTTTCTGAGCTTTGAAGGCACGTGTTTAAGGCACGATGTAAAGAAGAGATTAGCATAAGTGAAGTTAATCCAAAATTTAAACTCCTTCTTTATACTTCACAGTAAAAGTCCTGCCTCTTGAATGCTGTGAACAGCAAAGAAATTTCTAGCTTGGGATTCATAAAACACTCATTGGGTTATGGTCTCACAGGCTTTGCACCTCTTGGCAGCACCAGCCCTTTGTGCAGTGATTGCAGAGGCAAAACACCCCCCGGAGAGGTAAAAAGTTCCTTGATGTAGCCCTTCACCCATAGGAACTCAAGGAATACCAGGGAAAAGGGATCATCACCTCTCAAATGAGAGCTCTCAGGGCCAGGCACCCACACAGCCTCCAGCAGCAGCTGCCCTGCACACCCTGCCCCGGACAAAAACTCCATGTGGAGACCCACACACCAACTCCACAGCCCAAAGCACTTTATTTACCCAATTTTATTTCTTTTTATTGCCAGTTGATTAGAAATCGCTGCGTAGGGGTTGTGGCTATTCAGCAGAGGGGCAATAAGTGGCTTTAATATTAACTGGAAAATCGGAGCCAGTAGCTCATGCCTGCAGCTTAGAAATGCCCAGAAAGCATGGTCTCTGTGCTAAACAACAGCTCTCCCACCTTAGCAGTAAATGAAAAGGAAGCACATGTTATACCCAATAAATCACAGCACTGAGTCTCAGTATTGAGGCTCACAGCTACGAGTCTTATTGATCATACCAGCACTACAGGAAAGATCCACTCTCATATCAAAAACTTGCTCATTTCTACCATTTACTAACAGCCTCTTGATTTATTTCAAGTATTTATAGGCTTTGCCTTGGCAGGAAAACTCCTCCTGGTTTTTTAGCCTCTACAAGCTGGTTTTGGAAGAGAGGCTGGGGAAACTGAGGCAGGAGGAACTGAGCTCTCACACACAGATATGCAGTCCCAGAGAGAGGCTGTGACAATGGAAATGGATTTGGACCTCAGATGCAGCACTGTGGTTACAGCTTTCACTTAACAGGGGTGTTCCTGCCAAGCTCTGTGGTGTCAAATAAGTAACTTCTCCATTTCCCTCCTGTTTCATCCAGGAATATTCATAATGGCAGAACAAGACTGAAATCACTGCCTGACAAGGATGACCAGGAGCTCACATTTTATTAAAGTGTAAATTATGCATCACATCTGCATTTCTTGTCATTGCTGCACGTGGAGTGAATTCTGTATCATAGTCTGAAAAATACTGAGTTGGTCTGGCTCCCTCAGTGCCCGGCTTGCATGGTGGGATCAAAACCCAGCTCAGGCATTTCCATGGTTTTGGTACCTAATAGGATTTAGGAATTGGTCAGCTGTGGGCAGAAATGCCCTGGCACATTCCCACAACAACCCAAAAGCCCATCCACAACACAATTTGTGCCCAGAATTTCTCTGGCAAGCATTTCACCATGCAACAAAACCTAACCTTGCAATTACCCATTCCATCTTCTCCTCCCTCCTTCTAGCCCTCACTCAGCACCACCCCCAAATTCACAGCAAAGTATTCAAAGGTCATATCAGTACTTGGAGGGATTTTATTTTTACAGTACTAAGGCGAAAATGATGCATTTAGAAGTGTCTCTCTGAAGCTGACTATGAAAAAGGCTCATGGATGGCTTTTGCTCTTTTAATGGCTCCTTCTCTATTAAGGAGGAAGATTAAGAAGGAAATGCCACTAATTGCACATAAAGGCCCCAGCTTCCACAACAGAGTAACTGTACATTGTATTCAGCTTAATCTCCATCTGCCCCTAAGAGCATAATTGATTTTTTATTTTAATTTGAAGAGGCTGACACTTCCACTTCTTCATTGCCAGGTTGCTAAGCACATTTAATAAGGATGCATATGAGTAGAGGAGTCTACAGTATGCCATTAAAGGTAATAGGTAACATATTTAAGGTCATAATGAGCTCAAGACTAAGTATCTCAGAGCAGGGATCAGGAGGGAAGGTGTATAAATACTTTTCTTACCAGAGCTCTGCTGAGCAAGACATGGCTGTGGGCTTATAAGTAAAGAAGGAAACAGGATATTTTTTTATTAAGTGATCTCGTTTCAGGCCATGCTCCCTTGGTAGTTCATGTCCTGCCTTCAAGTGACCATGGATTTTCCCTAGACTGGCTGACCACTGACAAGTGACAGCCTCTGTGCCTCGGTTTCCCCATTCCTAAAACAAAAAGAGGACTAATGCCCTGGTTTTATAAACTGCTTGAAGAATTCACGGCTGAAAAATGCCATATTCTGTACCTTATAAGTATCCTCTACTTCGTCTTTAGAAAGGAAGCACTGTACAGATGGGACACTGAAATCTAGGTAAATTATAAGCCAGGTCCATAAAAATACTTAATAATTTTAATCCCTCCTGGATTTTCTATTGCAAATATAGGTTTTAGGAATGTAGGGAGATTTTTAAGGAACTCAAAAAGCTGCAAGTATCTTTGGATGTGACTCTAGGATCAAGTCAGTTCCTTAAAGTCCTTACTTTTATTATGACATTGATACCCTTTTCTCCACTTTTAGACTCTCAATAAGCCTGCCCAGGACATGTCTGGTTACCTTCAGACACCCCCAGGCTTGTAGGAGCCACCAGAAGATTTGGTCCTAGAGCAGCATCTGCTCCTTTTGAAATTCACACCTGCTCTGAAATCCTGCAGAGAGACTCAGCTCTTACATCTGTCACAAACTTGCAGCCAAATCCCCCCAAAAATTCAAGCTTGGATAAAAATTGTAAGTGCTGCCACACATAGAGAGGGTGAAAATCCTCAGTACCCATCCTGGCTGCTCAGAAATTCCTGTTAAGGGGATGAGATACAACTTCAGCCCCCAAACCCAGGACTTTTTCCTGATTATCCCACCAGTTAAAAGTGACTTGGGCTTTGCTGGATCCCACGGAGCACAAAAAAGGCTGCGCTCTTTCATAATTCACATACAGGAGGGATCATGGGAAGAAACCCTGGATTTTGGCTGTGTGCAGACTCTCTCACACAGAGTCCACAGTGCCAGGAGGAGAACGTGCCCGCAGGCACCAACTGTGTCATCTGAGTCAACCACTCTGATTTATGTGGTGGAACCGATCTGAAACCCTAAAACATGGCATGGGGCGTGCTGAGCAAGAGCTGATGACATTTAATGAGACAGAGATTTTGTGCAATTCAACCTAATTGCTGAATCCCTTTTGATTTTATAAACTGGTGCTGCTGGAGGCCAGGATTTACAGTCTGGACAGGACTCTTTTCCAGTGGGCATCTCTGGACATCTAACTTCTGACATTCATGCCAGCCCTATTTTTCTGTGGGTTCAACTGTAATGTCAAAAAAAACCAACCAACCAACCAACCAAACAAACAAACAAAAAAACCCCAAAAAAACAAAAACCAAAAACACTTTCCCAGCTTGTTTCTGTCACACATTATAAACATTAACCATCTTTCAGGTTTTCTTTTGGATTGAATCAGGTTGTTCTCTGATGAATCCAGGGTGCCTTTAGGTGTCACTTGAAGGATTTCCCTTTGTACACAGTGTGACTGAGGATGAGTTTACCTTCCTCAGTCCTGCATGGCTCTCCAACACTATCCCAGCAAGAACCCTTAGGAGATTCTGCCAGGTTCCCAAGGGAGGGATGTGCCACATCAGTGCCACCTTCATGGGCTGTAGTTTCAGTCTTTTTGTTCTGCAAATTACCTCTTTTCTTGGGGATAGAGAGATGCCTCGTTAATCCCAGAAGAGACAAAGGTGGACATGGCCAGTGGACTTGGGAAGAGGCCAGCCATGAACTGGATGGACAAGACTTGTCCTGGAGGCTGGAGATCTGCCCTTACAAACAACACTAGCAGGGTAGATTCAGGTAACATTTCACTAGCCCTGGACAGGACTTTCATGATCTTCACTGTGGAAGGTGTGCTTCTAACACCTAAAACATTTCAGCATGAAAATATTCTTCTCCTTCCTTGCTTTTTGATCACCTTACATTATAAATGTGAGGTATATATGCAAAAGCTTCTTGGCATGATGTTGAGAAACGAATAGGTTTTAGTACTCTGAAAAAAGGTCTTTTCTAAAGGAACAGCTCTTTACACAGGAAAAAACACATTACTGTTTGCTCGGCACAAACAACTGCTGCTTTCTTCTCACACCTACAATTTCATAATGTAAAATGAGAGAAGGCTTTACCCTGACAAGTAATCTTGGTCCTCATCTCAATGTCCTTTAAATTGCCTCCTTACAAACAAAAGGATTGCACAGTCCTGTCAAGAGGCAATGCTTGCTGGCAAGCATTGGATTTAAAGTACTGTTTAGGTAAACAAATAATTATTGCAGTCAATTAATTGATTATGTTACTGTCTATGAAATATCCTAATTATCCAAGATGCACAAAGGCAGCTCATTAGCTATTAGCATAAACAAAGAGTGAAAAGTAGGAACAAAGGCAAAAGGGGACTTTGGAAGAGATGCCAACAAGACAGGGCCAGGGAGCATGATTTCTGTTTGAAAAGCAATTTCAGGGATGAAAGTCTGTGTGAAAATGCCTTCTTAAACTGGCCAGTGCAGTGTCCCTGTCACATATTTGGAATGTCTCAATGGATGTACCCAAGACTGCATTCTGAAAGACAGAACTGGGGGTTTTTTCCCGTGGAAATGTCAGTATTTTGGGGATATTTCCATGCTCTATCCCTGCAAATGCTCAAGGCCAGGTTGGATAGGGCTCTAAGCAACCTGGTCTAGGGGAAAGCGTCCCTGCCCATGGCTGGGGGTTGGAATGAGATGATCATTGAGATCACTTCCAACCCCAACCATTCTATGACTCTGTTACTTTTATGTTCTTCTATTCCTATTCAATGACTTGAGCCCAGCCCAGTGGTAGGATGGGAGCAGTGAGAAATGTCCATGAAAATTGATCCAGATCTGATCAATGTGACAGCACAGGGCACAGAATTCATGTTCCTCCTCTGCTGAATAACAACAGGTGTCGAGGTAGGAAAGGACTTTGATTTTCCCCATGACAAGCTTTTAAATGCATTTGATTTTCAACTCAGCTTTTCAAAAACTGGGGCCAGTAGAAGCTTTTCTTTTCTTGGACAGGAATGGGACAGCATTTCCTGGCAGAACGGGCTCCAAAGGCTTGTCTCCAGCTTTGCCATAGAAAAAAGGCAGAAAACTCAGCATACAAAGTCATTCAAAGGCATTTGCACTGCAAAGGCAGCACTTTCAAAGGAGACTGAGAAAACTCAGACCCAGTAGGAGAGGGTCAACATTTCCTTTGGACTGCTTGGAAAATCCTCCCTATGTGTGCTGAGAGAGGTGGCCCTTGTTGGGGCAAACCACGCAATTACAGAGAAATATCCCAAAAATTATTAGTGCCAGCACCTGCAGGTTGGAGGCACAGAAAGGTGACTTCCCCACGTGACTGGTCACAGTCCAAGGATCCATCATTAGGCTGTTCTGCCTCCCCATTTTTCATCTCACCAGGTAGTTTTAATGCTAATCTGCTTAACTGCCTTTTTATAGCTGGTAGCTCGAGGCTGGTTGAGTTAAGAAACCTTTACAGCTCTACAGTCATTTACAGGGCTGCTTTAAGACATGGCATATATTATGTATGAAGCTTTATAACAACCATCCATATCAGAGCTGATGGAGAACATGAAAGCAATACAGCACTGCTCCTTCCTACAGCACTTTGTTACAGGTGACAAGAGATAGGAGATCCAAAGGTTCAGTAAAAGCGGGAGCAGGAAATTATTTTCCTAAGAGACTTCTAAAGGATTAAATGATAAATAAGACTTTTGGTGCCACAGTGAAACAAAGGGCTGCTTTAATTAAAGAGAAATCTGATCCCACGAAATGTTGAAGGTTGTATTCATCTGTCTGAACTAGGAGACACTGAGATAAGTGCAGCTGAAGTATTAATCCCCTTTGTAATTGGGGGGAGAAATCACTGCAGGGACCTGCAAAAGAAATTCATCTCCCTCCAGGGTAAATAGCAAATATTTTATCTGTGCCTGAGATTTTAAAACTTCCACATTTGAGTATTAACTCTGATCTGTCTCAATAAAGCAAAACTGGTTTCCAGGCTGAAAGCAGCCTGCGAGAGACCTTGGTCTGGACCTTTGGGTGAGATGAGCCCCAAATCCAACCCAAAGCCAAGAAGAAACCCTGGTCCCAAGGATTCCAGTAGGGAGCAAAGATTCCCCATAGGCTAAGTACTTGTGTGACAAAATTTTGCAGGTACTTTTAAGGTTCGCTCCACTGGAGCTGCAATGTTTTGAACTTCTTCGCATTAAACCCTGCATGAGTGTGCAAACTGTGGGGAAGATTTTTCCTTCCACGAAAATAGAGTTGGCAAAACTGTATTAAATTCACTGTCACGATATTTCTTCCCAAAGCAGACAGAAGTTTAAATTATCCTCTGCCTATCCCAAAGCAAAGCTCTCAGCTCCCATCTCCATTTCAAGGCTAATTATAAACAGAAAGCCTTGCTCCTCCTGGAGTTTAATCAATTTTGCTTTCATGCCAAAGACAAGCACAAAAGTTGAGCTTCATTCTTAATGATTTTGGCCTTTTTCATGCTGGAGAGCTCAAGAGCCAGCTCCTGTAAATAAAACCACTTTCTAGCACTAAATACTTCTCATTTACACCTGCAGAGCACCTGGGCCAGCTTTTCCAAGAAATCCATCTATATTCTCACTCCTCATCGTTGCAGAGCATACACAAAGGTGTGTAAAGGCATTATAAGAAGTTCATGAGAAAGACCCATGGTGTAATGAGACTGAATGAAAATATATATAATGAAAGCTTGTAGAAAAAACTTTCACACACTGGTTACAAAGAGCTAATGTCCACTTTAAGTGGTATCAAGAGCTGGAGCAATTGAAAGATATTAAGGAGAAAATGAGTAATGAATCAATTTTATTGTGTGCTGTTGAGCAGTCCTCGCTGGAAGAGAGTGTGTTGATACTGCCTGATAAAAGGGATGGATGGGAACTGACAGCATCAGGGACAAGTACTCCCACATTTTCTGAAGAAATAAATGATTTCTGGAATTATTTTTGCCTCAGCCAATAGGATCCCACTGAAAAAAAAAAGGATGTTTTCTTGTGGAGATCGGTATAGACACGGCAATTGAACAGCACAATATTTATGGAGAGTGAAAATCCCAGCTTTATTGGAGAGACAAACTCACTTTGCATTTTTCTTGAATGTGGCTGTGCTGGCTCCCCCAGGAAAAGGGACACTCGGCCAGGTCTCCCTGTGGGACTCATCTCTGCTGGCACATCTCTTTTTTATGCATTATGTAAAGCCTAAGCCACCATTTTCCACTTCACCGCTTTGGTTTGGTATAGGCTCCAAATTCACGCTTGCTTCCCTGGACTCACAGAATGGTTTGTGTTGGAGGGGACCTTAAAGACCATCTATTTCCAGCCCCCTGCCATGGGCAGGGACATTTTCCACTAGACCAGGTGTTACAGCCTGCTTCAGGAGGTGAGGGTGACTCAGGTTCTTGTTAAAAGAACTTTCAGGGCAGGTTAGAGTGAAATGACACCACACACCCACAAACTCTCTTCCTCCCCCTCTGGGGTGCAAACCTGGCACCAGCAAAGCACAAAAGGGCAAATGTTGCAACCATCAACCCTAAACATTTCAGTGTCTCATCCCAGGCTGCTCAGAGCCTCATCCAGCCTGGTCTTGACCCATGCTGCAGACACACTTAACCAGAAACAACAAAGCTGCTGTAGTACATTCCCTGTTGAAAACAGAGCAAAATGAGTCCACACAGGCATTTCTTCCTGCTACAGCAAGACTGATCCCTGTAACCAAGCTGATTTGGGTGTCTTCACTCCAGTCTGAAGGGTGGAAATCCACTTGGCAATTGTTGTTGACGGTTTCCTATGTTTCAATTTTTTCATCCCTGTTTGATTCTTCATCAAAGCACTACTTATAGCCTAATTGTGGAAATCTGAATCAGTTCTGAATCTCAGTGACTAGTATTATTTCATCCATGTGCTAACTTGGAAACATCTGTGATGGCAAGCAAGCAAGATGGCTTCCAGCCTTTGGAAATTCCTGGGCATTCAGGGGTTTGTATTTCAGCTATAACATCCAGAAGTGAAGAGATGGGGAGGAAAAGAACGTATTAGCATCAAGCCTATATCAGCATCAAGCTAAGGGGTTGCCTGTTAAAACAGCAGCTCTTGATTAGGGCGAGGCTGAAAAATAGAAAAATGTACAGTAGAAGAAAGTAGAAACACCATTTAGGTTGAGTTTGAAATAAGTATTGGATTAAAAATAATTTCTTATTGAATGGTACAGGCCTATTCCTCCCAGGCAAGGAGGAAAAGTCTCAGGCTAGTTTTGCAGCCTGTAGAGTTTCTATTCTGGTGCAACAAGTACAATTTAGACTAATTAAAAGCCTTTTTTCAATCCCACATACCAGAAGAAGGTGATTGTAAAACTCCACCCCTTCACTGGTGCAACACTGTCAGAAAAACTTTTAAAGAGCAGATCTGGTATTGGACTAGGGAGGCCTGGGGGTTTGTAAATCACTCTGCAAACCATTTTTCTCAACCTTTTTTTTATAAAAAGAACTCGTAGCTGTGTTACACACATAGAATCATAGAATCACTCAGATTAGAAAGGTGTGTCTTGCCCATGCACTTGTGGGAAGCAAGGGCAGGACCGCAGGGTGGGATGGATTTGTAGATCATCTCTAGCAGCTGCTGTCTTGCTCCTTCAAATATTTTCTCTTCTGCTAAATATGGAAATGCAGTAAAGATATTACTCCTCTGGGATGCAGATTCTCTGGGATGCAGCTGCCAGGCATTTTCTACAGCTTTGCATCCACACAGTGCTGGCCTTCAGAGCCAGAGAAAGCTTTGTGCGAGCTGTGCTCATGTGAGCACTGGGACTTCTCTGTAAATAACTTTAAGGATCCTTCCAGAAGCTAAATTCAGGCAAAGATGCACGATTTGAGGAAGCCTAGAAAGCCAGTTTGGCTGCAGGGCTACATCTCAAAGACTTCAAAAGCAACAGACCCAGATCCCTGCAGTTAGAGCCTCCCCTCCAGTGCTGAAGGAGACTCTGAGCTCAGTACAGATTTATGCTGCAATAATTCTGCTTGAAGGGAAGTTGTACATTGTGGCATGTGTCCAGTGTTTGGGAACTAAAATGTGAAAACACAGCTCTGGTAAATGGATTCTTTCGGCTGAGATTGTTTTCTATCAGATCTCATCTAAGGGTGAGATTTACACATCTGATCTTGCTCCAGCTGGAATCAGGAAAAAGATCCCTCCTTGACTTCATAGAACACAGGGCTGACCAAAGCAGCGTCACCACTGTGCCTACTGCTTTGGATTATTATTTTAAATGAAATGCATATTTTACAGCAAGGTCTTTTAGTAAACACCGCCAGATCTGAGGCTACCCATCACAGGAGAAATGAGCAATCCTCCCCTTGGTGTTTTCTTTGTGACTTTTGTTCCTTGCTTAACTAGATGAAGTCACTAGGAAGGAATTAAACCTACAATTGAGATTCCAGCAGGTCTTCAGGAAGAGCTGGTTTAGCTGAGAAGTTCTCTGTGCCTCCTGCAGTGCACACCCAATGTTTTCATGTTGGACAATGAACTGGGGTGGGACTCAAATGGACTGATTTTCTGGGCAGGATCCTAAGGATGCTTAGGAAAGTAATACACATCTCCTTGCTTTAATTCCTCCTCCCAATTAATATCCAGTAGGATCACTATGCGCTTGTGTGTAGAAACCAACTAGGTGAGTAAAAACCAACAGTTTTAAGAGGGTTGATGGGGTTCCTTTAGCAGTCCCTGGGAAGAAACACTGTAGGTAGCACAGGGGCAGATTTGACTGAGGTTTCTAGGATGAAGACAATCTTCTTGCTGAACCTTGAGAAAGTGTTTGCTGTAATACTTGCTGCACCATTTCTAATCCAAACACTATTAACACCCCTTTTCCTCCACATCCGGGTGTTTTTTTCTCATGGAAATTCATCCATGTGAAATTTAGTCAAGGTTGAGGTCTCTTCTGAAAGCTTTTATTGTACTTGTAAGGATCCATCAGGCTCCTGACCTGTAGTTCTGCAGCTGAGATTGCACAGTAAACGTGGAGTCCTTGAGAAGGTTATTAGCTTAAGGTTACGTAGCATGTGCTGTTCTGGAAACACCTCAGAAAAGGTAACTGTGGTCCCTTCCAGGATGACTCTTTGCAGCCTGAATCAAAATAATATCCCTGCTGCAGCTGTAAAAAATGCATTAAAGGGAGGAGAAGTGATGTCTCAGCTATAGCATTTATAAAACATCAAGAATGGCTTGTGAAGGAACTTGCAGTTTTCAAGTGCTAATGGAGAAAGACTTGGGAGCAGGGAATATTTGCCAGGTCTTGGGAAATTAGCATTTTATTTCAAGGCTCTCAACGAGTGATAGAACTCCGGGGGGGGGGGGGGGGGGGAATAATCGAGGTCCTCTCTGGTTCATGCTACATGAATGTTGTGAATATTTAACATTTCTCCTATAGGGTAGTCTCAATTTCCTAACTGATCTTTTTACATAAATAGTTACCCAAGCTGTCAGATTCCAACATCCAGACCCGACAGGATTCATCCAAGCCCACAACTGTGCAGAGAAAAAAAGGCTTCCTCTTTCCTGAGGCAATCTCAGGTCTGCCAGAGAGACAGAAGAGCTGTAAGGATTTTTTTCTCTTTACCCTTTCTTTTGTTGTTTTTGAGGAGGAGTCTAATCCCCCTGACCAAGGACATTGAAAGGCATAAGATCTCCAAAAACACAAGATTAGGACATTTCCTGTCTGTCCTGCAACACAAGGTCAGGTTGGAGATACAGGCTGGCAAAAGCAGGACAGCCAAGGAAATGTAGTTCATGGAGAATTTAGCAGATCAACTCATCAATTCTCCCACCTCAGCCAGGAATTACCCAGCTGTCCCTGAGAGAAGACTATTGGATGGACTCAATTAATAGCTGGACTTGATGATCTTAGAGGTCTTTTCCAACATACATGATTCTCTGATTCGAGAAAGATGGATATTCTTAAAATCCTCCAATAGCAGAATTTCTCCCTCTGCTCCCAACAACTTATTGCATCTCTTAACTAGCCTTAGTCCTGGAAAAGGTATCCTGATGCCATCCTAAATCCACTCTGTTGCAGTTCAGACCCAGAGAATTTTGCCCAGGTCTCAATGGCCATAAATTCAAATGTATCTTAAGCTTGAAGGAATTTGTATCTGGCCATTCTTACGTAAGAACAACACAAGTTTAATTTTCAAGAAAGAAATTGATTGAAAAAGCAAATGTTGAGCCTTTCTAGCAGTTCTGTCCTTATCCAAACAGTCACAAACAACCTAAGGATCATCTTAGAACCATAGAATGATTTGGTTTGGCAGTGACCTTAAAGATCATCCAGTCCAATCCCCAGCCAAGGCCTCACCTCTGTAGGAATGTGGGTGACATTATGACCTCAAGAGAGTGAAGCTTGAAGCAGGGACATCATCTCACAGGGCTGGTGGGACCTGTGAGGGTTTCCTCGGTGCTGTTGTAGGATGTCCCACTTTGTCCTGGGTGGAAGGATGGCCATGCAGAGGAGTGGGCTGTGCTCAGAGGCTGGTTTGCAGAGCTGAGGTGTTCTGAATGAGAGGAGGGGGAAAGGGAGGCTCAAACCTTCCTATTTCTGCTTTCCACAGTTGGGCACAGACCTGGAGGCCACTGTCCCCTGCCCCCCCTGGCTTACACACCAGGGTGAGCAAGGCTGGCAACATTGGAGAGCCTCAGCTGCAAGCCAAGCACAGCCAGCCAACAATGCCACAGGCCCTGTAAAATAGGAAATTATTCCCATTCATTCTGAGCAAGACATTGAATATCTCATAATAACACAGCTAAAGCACTTACTGAAAATAGAAAATAATTACCTTGACAATTACTCCTTGGAGTATCCTGCAATACAAAGTCCTGGCTGATACAAAAATTGGTGTTGGCCTCTTGCTTATGAATATAACCTGGAACTGATTGTTAAATGTGCCAGGCCTTGTAAAATGGGTAATTCAGCAAGAATAAGGTCTAGCTACTATTTAATCAGCAGGGATCACTGCTGCTGGCAGCATGAATAAAGTCTGTTCCAAGTATCAGCTAAAGGAAGTTTTCGCAAGAGATTTTGTCTTCAGAAGTCATTTCTTCACCACGTGATAAATAAAACCAGATGAATAATTTATATTACCCTGGAAAGGGCAGCTTCATGTGTCCCTCTCCAGTTTACCACAATAACCATCTGCAGACCTGTCACTGCCTTTTCCTCATCCCCACCATCAAGCTGGGGATTCTGGGGGTACAAAACACCTGAATGTTTTGGGTGCAAGTGAGTTGAAGAAAACAAAGCTGTGTTGCTATGAAAAAATAGGCGTTCATGCTTTTGTGACCCTTTTCTGACATGAGGCCATCACTGAACTGCCTGGAGCAGACTTGATTAATCTGACCAGGATGGTCAAAGGAAGATGTCCTGAAAGAGATTATTACCCTCCACTGGCTACAAAAGGAAGCAAGAGATCTCTCAAAAGGGGACATCTGAAGCCAGGTAAGGTGGATCCCACCCAAGAGTAACTTGTGCAGAACGGGGCTTGGATTTTTTCATCCTGTGACCGTCCCAGGACTGCACTAAGGGCATCCAAGGCCATGGCAATGTTACAAAAAAGAGTAGACCTAAAAAAAAAAAAATGTATCCCTCTGGATCCCAAGCCAGCAGTTTTTCGCAGTTAAATGCCCTTGAAGCTTTGAAAAGCCTTGCCCTCCTCTCAGATCTATTTTGAACCCAGGCTCAGCCATAGCACAGGTACCTGTGCTGAGTGCCAGATATAGGCCAGACAATTTCCCAGGGCTGCAAAGCACTTTTTTCTTTTTAATTATTATTTTTGTGGAAACAAAAAACCTGACTCGTCTTTTTCAGACAGAAAAATTCCAATGGCTTTATTAGCTTTTTATAACTGTACTGGAATAGTTTTGCCACAAAGCCTGTTCCTCCAATGGCAGCTACTATTTCTGCAGGGTTTTTTTTCTTTCTTTTTTTATTTTTCTGGAGGAGAAAATATCCCATTTCATATCTGTTTCTTATTTTCTCAAATGCTTGCCATTCTTCTTTGCTTTCTCCAGACTCAAGCACATCTTTGTGTAATGGCAAAAGTGGGCTGAACCCAGCAAGTGCCCAATTCTTCTATAAAACTCTCCAGATCACCTCCCAAAACAGGACATGCCTCATTGCAACACGTTTTTTGTTAGCGACTCACATTTTGTCTGCAGGACATTGGCATCTCCTGTTACTCTTTCCAGCCACTTTCTGCCTCCTTCCTTCCCTACCACTCATTGCATTTCCTTCTGTTGACTCTAGAACCATCCCTTCAGTTTAACAAAATAATTCCTAATTTTCACCCTAACCTGGCGAAGGGTTGCAGACTCTTCTAGTTTGATATCCTTGACCCTCTCCTAAGGGTTCAATTGACCTCACCCAGCTTCAGATGCCCACCTGGAGCCATCACACCGCTCCTGATGCAGCAGGAAACAGCTTTTTGGAGCAGCTGGTGGAGGTTTTTCTAGAGATGTTGCTCCTGCAGAGTTCATGGGAGCTGTGAATTCCCTTGGTTTTCACTGGGGCAGCAACACAAACCTTCCCCAAGTCAAGATACACCCACAATCATCCTCTCAGAGCAGAAATAAAACTCCCTTGACAAGATTCATTCTAGTCAAGTCCACACTGGCTGTTTGTTGTTACCTTATTATCTGCCAGGTGCTTATAAATTGATTATTTGACAGTTTTTACCGGTGTCCTCCTGGCTACTGGAATAAAGCTGGTGGGTCTCTGATTTCTCACACCCTCATTCCCCTCCTCACAGCCAGGCACAGCATTTACCCTCCTCCTTTGACAACACCTGAGAAGCCAGACTTTACCCTGCCCATTCACAGCTACTTTTGCTTAGGGTTCTTCAGGACCTTGAATTCATCAGTACTGTTTTCTGTCATCTTTTAACCTGTCCTTGTCTTGTGTTATCACTGCTCATGTTGTTTTAAGTTAATTTCACTTGCTAAACCCTCTTGGAAGGATGGGAAAATTAAGGTATATTCTGTGGTTTCCATTATTTGGTTTTCCATTCTATCATAGAATGGAATACTGTTCCTATTCACTGATTTCCTTCATTTTTTCCTTGTATTTTCATGAATAGCCTGGGTTAGTTTTTACATTCCTTATCACTTGAAATCACTTTGGTGTTTCTGCCTAAGCACATGGCCTAATATTTAAATTTATTTTTCTTACTTTTTTTTTCTTTAATGATGCCTTTATTAAGTGCTTGCATAAGTGCTTTCTTGACTTGCTTTTTCTTTTGCTGGGTGTTTTTCAAATATTAGAAGCATTGAATGTTTTGGGTTGGATGGGACCTTGAAGATTATCCACTTCCAGCCCCCCCCTGCCATGGGCAGGGACACCGTTCACTATCCCAGGTTGCTCCAAACTCCATCCAACCTGGCCTTAGACACCTCCAGGGACCCAGGGGCAGCCACAGCTTCTCTGAGCACCCTGTGCCAGGGCCTCACCACCCTCACAGGGAAGAACTTCTTCCCAATATCTGATTTAAACCTGTCCTCTGTCAGTGTGAAGCTATTCCCCGTTATTCTAGCACTCCATGCTCTTGTCCAAAGTCCCTCTTCTGCTCTCATGGAGCTGCTTTAGATACTGAAAGGGGCTCTAAAGTCTCCTCAGAGAGAGAAAAACCTTAAGGGAAACAACAAAACAAAAACAACAACAAAAAAATAACAGGGAGCCAGTGGTGAGGCATCTTAATTGTCAAAATTGTAAGGTTAGAATTTAATGACCAAAGCTCCTGGACTCCACTTGGGAGACAGACAAAATACAAACAAAATTTCAAGACTTCTTGCACGGGTTCAGAAGACACAAATATTTTGAAATGCAAATGGTGCTTTTGATAAAGTAAAGCTGTGCTCTCACGGAGGAGTGTGGAGCATCAACAGCCACTGGAGGGTATCTGCCTCTTCCTGCAAGGAGGAGGGAAATCAAGGGTTCTGTTTATTGCCCTCTTGTAGCCTGAGTGTTTTCACACATGGGAGGCACTCTGCTTTCTTGTAAAACCATCAGCACCTGGAAATAAGGCCTCAGACAACTTTATCCTGCTGATAAAGCAGCTGGGAGAAATCACCAGTAATTGGGTTGAAGAAAGGGGAGGAGGCAGTAATGGCTCAGAGGGAGCTTTTGAAAAACTATCCCCTTGGGCAAGACCCTGACACATCGCAGGTAATTTGCGGGTTATTCACAGATGATGAAATTTTGTTTAAGAAATACCCACCTTGTTTAACTGTCTTTTTTTCCTCCCCTTTGTTTTCTCCAATTGTTGTGCTGTACCTGGCCTAGTAGAGTCCAAGGCCCCTCCCAGGGGAAAAATTACCATCCAGCAGTTCTTGAAAATGCCTTTTCAGCAGCATCTTAGGAAATCTGAGAAAATGCAAAAAAAGTTAGAGCCTGAAGAAATCTCTGTTAAAATGTGTGCTTGCTTAATAAGCGCTTCTACATACAGTGTGTTCAACTGGCTTATATAAAAGTATCAACTTTAATATTTGATTTAGAATGTAATATAAAGGCAACTGACTGTGAAACACAATCAGATTTACCAGCTCAGGGGAACGAACCTTTTTATGAAACTAACAATTGCACATACAAAATCAGCTGAAAATGAGTTAGTGAGATGAAACTTCCACCTTTCTGGCTGAAGTTGTGATTAAACCGTGATTAAAGTCAGCAAGTTAAGTGAACAGCTATCAACCCAAAATCCAATTCACCCTTGTGGAGAAAGAGGAGAAAAAAAAAAAAGGATTATTTTTATTATTTCAGTGATGTGCTGACTGAATTGAGGAGGGATAAGGCTCCAGCCTAAACTGCCTGGCATTAATGACCTCCCCAGAACAGGGGATTCCCAAGCCCAGGAACAACACAATTCCCTCCTATGATGTAAACTGGACCTATTCGGGAAGCAGGCCAGCTCTCATGACTTTCTTTTCTCATAACATTTACTGCTGTTTTTAAGGCCATCCCTCAGAGTCATATGACAGGATAAGATTTGCAGCCTCTCTGGTTTTGTAACTAAACACAAGCTCCTACCCTGAAAAATCAGGGAGGGAAATTCCACTGTGTGGCTGACCCCAGTGTTCCCTAAAGATGGTCTCAAGTGTATTGAGAAGAAAGAGAAAACTAAACCTGCCCTGTGGGGACGAGGCTATAGAGGGGGGTGACAACAGAAGAGCAGGAGAAAAAAAAAAAAAAAAAAGTATATTTGAAGCTGCAGTTTGAGAAGCCAATCCCACAAGCAGACCCAAAATCCCACCAAAACTACCCCCAGCCCAGCACTCCAAACCCTGCTGGGATCTTCTCCAGCCTGGTACCCCAAACCCCACCAGGACCCTGCACCCCAACCCCCGCTGTGACCTCCCAAACCCAGCACCCCCATCCCTGCTGGGGGCCCTCAACCTCGCACCCCAATCTTGACCAGTATCCCTACCCACCCTCCCCAGTCAAGCATCCCAAACTTTGCGAGGCCCTCTCTAGCCAAGGCAACCCAAGCCCTGCTGGGACCTCCATATCCCAGCATCTGAAACACTTCTGAGATTCCCTCAGTCCAGCACCTCAAATCCCACCAGGACTTCCCCAACCCAGCTTTCCAAACCTCAGCACGATTTCCCCAATCCAGCACCCCAACTACCTCCAGGGCTTCACATCCTCATCTCCATAATCATATCCACCTCCATCTCTGTCCTCATCCTTATCCCCACCTGTTTCCATCTTCATCCTCACTGTATCCCCACCTTCCACCCCTTCCACATCCACATCTTAATTTCCATCCTCATCTCCATGCCTCTCTCTGTCTGCCTGTTCCCACTGCATCCCCATCTCCGTGTCTGATCCCATCCTGGTCCCTTCCCTATCACCACACTCGTCCCCATCTCCAACTCCATCTCCATACCCAGTCCCACGGCTGCCTCTGTCTCATTGTCTGTGTCCCCTGCATACCCATCTCTGTCTTTGTCCCCATCTTTGTCCCTGTTCCCATCCTCATTCCCAACCCAGCTCCATTTCCATACTCATCCTCATTCCCATCTCCATCTCCATGCCTGTCTGTCTCCATCTTTATCTCTGTTCCCTTTGTATCCTCATCTCCAACTACTTCCAGATCCCAATCTCTACCTCTGTCCCCATCCTTGTCCCGTTCCCCATCCCAAAGTCAGCTCCATTCCCATCTCCATTTTCATCCCCATCCCTCTGCCTCTCTGTCCCCTTCGTATTCTCATCTCCAACTTTTTCCAGATCCCCTTGCCCATTGTGATCCTCATCCCCATCCTGAACTCAACTCCATTTCCATTCCCATCTCCATTTTTATTCCCATCCCTCTGTCTCTGTGTTTCTGTTCTCTTTGTATCCTCATCTCCAACTTTTTCCACATCCCGAACTCAACTCCATTTCCATTTTCATCCCCATCCTTCTGTCTCTCTGCCCCCTTTGTATCCACCCCTCTGTCCCTATTCCCATTCCCATCCCCGTCCCTCCCCTTCCCTGCCGCCCCGCCCCGGGTGCTGCGGGCGGGCCGGGGGCGGGGGCGGCTCGGGGCCGCCTTTGTGCGCGGCGGGGTCGGGGCTGTCCCGTCCGGGTCCCCGCCTCGTACCGCGTTATCCCGCACCGCTCCGCACCTCCCCATCCTATCCCATCGCATCCCACGGCATCCCGCAGCTTCCATGGCCGCCCCCCGCCCGGCGCACGGCTGCGGCAGCGGAGCGCTGCTGGGGCGCTTCGGGGTGCTGCTGCAGGCGCTGCTGGCTCTCTGCGCCTTCAGCACCCTCATGCGTGAGTACCGGGGAGCTCGGGGCACCCCAGCCCTCGGGGGGACCGGGGGCACCTCGGCGCCGCTCGGGGATGGGTGCCCGTTCACTTAAAAAAACAAGTTTTGCGCTGAGTCCCGGCTGGATTTGGGAGGAAGGGTCCCGCTCTGGATGTTCCTGAGCCGGCGGTTGCAGCGCCAGATGCTCCTTCTTGGAAACTCCCTAATCCCATGGTAATGAAGCTCCGCGGAACGCGCGGCTGTAATCTGTTAAAGCGGGCTGCGCTTGTGTGAGCCATTGCTCAGTCACTTAGAAAATTTTAATGAAGGGTAAAAAAAAAAAAAAACGAAAAAACCCAAACCAACTATTGGTGTAACGCCGCGAGTTGCAGGGGAGGGGCTGAGAAGAGCCGGGCGGGTGTCCGGCACGGCGCTGCGTGGTGAGGGTGATTTAATTGCGCTCTGATACTGTTTAATACCGTGTTTAATTTTCGCTTCAGCTGCTCAGAGTTTTAGAGCCTGAGCGGCTGGGGAAGGAGGTTACAGAGAGAACGTGTTTTGCTGGTTTCTGGGAAGGGGTGGTAGTTGGGAGAAATCAGTTCAGGAGTGAGAAAAATGACCTGGGGTGTGATTTCCAGGTCCGGAGAGAACGGCCTCGAGTTACACTGTAGAAAATCAGAGTGGATGGTTGGAAAAACTTCTTCCCTGGAGCACTGGAACAGACTGCCCTGGGCAGTGGCGGAGTCACCGTCCCGGGAGGGATTTAAAAGATGTGTGGATGTGGCGCTTCGGGACGTGGTTTAGTGGAGGACTTGGCAGCGCTGGGTTAATGATTGGACTTGATGATATTAGAGGTCTTTTCCTACCTCAGTGATTCTGCCATCCTGTGAAAAGGTGGGGAGCACTAAGGCTGAAAGAGCCGTGAAGATTTACTGTTGTTTTATGCTGCAGCTGTGATTGCTCAGAGCAATGTGTGTGTTGCTGCTCTTCAGGGTTAAGTGGTTTAGCACGAGTTGAATCAACATGCCAGAACTCGATCTATTTTCCTTGTTTAAAAGCCTGTGGTGACGGTGAACCGAAACTTCCAAGTTTTCTGGCTAAGTAGCTGCAGATTTTGAGGTTCTCTGCGCCCCCCCCCCCCTTTTGAAAATCACTTTCAAAGGCTCCATCCAGCTCTGTGGTTAACACCAGGCTGCCAGAGAAAACTACAAGTTCTTCCAGCGATAACTGATACTTTCTTCCAGCTGGAGCAGCCCAATTGCAACATGCCACTGCTTGTGTTTCACCAAATATCGACAGTAAAAATAGTAATTTCTTTTTCTGTTCCTGTTCCCCCTAGTGATGCATGTATGTGGGTTAATTATCCCATAAACTCCATGGGGTGTCCCATAAAATCAAGGGCTTTAGTAAATCATGTTGGAATACCTCTGTGGATGAGGCTACATATATAGAAAATCAACTTCGGGCTAACTGCTGGTGCAAGGGCTAATATTTCTGTGAATATTACAACTTCTTAGTTAATGAAGAGAAACTGAAAGCTGATCCTGTGTGGTTTTGTTGTGGCTCAGCTGTGGAGGAACTGCTGGCTGGGACCCCAAGGGCAGATATGTTTGCACCCCTGGGATCCCAACCACAGCACCTCCTCTGGCTGCAGCTGGGCTGGTGGTCCCTAATCCACCCCAGCTGGTCCTTATCTGTGCCCCAGCCTCACATTTACAGCTGGAGGCTTACTTGGATCTTCTGGAGGGGCTGTTTGTGTGCTGGCTCCTAACCCACGGTGGTTATGATGGGCTCACCAACAGCTTTATGTTGGGCAGCAAGTTGCAGCTTTTGAGTTGTTTTTGTTCACATTCTGCCTGCAGCCTTCTGGGAAGGAGAAGGCTCCAGTGTCTGGGAGGTATGGAAGCCTCTGGAGCTGAGACAAAGGACTTCTCGGAACTTTGGTTGCATCTTCATTGCATCCAGCCAGGCAGTCCCAGCTGGGTGAATACATCATGTACAGTTTGGGATGTTGGTGTTCTTTAACTCAGCCTTCTATACTCCTTTCCTTCAGTACTGTGACATTCCTGGAGAGTGTTTCTGTTGGTTTTATTACTGTGATTCCTGCTTTGCTGGGATGTTGCAGGCAATGGGTTAATAAGTAGAAACAAAGTCCATGAGGGCGGTAGGGCCCTGGAACAGATTGCTTAGAAGCTGTGGATGTCCCATCCCTGGAAATGTCCAAGGCCAGGTTGGATGGGGCTTGGAACAGCCTGGGATAGTGAAAGGTGTCCCTGCCTATGGCAGGGGTTTTAAACTGGATGTTATTAAGGTCCCTTCTGACCCTAAACAGTGTTGCAGAATTCCTGTCCAAACCCAAACCAATGCCTTTTCCATTCCTTCTACTTTAAAGTACCATCTCAGCTATAGGAACACCTGGATTTGGATAGATAAGATTTCAAATTGTGCAGGTACTGTTCAGAGCTGTTGAAAACATGTAGTGGAACTTAGACTAACAATAATGTGGCATTCTGCAAAGTTTTGCAGGTGTGTGTGCGTGGGATGAGCTCAGAGTACCCCTCCAGAATGTGGGTCCCAAGCATGGCCATTGCAGGGAGGATAAGTTTGTTTTTATCAGAGCAATTTGTGTCATTGAATTTGTGTTTCTTGTGCCTGTGGAAAGATTTTCTCCTGCCAACCTGGTAGGAAAACCTAATGGAGGAGGAAATTAGTCTTGAATGATTGAGTGGGGCAGTCACTTTTACCTTGCAGTGGATTTTGTGAAATGGGTCCTGTGTGTGGTGAAGACAGGATCCAGCAGTAAATGATGCCCTGCCTTGGCAGGAGGTCAGGACAGCTGTTTAATGGGGTTTTATTATTCTGTCAACTCCCATGAGCAACAGTGGTGAACAGTTAATTTCATCTTATGAACACTCTCTTGCTTTTCCAGCAAGGCCCTTAAATAGTCAAGCCTAATCCCAAGCAGGGCTTGCTCTGGTTGCAGCTTTGCTCCATTTGGGAGTCAAATGGCAAAGAGGTGCTACCCTTTCCACCTGCCTGGGGTGGCTTTGGAGACACTTTAGGTGTAAGGACAGTCCTAGAATTGAGACACAGACAGGCAGAGGCAGAGGCAGTGGAGCCCAGCAGCTGTGTGCCTGTGGCAATCTGGATTCCTGTGCAAGACCATCCCCTTGGGGAGGTCATGACCCTGAGGAGTGAGGATAATTGTGCAATCCCATCTGAAGCAGTTTGTAATGCTTTTCCTTGAGCATCACTCAGCAGAGTGGAGAAAGCTCCTTGCAGTTATCTCAGCTGCAAGGGCTGGGTGTCCTCTTGAGGGCTGAGTCCCTGCAGTTTCTGCTGTTCATTGAAACCTTTTTTCTTCTTTTGAGGAAGGGGTTCTAGACTAGTAAAAGTTTGTCCAGGTTTGCACAAGGGACAGCAAAACTCTTTGTAATGAGGGAAGATCTTTTGCACAAATCGTATCCATAGCCTTCTTTGTGAATTGACTAGAGTGCAGGAGAAATGGATTTGGGGAGTTGAAAAATTTTTGGTTCCATTGTGAATGGAAAAAGTTTTCCCTGGAGCTGGTATACTCATTTTCTACTCTACCACAAACAGGGTTGAGGACACACATGGACATTTGTTTCTCTTCCAGCTTTTTCTTTTTCTGAAACTGTCTTGGCAGCCCACTGAGCTGCTGAATGAGGTGCAGTAGCACTTGCGATGTTGGTATGTAAGTAGATTTTTTTCTTGGAAAACACTTATTTTGCCAGGCAAGGAGAAGCTGGACTGGACTGAGCTCCAACAACCCAGTGGAAAATCTGGTTTTCAGCTTTACTTTTGAGAATGTCTTGATCCTGCCTCACGTGACAGCAGTCCCTCTCTCCTCTTACATGTCACTGCTGGACACACTCTTCCAGCACATCTTGCCTTCTTGAGCTTAGTCGTAAGAAGGCAGAGTTGTTTGCAGTAGGACCCTAGTGCTGACTCTCAGACAGGACTTGGTGCTGGAGATGCTCTCTTAGCACCTGGGATGGTGCTTTAGTCACTGGTCCAAGTAGCTTGTCCTGAGGCAGAGCCACAGCATAGGAACTTACCAGATTTCCTGTAAAAGAAATAGTGTCTGTGTGCTAGAAAATGGTTGTTAAAGAACATCAGAAGTGTCCCCTTGGTCTGTGGTCTGTGTTTCCTTGATCCTTGTGGATTTTCCAGCTGAGCTTTCAATGTTGATTTTCTCCTGGATGGTGAAATGGGAGAGAGCATCCTTATGTTGAAAAGTGTCTGAACTTTGAGAGGGACTCATGGAAGCTGTTGCACTCATCTCCACCAGATAAATCAAACTTAACCCACCTTTTATGACTTACTAGGCCCTGTGTTGATAGGAAAAGGGGCATTGGTTTTAAACTGAAAGAGGATAGATTTAGACTAAATACAACAATGTTTTTTACAGTGAGGGTGCTGAAACACTGGAACAGGTTGCCCAATGAGATGACAGATGCCCTGTCCCTAGAAACATTCAAGGTCAGGTTGGATGGGTCTCT
Source organism: Cinclus cinclus (assembly GCF_963662255.1). Lineage (NCBI taxonomy): Eukaryota > Metazoa > Chordata > Aves > Passeriformes > Cinclidae > Cinclus > Cinclus cinclus. Next base: position 18,045,366 of record NC_085049.1, on the reverse strand, counting down.
GGCCTACCTGGTCTGGTAGAAGGTGTTCCTGTCCATGGCAGGGAGCTGGAACAAGATGGCCATCAAAGGACCCTTCCAACCCAAACAAGCCTGTGGTTCTGCCCCAGTGCGAAGTTCAGGGTGGTTGCTGTGCATAGTTTGAAGTGAAGTGTTGTTTCTGTCCTTTAAAAGGATCCCAAGTGCTTTCTGGTTTGTGTTTTGACTTTATACTGAAAATACTTCATAAAGGTGGGTGGAAGTGAAAGTCCAAGTCAAGAAAAAGAAGAAATAAATGCTAGAGTGCTTGATTTGTCCAGACTTCCATTCTATTCTGAAATGCATCTGCCCAAGACACAAAAATACTGCATGCTTGCCATGCCCAAGACAGGCTCTACTGACTTTGCTTGCTATCATACAAGTGCATAACTGTGTGTTCACACACAAGAACATTTAAATCCCAGCCTCACCTCTCTAAATTCTTTTCCCTCTAGAGAAAAACCAAGCCACAGAGGCTGTCTCTGGCGGTTTGAAGCCTGGGTCCTTGCTGATTTATGTGTAAGTTTGTGGGTTAAGACATGAGCTGCACATGGCAGGACTCTCAACACGGTTCTCTTCTGCTTCAGTGCATCTGAAAACTGGATGAGATCGAGTGCACGTGTTGCACTTTGTGGGCTGGAAGGTCTGTGCAGCACACTCGTTGTGCTTCATTAAGCTGCACACAGCTTTGCACAAAGCTTTTGAATTGCAGCTGTTGATTGCTCTGACCTCTCCTTAGCCGTCACCTCTTGAGCAGTGGAAGCTGAGTGGGGACTGGGAGGCTCCTGGTTTCTGAGAAAACAAAGGGGTTGGGGAAGATGAGAAATGAGCAGGTGGAGTAGAGCTTTGTGAGAAGTTACCTGTGATGTGTGGGCAGCTGAGCACCTTGCACTTGACTGAGTTGGTTCTGCAGCGTGTGCTGAGCAGTTGATGTTATGGGTGACTTAACGCGACAAGAAACTGTACAGGGAAATTAGTCTTTTATAATTATGAGGTGGAGTGTGCAAAGGAGTCTGTTAAATTTCCAGGTGTGTGGGTTTTTTTTTTTTTTAACAGTGTTTGTAAGAAAACTATATGGCAGAAAGACTTTATTGGTAAGTGTTGAGTTTGGATAAAATGCTGTGTTTATTGCTAAAAGGGAGTAGAAAGTAGATGATTGTTAAGGTCCCTTTCAACCCAGACTATCTGTGATTCTGTGATAACTGTTTGTGCATCATTCTTCAGGTAGTGTTCTCTTAAACATCTTGGATTTTATGGTCTTACTTTTATCTTTCCTTGTCCAAACTAAATTTTTCAAGGGACTAGCTTGCAATGTAGTGATGGGAGGGAGTCACAGCTACCTCCTTCAGGATGTTCTGCATTGGAGTTGGAGCCTAACCTCAGTCCAGGTGTCCTGTAGGACCTACTGTGTCAGCAAATAACATGTTCTGTTCTCAATGTGCAAAGCATGACTGATGCTAGTTATCGCACAGCTTTGGTTGATGACCACCTGGCACTTGGCTAAAATAACAGCTTTAGAGATCTGTGTAAAAATAAGACACAAAGGGTAGAGCTTAAGACTGAGAACCATGTGAGGGTCCTCTGTGGCCTTCACTGGGGCAGTTGGAGTCTCCAGAAGGATGGATGTTCCAGATGAGGCTCCTGAACAATCTGGTCAGGTGGAAGGTTCTCTCCCATGGCAGGGAGTTGAAACAAGATGTCTTTAAAGACCTTTGCAATCAAACCATTATGTGATTACATGAACACAATCTCAATTTCTATTCCTTCCTCTGCCAGTTTTTGCTAGAGGTGCTTTCATTCTTATAACACGGGTACAAAGCTCTTTGGGAGGGAATGATTAAATGCACCTAGTGCAGACCTGGGGCTGGAAGTCAGCAGCAGTCCATGTCATCAAACCACTGACAGCTGTTCTGAGGAGGAAAAATCTTTGCTGCTCCCTGAATTGATGGGGGATATAAGTTTCACACTTTTCTGGCCTGCAGCACATTGGCTGCTCTCTGCAAACAGTGGCTGCTGCTTCCTCCCATTGTGTCCGGGGTCGAACTGTCTGAGTGGTTGCATGCTCAGGCTAAGAATAGTGCAGACCCCAGGGTTTTGGCTCTGCATCCTGCATGTTGGCTTCTTTCCTGCCTGGGGCTTGGAAAGAGCCTGGGAAAGGGTGTGTCCTGCAAAATAGGTTAAAATGTGTTATTGGAGACTGTACTGCTGAAAATAACAGTGAGGTTTGGCAGGGGAAGAGCTTCTGTTTCCTCCCTGGTACAGTAGCTCCGACTCCTCTTTGGCACAGCCCAGAAATAAAATCCTGGTCCTCTTGCTGGTGGGATGTGGCCCTGGAGATGGGACTTATAGCAGTCAATTTAGTCCCCTCTTAAAAGCAGGTAGCAGTATCATCAGTTTGAGGCATTTCAGACTTTATTTTTGGTGGACCTTTCATAATTTAGGTGTATTAATGCATCTAAAAGTGCTTCTCATACCAGGTTCATTTAAAGTATCCATCCCCCAGGCTGCTGCTGATCTCAGTATGGTCAGACTTGGATCCCTGTAAATCAGTTCCCAAAAGTTTTGTGTGTTGAGTCAACACCTCCCTCCCAAACCTCAAATTCAGAATCCTGTGGTTGATTGCATAAGATTTGTCAGGGAGGTGGTCTGGCTCTCAGCCAAGCATGTCTAACCATATCCTAGGGAAATAAGTTTCCCCTTACAATTTTGTAGAAACCTGGTAGTCTATTTGGCTTGGTAGCCTGATTGGCTGGTCAGCAGCTGGTTGATGCTGCAGCTTATTCTGCTTAAATCAGGGGGTTTGTCCATGTGCTGATGCACAAATCTGCTGCAGATCTGCCTGAATGCAGTGTGGGGTCAATGGGGGATGCAGGGAGGATGCTCCAGCATGGGTGAGGAACAGCACAAGGGATTAGGGCTGTTGTCGTTACTGTCCATGTCTTAATCAATTATTATAATCAGAGAATTTGTTTAAAAGCAGAAGTAGGCTGTGGGACACTGACTGTGGCAAGCTCTGGTAACTTCACATTTGTCTTTGTCTAGGGCAGGCAAAGCTGTCTGTCCCCTTTCTACTGCATCAAGAGAACACCATAATAAATATTAACCTCCTCTATTACCCTGGCAAAAGAGTGAGAACATCTGTCATTGTGCTTTATCTTCTAGCTTTCTGACTCTTTCCAGCTCTATACTGAAAGACTCTAGCAAATCTCTTATTTTCTTTTAACATTTCACAGGTTCTCATTCAGATGTCAGCTTCCATCCCGTCTGGTGTTTCTGAGGGAATTTCAAGCACATATGATCTTTATTGTCCGTGACTGAAGAGGAAGGGCTGGGAAGTATTTTGTTTCCTGCCCTACCCTCTCTCTGCCATGGGCAGGGCATCTCTCAAATTGTCACTCATCTTCCTTCCCTTTTTGTTCAGTTTCACAGCTTTTTGTCTGCAGCAGCTGGAGCCAAGCAGGGGTGGAGTGAGAACTTGTGAGGGCAGACCCTGAAGAAGGCAGGCACCATCCCAGTGGTGCTCTGCTCATTTTTAGTGGGATAGCCCTGGGTCCTCTTCTCCTGACTCTTTTATAAAAATCTCAAAATCACAGAATGGTTGGAGGTTAGACATCATCCAGTTCCACCTCCTGCCATGGGCTGGGATACCTTCCCCTATCCCAAGCTGCTCCACGTTCCATCCAGCCTGGCCTTGAACACTCCCAGGGATGGGGCATCCACAGCTTCTCTGGGCAACCTGTGCCAGGGAGGGGCTCACCTCCCTTACAGGGAAGAATTTATTTCCAATATGTGCATTGACATTGCTTCCTTGCACGAGGCAGCTTGCTTTGGATATGGACAAAGCTGAGAGGGGAAGCAGCATTAAAATATTCAACACTGTGCTTGGGAACACTGTTGGGAAGACAGTGGTGCCTTCTGGTATAGACCAGGTACATTAGTCTCATTTTCAATCTAACTGAATGGGAGTTCTCCTCTATCTTGTGCAACTCTTTGTGCAGTAAAATTCATTTTTCATTTGTTTCAGGTGTTGTCATGGAGTGTAATTTGCTGGTAGGTGCTAGAACTCAGTATCACCTTTTTTTTTCCTTGATGCACACATAACTTTCCTTAAAGTAAGTGTTAAGGAAGGGCTGGTCTGTCTGAGCCAGGGTAGCAAACCCACCTACAGCTGGTGGAAAACGGAATGGACTGCAGTGAATGGAAACACATTTTGAGAAAAACGGGAGATTTCATCCTTTCTCCAAACTTGATCCAGCTGAGCCTGTGTGTGTGCATGCCAGGGCTTGGCTCTCTAGCATTTGGAAGAGAGAGAAGCCTTGCAGTTGCTGCTCAGTCTCTAGAGCCCTGCTGTGCTCACCTAGCACAAACTTCTGCTTCATGAAGGGCTGCATCATCTCCTGGAGTCTTCAGAGACATGGTGCTGCTCCTGTGTGGATTTAGCATCCCCCCCTAACCCCAGGTCACAGCTACCAAACAACTCTGCTCCCTGTTTAAGCTCTGGTAATCTTGGCTGGATTTCTGGTTTAATTTGGAGACAGCCTGCTGCTGCTCTGCACAGTAAATGCCCTATTAAGCAGTTAATTATTTCTCTATAATACTAGCTTTTATCTTTAATACAACAGTTTTACTGTCTCTGATAATTACACAGTCTCAGATAACTCTCTTAAATCTAATGAGGCATGACAAGCTGTGTTCAACAAGGCACCACACCATTAACTTCTTACCTCTTACTTGTCATCTTATCACACTGAATTACTGTATTTCTAGCCTGAGTGGATGTGGATATATAACATGTCGTTTCTCATTAAAAAAATAATGAAAATCACCTCTGGTGCTCCTGTGGTTGGGCTAGTGGTCAGCTGGCTGGCCTGGTGGCCTGAAGACCCCTCCAAGAGCTTCTCTGCAGCATTGTGCTCTTTGCCCCCATGAGCTGAGGGTTGTTTTAAGCACTTCTGGCCACTTGGTTGGTCCATGGCTCTGATGCTTATGGGTAGGTGAAATGAAAATTGGCCTTCGAAGGGCATCACTGATGACAAATGTCTGTGCTGATAGAAGTCATTGCTGTGGGGATATCTCATGATGGGTTTCAGATGGATGAGGGCAAGTAGGGATTTTTTTATGGACAGGGATAGGACAAAGTACAGCAATATCTGGTGTAATACCTGCAGCAATAACTGGTGTAACTTGACTGATGCCTTGTTGCTCATTACTGGCAATAATGGACCAGGTCATTGCCATGCTGGTTTTCTGTGGATTTGAGGCTGACACCAAAACCCTGCATGTGCCTGACTGAAGTCCTAGGATTAGGGGAGATCACAGGACTGGAGAATGGTTTGGGTTGGAAGGGACCTTACAGACTGTCTTGTTCCATCCCCTGCCATGGGCAGGGACACCTTCCACTGTCCCAGGTTGCTCCAAGTCCTGTCCAGCCTGGCTTTGGACACAGCTTTGGACACTTCCAGGGATGGGGCAGCCACAGCTTCTCTGCATAACCTGTTCTAGTGCCTCACCATCCTCACAGTAAAGAATTTCTCCTCCATATACAATCTAAATATCTCTTCTTGTAGCTGAAAAAAGTTCCTCATTGCCCTCTCATCCTTGTCTTTTCATCTATTCCCCTGTCACCTTGCCAATAAAACAGTACTGAAATGTCAAGGCTCCTGTCGGGGAAGTTGCTGCATCCTTCCATGTTGGATCAGGAAGGCATGTCCCAGGGGAAGAAGCCCAAGCTGCCCTTTGGGGACAGCCTGAGTGCTCAAATACAGCTGGAGAGAGCAGAGCAGTTAGCTGACCATGTGTGTTTTCAAGGAATTAAGAGCTCCTTCACTGTCACTACTGTAATTTCAAGTTGCCTGGAAGGATTATTAGGGCTGGTAGCATTCCCTTAGCATTCCCAAGGTCAGTCAATTCCCATGGCATGGGAATGCTGTTGCTGAGGGATGCCAGAAGCACACACCTCTCTCCGAACACCTTCTGCTATCCACCCTGCTGACCCCTGGGTGCAGGCATTGCCTCTGGTTTGCATCCAAGACAGAGAATAGAATCATGGAATCATTATGGTTGGAAAAGCCACCCAGGATCATCAAGTCCAACCATTAACCCAGCACTGCCAAGCCCACCCCTAACCCATGTCCCTAAGTATAAAGGTGGTATCTGCACCACTTAATTAATGTCTTGTCTTCCTTTTCTTCTGTCTTCACACGGAGTCAGGATTAAAAACACAAAGGAGATTAATTTTCTCGTGTTCGGACTTGGTTGTTTATTAAATCTTATCTAAAGTACGGAGTTCTGCAACACTTGTAGCTACCAGCTAAAAGTGAGCAAAATGGAGGTGAATCTAGCTAGTTACAAAGTCTTTTAAAGCTAAACAGTCCAACAGAGAATTAACACCTATATTATTTATACATTTGACCCAATTACCAAACTCCTGTTACCTGCACTGCAGCACTAACTATCCAACCAGAAACTACTGCCTGAAATCATGAAGAAGGAAGAAGATAAAAAGGAGACAACATCCAAAATCCTCCATCTTGTCCCATACCTATTACTGTATAATAAAAACCTCAAATTTAAAACCCTTCACCATGTGTTCACCTGTAGGAACACATCACCAGAGTTCACCTGCGTCTCCGAACTCCATCACCCCAATTTGGAAGCCTTCTCCAAGACCTCATGTCAAAAGCAGTGTTCTCCTGGGGGTCAGTGTCAGAAAGCACAGAAAGCTCAAAAATCCCAGGTTTCTGGGATCCAGCACCTAAGCACAACATCTGTGTCTTTTGGACACTTCCAGGGGACGGTGATTCCACCACTGCGCTGGGGAGGTCCTTTGGCTTTGCTCACATTTACACTTGCAAATGCTGAGGGTCCTGCAGGATTTTTGGACTGCTTTTGCAGTGAAGGTGCGTGCAGGCTGCACACATGGAGGGGTTCATCTGGGTAATGTAGCCTCTCTAATTCTCTTTGCAGTAAAACGATTTAAGGAACCAAAGGCCGAGAGGCGTCCCTGGAGGATATGGTGAGATTTTTCATTTGAAACTTGAATTTCAACTTTCAAAAAGGCTGTATTTATAATCTTTTTTTTCTCTTATACTAACAATCTTCTAGGTCCCCTGTGTATCCTGTATAACATTTAATTGTTAAATGAAATGTGCTGCTGCTTCCCAAGAAAACCTTCATAAAGTAGCTGGTGTTCCCTAGAAATAAAATTCCCTGCATAACTCCTCCAGAAAATCTTGGTTTGTTCCTCCAGGTTTTACGATACCTCCAAGCAAGCTATTGGTGCCCTCTTCATCCACTTTGCCAATGTTTTTCTGTCTGATCTCACTGAGGAGGACCCTTGTTCTCTGTAAGTATGCAAGGAACTTGCATTCATGCCCTACATCTGTCAAAGGGAGAATTGTGTTGGGAAGGGTCATAAACAGTGGAAATGGATCCATTTGGAGCTCTGCATGGGGATAAACCCTGCTGAGCTTTTTTTTTTGTGGTCTGTGTTGTCTTCTTTGCTGGTCCTCTTTGGGGGAGATTTCAAAACCAAACTTGACCCTTAATGTAGAAGTGCCACCTTTACTTCAGCCACTTGACAGATAAAAATTTAGTTACAGCATTAACCTCATCTCATTTTGAGAAACTCCTTTAGGTTTCAAAATGCTCCTTAAAACCTTCTGGCCCATCTCCTTTTTTTTATATTAAAGTGCTGCACCTTGATGTGTTTCTTTAACCAGACACAAGTCTGGCTGGGGCTGCACATAACTTCTCAAATGATGTATTGTTGTTTTTTCAAACAGACACTGTTTAAAATAACCCTTTCATGCTTATGCCATGCCCTTTGGGTGTGTTGTTTATTTTTGATGTGTGTTTTATGTTTCCCTGCACTACCTGACTTGTCATCCTGAAGCAGGCAGCCTAAAGCCCTCCAGCCCTGTCCCTGGGCTTTGAGGCTCATACTCTGTGTCCTGCCCAGTATAAACCACTAGAGCCTCATGTTTGTATGGAATGCTCTGATTTCAGCAGCTGGGAACTGTAAAAAGCCAGCTTGAGCTTTTGGATGTAGAAAAACTTCATGTTACACTTTCAAAGTGTATATCAAAAGCAGATTGTTGTTTTCAATTTCTTGGTTCAGAGGCAGTGTCGAGTTCTGGAAAAGGAAATGTTCACTGCTGTAGCCTTGTGCTTGGCATTTTCTCCATGCTGTAGAAATCTGGCAGAAAATATTGCAATAATGGAAAACTGCATAAATAAACGCATTAGTGTATGCAATTTTTTTTTTTCCTGTTTGGAGTTCATTAAAATACCAAGGCCTGGATTAGAGCTTGGACCCTGCAATCCCCAGAAGGTCCCTGCAGGTCTCCTGCCTCTGGCACTCTGCCCAGTGACACTTCAACTTCCAGTGCTGCAGAGCTCAAATCCATTGAGCCAAAATCTCCTGACAGGGATGGGTTCAGCTCCTGGATCTGCAGTGGGACCTGAACTTGAGTTTTTTGGGATCTCAGGATTCTTGCTGCTGAGCCAGGCTCTATCACCTCTCCCAAAACCTGCCGCTCAGTCTGTGTCTCTGTTTGTGGGAGCCTCTTGCAGCTGCTCAGAAAAATTGACTTTTTGCCTCTTCTGCTGCCCAGTATGTAGAGCAGCTCTGGTGCCCTAAAAGCTGCCCTTTTCTTGTGTGAAATTCTGGAACAGCTTGGTTCTGTTTCCTCTGAAACTTGAGAAAAGAAAGATGCTGCAAATGGAAAGCCTTCTTTTTGGGAGGTAACTTTTAGGAAGTGTTTATTGCTATATGAATAAATAAGCAGTGCCAGAGGGTTGGTGGAGCCTGTCCCTTCTTTCCTGAACAAGCTTTTAAACTAAGGAATTGCTGGTAATGCTTAGGAAAATGCAATAAAAGAGAAAGGAAGTGAGTTTGGATTGTTAAGCAGGGTTATTAAAAATCTTGGGGGTTTTAAAATTAATTTCCATTATGAAATTAAGGATTTTTGAATAAGCCTTACGAACACAACTGAAACCTGATTTTTCTTCTGCTCTTAGCTACCTTATCAATTTCATCCTGGATGCCACGCTGGGGATGCTGCTGATCTGGCTGGGTGTGAAAGTTGTCTCCTGGATCGTGCAGCACAAGAAATACACATACCTGGTCTTTGGGGAGTATGGTAGGTGTCATCTGCTCTGCCCAGAGGGGGTTGGTGTGCTCCCAGCTGGGAATGGGGACAAGAAAATGGCAGGAACTACAGTTTTTTGGCTGAAATGTGAGCAGCTGCCTTGTTATCCCTTCTTCAGGGGGCTCATGAGGGTGAATTAAGTGCTGGAACCACTGGAGTGCAGCAGGGTGGTGAGGAAAAGCTGGACATTTCCTTGGGTGTAGATTATACCCCAGGACATCTGTGTGGTAAATTGAGGTGTGTAGGGTTCTTCTGTGGGTTTTTCCCTACTGTCTCCATTCAGAATATGGAGTTGGTCTTGCATTTGCCTTGAGCTGTTGTATGGATCAGCCAGGCACAGTGTGACCCCAAAACTTGAGTTCTCAAGTGTGGCCTCTTTCTCTTTAAATTCCTGCCTTGTGATGGAGAAAACCTTTCCAAAAAGCTGCTCTCAGCCAGCCCCACTAGAGGGTAGCAGTTCCCTTCCAAAAGAGCAGAGGCAGTTTACAGAAGAAGGTGCAGGAAAGGAAAAAATTAATGCTTTGCCTGTTTTACATTAAATCTAATGTACAGATGAATTCACATTTCAGAAAATAAATCTTATTAATAAAATTTGCAATGATTAACATCTTAAAGGCAAGATGAAGTCTGTTCTGAAGTTAGTCTTGTTTTTTTGTGTTCTTAGTAGCTGGTCTGGGATCTGAGCTGGTGAAACTTGGACCCAACTAGGATTAGTTTGGAGACCCCGCTGTCTTATGAACTTCCTCAGCCTGTGCAGATGGGTCATGGCAGAAAGGGCCTGGCTGGGTTTTTGAGGCAGCAGAAGGAGCTGCAGACTGGGAATGAGATGATGTGATGTGGCAGGGCCAGCTGTCCTCGAACCTGAGAGTGGCTTTCAAGGCTGGTCTCCAGAGCAGCTTCGGCATCCTGGCAGCAGGCATTTGGTGGGGGGACTACCTTTTGTATTTTCCCTAATAGTTTCTGCTTTATAATAGATCCCTAAAGTCAGTCAGATGAGACAGCAGAAGAATCAAGATACTCTTAGTTCAGGAACTGGAATTTTTCCCCTTTGGAGCAACGAGGACTGGGAGCCCAACCACCTCAGGACACAGCTTCAGCTTCGTGTGCCACGTCTGCAGTTGAGCAGAAGCAAAAAACATGGAAAGTGTATTGGCAGAGCAGGGATGAACTTCTGTTGAGCTGTAGCTGGCCCCTCATTAGGGCTGGCTTACACCACAGAAACAGCTCACTGCTTTGAGAAAATCTTGCTTTCATTAGTAAAAAACAAGTTTGTGCTGTTGCTTGAACTTGGTTCTTGGATTGGGCGTTAAATACCTCATCCATCAAGTACAGGTTTTGGTGCAGGTCTCTGGCCAGAGTGACCCCAGTGGAAAATTCAGGTGGGAGCCAAGTGACATGTCCAAGGCAATCCTGTGGCAGGGCTGGGGAAGGAAAACACTCCCATCCTCATCTCTGGTGTTAAGTAACTTCCAAAACAGTTGGGAAGACGCTTGTAAACTTTGTACAGTTGGTGCAGGCTCCAGGAATATGATTCATTTTCTGGGCTAATTGCTGTACCAGACTTTTTATCCTCAGGAGAATTGAGGGAAGCAACATAAGTCCTGCAGAGGAGAAAACCAGGGGAGCACCAAATCCATGTTGCAGACAGCAGTCATTGCCATTGCTCCTGCCATCAGAGCAGAAGGGTTCTGGTTTTGTCCCAATAGAGCCAGTACCCATCTTCCTTCGTCAGCTTGGAGGGGGGGGGGGGGAGGCAGAAATCTGTCATAGCTGTGTCCTTCCAGCATCCCTACTACTGATGTAAACCACTGCAGTTGTCCTTTGGTGTGGGCTGCAGCAGTTCCTCCTGCTCTGTGGTTGCTCCTCCTGCCTCTGCAGTCCTGGCTGGCTACCCCTGTGCAGCTGCAATAGCTGCATTAATAGAGAAGTAAAGTAAAGGGGAGGGAAAGCACCTAAGTCTATGCTGCTATTTTAAGCATTCAGCTGTCCAGAACTGTTCAGAAAGATCAATTACTTCCATATTTCCAAAAACTCGGGAACAGGCATTTCTGAGATCAGCCTCTCTTGTGCCTGAGCTTATGGCCAAACGCTGCTGCAGCCAGGAATGACCTGTTCTACAGCTAGTGGGAAATCAAAGGCTTATTTGCCTTTGCAAATTTGCTGATGTCCCTCCATCTTTTGCCCCAAAGCTCTTGGTTACTCTCTAAACTGCCTTTAAACACAGGAAACTGCATTTTAGAAAGTGCTGTCCCATCTCAGGATGCCTGGCTCCTAAGATCAAAGACTGGGGAAGTGTGTTCTTGGCACAGGTGGGCTTTGGGGAATGAGGGCTGCCTTACACCTACTCAGAGCTAAGAAACTCCTACCCCTGGAGGTGTTGAACACCAGGTTGGATGGGACCCTGAGAAACTCCTATGGCAGGGGGTTTGGAACTGCATGATATTTTTAAGCTCTGTTCCAACCCAAAGCATTCTGTGATGATTCTGTGAATTTCTACAAATGTACCGTTGCTGTAGTAGGTCATGGTTATAGGAGCTTTCCCTGTAGGGAACCATCACAGGGAGGAGGACAAAGCAGAGTTTTAGCTTCAAAAGATGTGGGAGATGGGTACCCAAGTTCTTGGTGGTCCTGTTGGGCCAGGACAGACTGAGCAGGGGAGGTGCTGGCTCCAGTCAGGGTGTGCAGACCAAGCCTGACTGAACTTTGTGCCTCATCTCCCACCTGGTCCAGCTGTCTTCTCCCTAGAGGACACCTTTGGATGGCTGTAGTGTCCTGACATTTAAATTGTGTTTAATAATTCCCCATTATTACTTTATAAACACCCCAGTATTTCTTTTAAGTAAGCGAATACAATGAATTTTCATTGAAAGAAAGCTCTCCTGCAATGTGCAAGTAAATTTTTCTAGAGGAGCATTAAGAAATGAGGGGGAGGAAGAGTGTTCTTGCTAGAAAATGTCCTCTGAATGCCCATGACTTGCGTATGACTGCAGCTGTGGTCACTGGCTATCTAAGCCTGATGCTTTCTGCTTGTTCAGTGTCTGGAAATGGAAAGGCATCTTGCTTGGAGGCCTTCAAAGTCTGTTTAGTGGGCTGTTGAACTCTGCTGGTCAAATTTAGTTCTAAGAGAACATGCTCTGTGCCAGCTGCTGAGTTTAACTGAGGACCTGTGTAGGCTGCTTTTGGCCCCATGGTGATGTTGTACAAAATTTCCATAACAAATATTCCCATGTCCTGGAGCAGCCCGGGGAGCTGGCTGCTAATGCTTGAGGAAATACTGCTGGAAATAGCTCTAACCTGAAGGGCTGTCCTGTCCTCCACCTGCTGGGCTTTTCCACCCCTAGGGCTAGGGGGGAAAAGAGAGGACTGAGGGTCCTGCTCAGGGACTGAGTGTGTGGTTGGGTTCCTTGCTCTGAGCAGGGGTGCAACCTCTGAGCCTCCTGGAACTGGATGTCAGCAACACTCTTCCCTGCAGTTTTAATATCCACAGGGACCAAAGATCCAGAGCAGTAGTGTGACACTCCTCACTGGGGACAGATTCCAACTGTGCACTCACTTTTCTCCAGTTCAGCAGTGTGACAGGTTGTCCAGAGGAGTTATGACTGCTCCATCCCTGGAAGTGTTCAAGGCCAGGTTGGATGGGGTTTGAACAACCTGATCTAGTGACGGGTGGTCCTGCCCATCAGGTCCCTTCCAACCTGCACCATTCTATGATTCAGTCATTTTAGTTCAAGTGCTGAAAATGCCAGAGAGGTTCTGGGGTGTCCACTGGACCCATCTGGCTACTCTGATGCATCACATTCCCATCTCTAAAAGCCTGGATTTTTGCCCCCCAAGTGAGCATTTCACACAATTCAGTTTACTGCTATTTCCTACCCTCCTCTGTATTTGGCACTGATAATTAGATTCCTTGGTTTTGGAGGTACCATTTGACTATCTCCTAAGAAGTTTTTTATTGACTTCTACCTCTGCCTTGCCACTCAGTACAATTTCCAGTGCTTTCAAATACTTGCCTTTCCTGAAACCCCCTGAACCTGCTCTGTGCACACAAGTCCCCAGAAGTCTGTAAATAAAGCTGTCTGGCAGTAACATGTGGGCTGTGCTGACAGCTCAGTGCATTAGGCAGCCTGGATTAAAACTAATCCTGTTGTGTGGTAGCAGCTCAAATACCTCCAGCACCGCTGCTCTGGCTCCCCAGCAGTTGGGCTCCCACTCAGAGTGGAATATGAGATATATTTGTGTGAGGTTGCCATGGGCTCCACTGGTTCTTGGGCTGCTCCAAGGAGTTTTTGCTGATGGTGGGAAGCACCAGGAATGCTGCTGGAGGAGAGTGGTCAAAATTCATTAGGAGCATCCTTCTGGGTGAAGGAGGATGTTAATTTCTACAAGGATGGGAGATGGCTGAAGGAAGGTTTTAGCAGAGGCCATTGAGGTTGTGAATGGTAGTGACCTGTCCCTGCCAGGGGCAGGTATTTGGGAGAGATCTTAAACTTGCTGCTGCTTTTTGGGCTAGCTCGGATGACAGAGGGAAGTTCTGTCACAGAGAGCTGATTCACAGAGGGTGCTGTGGCTGTTGGTCCTGTCCCTCCATGGGGGACAGAGCACAGCTGACAACACAGAGCAGAAGGGAAAGAGTTCAAATGCAGGAAGGATACAATGGCTGTGTTTGTTTTCCTGTTTTGTGTGTACTCAGAGCTCTGATGGGTAGTGATCATGTGGGGGTTCCTGGGAGAATTGGTTTGTTTTGGGGTGTGGGGAAAAAGGGTTCACTAGACCCAATGTGTGTGCCAAAGGCAGCTGGGCACCCTAATCTATTGGGAGAGGCTTTTAGGAGGCTCAGAGCCTCTCTGAGACCAGCCTGTGGCTGCCAGCTGCCACTGACACTGCTCCCATCTCCTCACAGACCACCCATTAAGCTGTTGCCTGCCAGGGAGCAGAGATTCTTTCTCAAAAATCCTCCACAGGCTCTGCTGGGTGTGCTTCCACATAACCTTCCTGGCTCCCTCTTCCTGCCCTCCCTCCATGCAGTTCCTGCTGGTTTGGCTTTCTCTGCTTGCTCTCCTCATCCCTGCACCCTCAGCCTCCTGGTCCTTCCCCCTCCTCTTTGCTTCCTTCTCAGTCATGGCTTGAGCACTTAAGAATTTGGGGCACAAGGTCATCCTGCCTTGGACACAACCAGGATGCCTCTACTTTCCAGATGTAGCTTTGCAAGGAGGCAAATGTTTCGGTACGTTGCTAGCCAGTGACAGAATAAGGACAAATGTACCTGGAAACCTGTTTTGCACTTCCTGGGAAGCTGATCCCCACAGAGTGGGGGCTTGGTTGGACACCAGCTCTTATCAAATCCCAGTATGTGCTGCTGTTTTTTGTGGCCAGAGGTTTTTATTGGTGTGGATATATGTGCCTTTGCAGACTGCTGGTGTTGTGTCCCCCTTTCACATCTTGACAGAGTTGTGCTGAAAAGTGGTAAAAAGTGTTCAAAAGTGAAGTAGGGCTCCTAGCCTGCTGCCACCTGACCACATTGAGCATTGGCATCTGTCAGTGCCAGATGCACAGGTTTCCTTGCACGGATGGAATTCCAAGTTCCAGCCACATGATGCTGGCGACAAGTGTTGCCAGGGGTTATCTTTGTCTTTAAGTGGTAAGAGGAAATGCTGCAGCTTTCCTGAGCCAGATACGGTAGCTCAGTTTTGCAGACCTGAGATATTGTGGTGAGCCAGGGGAGGTGATAACCAGCTGGCAGGGTGCTCGCAGAGGGCTGAAGCAAGCACATGTAATAGATACAGAATCCTTCTTGTTGTTAACAATGCAAATATTCTTTGCCTTATTTCTTGGTAAGTACCCCATGAGAAACATTTGTATTTACTTAGCACTGATTCTTTTTGGGTGGATTGCTTTAAAACCTGGGGCAATGGAGCCCCTGTCTCTTGCTTAGACACTATCACATAACCAGCCCTTCATTTCATCAGCACAATGAAATCCTTCTGTTCACGCCCAAGAAGTTACACTGCTTATAGGGAAAAGGGGGACTTGAAATTTTCAAACTGTTTCTGGCAACTATGTGGGCAAGGCTTGGCAGGGAGCACATTGTAGATTATATCTTTAATGATTTATTTGCATTTATTTTATAGGAGAGTGTTCAGGTCCTTGTAGAAAGGAGGGTCAGTATCAAGCAAGAGGCAACTTTTCTGCAAGGCTGTCTCCTCTTGCTCTCTGTCCCAGATTTAATATTCTGTTTTTTCAGGTGATCCTCCACAAGCTGCTGCATGGATTGGCCAGTGTATCCTCTACTTGCTGATAATGGTTTTTGAGAAGACTGTGATTAGCCTTGTCCTGCTTATCCCTGGTTGGACAAAGGTAAGCAGTATTTTTCTAGCTTGTAGCTGTTGTGGTTTCTTTTTGTCAGCTTTGCCTGATTCATGGTTCCCAATATTGAAGGCCTTTAATCCTCACACTTGCTGACATCACTCTGTAATCATTAGCTATTACTAAAATTTTGAGAAACATGACTTTCATAATGGTTTGGCTTTTGGTGCATTCTCTTGCTAGTCAAAAGCTAATGGAATAAGATGATGTTTTAATTTTCCTTCCCATTCTTGGAAGGCTAAAATGGGCTGGGCTGGCAGCTGAGCTCCTTCAGTTCTGCCAGAGGATTTCTCTGTTATTCTGTCAAGTCAGTCCATGTTGGTGTTTTGTGATCCCATGCTTAAAACCAGGAAGACTCTTGGAGATTAATTTGGAAAGTGCTATACAAGTAGTGTGTTGTCTTTTCCTGCTCAGCAGCTTCTGTATGCCAGCAATGTTAATTGTATTGATCAGAACTTAATCTTTAAAAAGATAAAAATAATAGCCTGTGGGGCTTTTAGCCACATACCTGTTGGCAGGTAGGTGTGATGGGTGTAGAAACTTAATTCTGAGAGTCAGAGAGGACTTCAGTTCAGAGTCCACTTTCACCAGGCTCTCAGGTACCAGGCACTGTGTGTAACTTGACTGAGGAGTTATCTCCAGCAGTCTGGGAGCACTTATCTCTTCAAGGGTTGTCCTTCAAACCCAGTAGCCCACAGTGTTCACACTTGGATATGAGCTTCTTCAGCAGCACAAATCTAGATCCAGAGATGCTGCTGGATTCCTCTCCATGAGTGCTATTTGTGGCTGGTGTCTTTGTTCTGCAGATGAGCTCCAGGGAGCCAAGGGAAGTCCCTCAGTTGTTGTCACGGATGGTTACACTGAAAGACTCACAGTATTTGTTTCTGTACAAAATCATGTGTTTAGAAGCTGGGCTAAGGGAATATCCTGTGTAATCTTTTAGGAGCTGGGTTGAAACACAGGTTTCAGAGCTCTGACTGCTCATGTAAGACGACAACCAGTTTTCATCAAAGATCTTGCAACAGAGCTGTTCACATAATGCTTCTAAATGTTTTCTCCTCTGCAGCTTCAGCAGATCCTCCTGGGTTACATCCCAAACCCTCAGCTTGAGCTCGTCCTGGTGATGTTTGTTGTGCCTTTCATAGTCAATGTAAGTGGTGCCTCTACAAGTGCTGGGTGGGCTGGTTTGGAAATTACAGTACACCCTCATGGGAGTGTGCACAGGGAGTGGATGGGGGGCAGCCTTGAAGTGGCTGGGACAGGGTGGAGGGGTGTGTAAAGAAATGAATCTGTCACAAATCTGTCGCTGCCACAGTCTCTGTTCCCAGTTCCTGTCCCTTTCTCAGCTTTCACAGAGTTGCTGTGGGGCTGACTCTTCACCTCTTGGAATAAAGCTGGGTCTTGTTAGGTGAGATCTCATCTCAGCAGCAAGCTATGGGCATGAGGATGTCCAAAACCCTTTAATGTCATATAGGATGTCTTGTGACCTTGACAGTCCAGTCATTTGGCTGGATGTCAGGTTGTGTTACAACAAGACAAGGTGCTCAAGGTTACCCAGAAGTGTTGTTCTTCTCTTGAAAACCTCTTGAAAGCTCAGCTTTTTCCTGGTTCCCCTGATTCCAGGTAGTCCTTGAGCTGCTGCTCAGTTCTTGCTAAGGTGGGAAGTGAGATCAAGGTGTTAACACGCAGATGCTTCCTGGACAAGCAGGGAGTTGAACTCACCTTCAGCTCATCCCATGCACATTTCAATGGATGTAGCACTGGCAAAGTTGGATTGATCTGCCTCTCTCCACCATCCCAGGCTGCATTTCCACATTAGAAAGCAAATTCAGGTCCTCAAAGAGCTGACCAGGAACTGATTCAGGCAGATGAATTTTGGATGGAGTGGTTATGCAGTTAGTTCAGTGGTTATGTTCTGGTGGAAACTTGGCCTATTGTGGTCTTATTTAATCTGGGTCTTCAGCTATGGAAACAATAGGACTTGTGCAAGAAGGGACTTAAGGAATTTGACTCATCCAATCCCCATGGACACAATGCAAAGCTGATTTAGATCTGAGGTCGATCAAGGGTGGGTGTCTGGAGAACCCAAGAGGAGAAGAAATATTTGTGATTGAATGACTGTATTTTGGTCTCTGCAATCTATTGATCTAACTTCTTTCTCCCCAAGGCCATTATGTTCTGGGTTGTGGACAGCTTGATCATGAGGAAATACAAGCAGAAGGATACCCTAGACATCAATGGATCCACAGAAACTCCTCGGGCCAGGAGGACTGAGGAATCTCAGGTAAGACCAGGGATGCAAACTTGTGTTTCAGACCAAGCTGCAGACTTGTGGCATGCTCTGTGTATTTTACTACAGCCCTGTAACAGAACATCACATTGCCTGAACCTGGGGTGGTGAGTTCATGAATGTGGGTGATCATCCTGCAAAGTCAAACTCACTCTAACCATGAGCAGTGTCACAGCCCAATAAGTGTTGCTGAAATACTGCCCTGAGTGATGACAGTACCCTGGGGGTATGAGCTGGCTTCTGGACTGATCTATGTGTGAGAGGCTACAATTGTCACTCTGAGCTTTGCTAAATTTAATTTTAATTAATTTTGGCTGGGAAGACCTTGCTTTCCTCTCTGTAATTGTTAGCATCCCTTTTAGAGAACAAGGCTTAGCTGGGGATCCTATTTTTGTCAGAATTTGGTAGTTTTTCAACCAGATAGTGTCCCTTAGCTGGAGGAGGCTGTGTTTTGTGTAGTCTGAGCCTGACAGTTGAAAGTTATGGTGGGGGAGAAAATGCTGCAGTTCCAGAAGACTTTGTTCTTCTTAATCATGTGTGGTTTGTTGGGTAGGTGGTGTCTGCTTCTTACTGACCTTTGGGCAGAGTTCAGTTGAGGTCCCTGGGAGGATTTCCCTTCCTTCTGCTGGCACCCAGGCCTGGTTTCAGTGTGTTCTGACTGCTGATATCCTGCAGCTCACTGGCAAGACTTACCAAGATCAGATAATTTCTGGCAATCACAGACTGGCTCCTGGAGGAGCTTCTGCTGAGGAATTTAGGATGAACAGAAATAGCTCTTGCTCTCTGAGAGTTCTTTCATAAGGAGTAACTCAGCTCTTGTGCTGATAGATGGGGTGGCCCATCACTGGTGACATTGCAGCACACAAAGGGGTAGTAATGTTTTAACAGTGTGTGCTTGGCAGTCTGCACAGCAGCCAAGGCTTCCCAGGGGCGAAGTGGGAAAGTGGCCACTGCTCATGCAATGTCAGAGGAATCCTTGCTCTGGCAGAGAGGGCAGGCAGGTGGGAGCAAATGTTGAGACAATGGAGTCACTCCTCCTGGCCCTGCCTCTGGATAAACAGCTCTGGAAAAGTCACTGGTGGTAAAACCCTGCCCTGCTCACTGGATGTGTTCCTGAAGGCCCAAGGTCAGTCAGAATTACACCAGCTCAGAAGCAGAGCTAAGGAGGTGACATCTCTATTTGAGACAAGGACCTCCTTCAACAGCTTTTGGAACCAAACCTTGCAGCATCCAGGCTCACAGGTGGTGGCTGCCATGGATGGGCAGATGGTGTCATGGGTACTGTTCCTCCATGGAGATGGAGCTGCACCTCTGCCTTGTGCCGCTGGAATACTGCAAGTGTTTTGTGACCTCTAGCTCAGTTTTGGATAATCTGAAGGGAAAATGCCTGCTAATTTCCAGATGCTAAGAAATCCTCTTCTGGCAAGCCAACAAATGGGAAGTTTCAAGTAGTGGAAACAATTCCCACAATCTTCCACTTTCTGTCAAAGGTTTCTCTCATCTTCCAAGTACCTGACAGTTTTTCTCTGAAGACTTCAGCCAAAATTCATCAATGTGCAGGTCATCTGTTCATCCTGAAACCCTCTGATCCATCATTGCAGTGGAGCTACCAAGGGGACTGGTTTCTCATCAGAGCAGTTTGCAGGGACTACCTCCTTTATGCTCAGACATGTTCCTGTGCCTCTGGACTGACAAATATTTTGGGCAGAGAAGGAAGCTTATGAAGAAATACAGAAGTGGGTGACCTGTTTTCCAACTCTTCCTTGGCACTGGGCCTTGAGGAATAGCCTTAAGCTCCTGCTTCAGGTGTCAGCTCCTTAAGCTGTGAACTAAAGATCATGTTGACTGGCTGAGCCCTACAGCTGGATGGACTGGAATTTAGGTTCAAAAGCAGAAAATGAGCATTTGCTGGGCTTGTTGCTGCTAATAACCTGTTCAGGTGGGGGAATTTCTTGTTTCCCTGCTGCCCAGTAGAGGAGGAAGAGGGGGGCTGAGGAGTGTAGGGCAGAGCTAATGTGTCCCACAGGTTTATCAGGGTTCATTGGGACTGTCTCACTGCAGGCACCACCAGCTCCCCATCTCACTGCCAACTTGAATTTCAGTGCTCTGCCTATCTCACCAATGGAGTGTCATTATTTTCACATGAACCAGTAGTTTGTGTTTGGAAAAGGAGGGGAGAGATAGGAAGGAGAATGGAAAGCATGGGCTGAAGTTAACCTGTTAAAAGCCCACGCTCTGTGGTTTCTCTAGGGGCAAAGCTGAGGAAACCTCAGCTCTGTCCTTGGCTTGGTAGAGCAGCTGGGCAGCAAGAAGAAACCCAGCAACAGCAATCCTACTTCTGGTGTCACGTACAGACTCTGTGGCTGCAGCCAAGGAAGTGGCAGCCTCTTGTGGGCTTTAAAGTTCCTTTAGTGAACCAGAGGATAAGCTGCTGCTTTTACACTGAATCCCTGGAAGGGAGAAACTCCCTCTTATGGTTGGAAGAATTTCACCCTTCTTTCCTTCCGTGTCAGTCTTAAGCTTTGTGTTTTTTCAGTCTCCTGCCCTGCCTTGTAAATGTTCATGGAGTAATATTTTTCCCCTTCTTTTGGGAGAGAAAAGGATCTCTTGAATGCTAATTTGTATCCAGTGCTGTTCAGCCTGGGGAAATTAATTCATCTGCAAGGCCCTTATTTTTGCTTTTTGTGTCCTGCCCTTGACCCGAGGCTCTTTTCCCTTGCCCTTGTAACTCCCAATGAACTGTAGATCTTATCACTGATTTCTTTGTTTCCTCCACTCAGGAAAACAAGTCAGTTTTAATAATGTTTTATTTGATCTCTTTTCAGTTGTTATTTTTTTCCCCAGGGAGGTGGATGAGTTTCTGTTCCTTTCCTGAATGCTTACATTTTTTGAGACAACCCTTAAAGCAAAAGTTCAGTAGCAGTGGTACTTGTGAGAAAAATTAAGGTGAAATTAGAGGTTACTCTGAGGCTGGAAGGGAAGTTAATATACTGCATGAGGGCCTGCCTTTGGTCAGGATGGAGTTCAGCACCTGTCCTAATTCTCTTCATAAGGAACTCTACTTTGGCATTCATTAGATGAAGATGATGATGAACACTAATACAGTGCTGGTTACTTGTAAGTGTTGAAACACTTAAAGTCCAAGAGCAACTTGGATTTGCCTGTTGCTTAGCTGAGAAACAAATTTATTTTTGATGGTTTTTTTAATTTATTTTTAATTAGCTCATGGTGAACTCAGGTGCCAGGTCCTTAGAGGGAAGATAAATGAAGGTGGGCATAGAGGTGCCCCTGGAAGGAAACTGTCCCACCTCACAGTCCTCCTGACTAGTAGTAAGTCATGCTGTGGAATGTGTGAGGTGTTTGAGGACTGCTGAGTGAGATGACAGCACAATGTCCCAGGACTGGGAAACTATGTCCCACTCCCAGCTGTGCCACCAGCCTGCTGAGATCCTGACCTGGGTGCATCTGCAGGAAAAGAGCCTTGTCCAGGTTGTTCTGAAAACTCCCAAATTGGAGCTGGGCTTGGAAATGATATCTGAGGGTGTGTCCTGTGACTGTCACTGCAATGAGGTGCTCTCTCATGGCACTGCTTCCTGGGGAATTGTGGAAAGGTTACTGGGGGACTGTTGGCTCGTGTGGCTTCTACAAGTGTGTGGTGGGCAGGTAGCAGCCTGGATGGGTCTGGATGCACAGCACTGTGTCACCATCCCTGCTTGACTGCAAGGGGGTTTGAGTTTTCTGCTGAAACCCACCCAAATCACCAGTTCAACATGCCCCACAACCAGTCTTTTGCAGCCTGTCAGAGCTTAGTGAGTTCACAGTGCTGCCTGTGAGTAATTACGCACACATTTCTTCAGGTTCAACAGCATCTCATTATCAATGGGATAAACAGAGGAAGTCTTCATGTGAGAGAGATGGAAACTTTCCAGTGTGTG
Organism: Cinclus cinclus; assembly: GCF_963662255.1. Taxonomy (NCBI): domain Eukaryota; kingdom Metazoa; phylum Chordata; class Aves; order Passeriformes; family Cinclidae; genus Cinclus; species Cinclus cinclus. The sequence goes on along the minus strand of NC_085049.1, from coordinate 18,023,611 downwards.
TCCTGAACAAAAAAAAAAAAAATTTCCTTGATACCAATGAGAGGGGACAAGAGAACTTAATCCAGTTTGCTGCTGTCCTTTGGGTGTCTAACTGTGAAGAGGACAACAGTGGATGGAGGGGCCTGGGGTGTGTGTGAGGGTGGGGAGCAGGAAATGTTCCCCTGCGGCTCTTCAGCTCCTTTGAAGTCACTGACTCACTGGAGTTCTGTTTTTCCTGTTTAGTGGTTTTGTTGCTGTGGTGACTGGCCCTGTGGTGCTGCCTGAGTGCTAACAAGTGGAGGGCACATAAATTCACAACTGTGCATGGAGATAGAGACAGGAGTAATTCCCCCTGCTCCTGGTTTTGCCCAAGGGATCCTGGGCTGTGGGAATGTTGGGAATGTTCTGTGTGCGAGCACTGGGCTGAAAGTCCATGAACCATCCCTTGACTTACACCTTTGAGCTGGAAGGCTGTTGAGTCAGGCACAGGGAGAGTTCATCGTGACAGTGCATCTTCTCTTGCCCAGATGTGGGTGTTTGAGGAGATGGGGTAGGATAGGGTTGATCAAACAGCCTGGTCTGGAGCACAACTCTGCTGAGGAGCAGCTGAGGGACCTGGGAATGCAGGAGAAAAGGAGGCTCAGGGGTGACCTTATTCCTCTCTACAACTCCCTGGAAGGAGGTTGTAGCCAGGTGAGGATCAGTCTCTTCTCCCAGGTAACAAGAACAGGACAAGAGGGAATGGCTCCAAGTTGCACCAGAGGAGGTTTAGATTGGATATTAAGGCAAATATCTTTACTGGAAGGGTGGTCAGGCACTGGCATAGGCTGCCCAGAGAAATGGTGAAATCACCATCCCAAGAAGTGTTCAAAAAACATATAGATGTGGTGCTCAGGGACATTTAGGTTTAGTGGTGAACCTAGCAGCACTGAATTAATGGTTGGACTCAGCCTAGGGGGCCTTTTCCAACCTTGAGGATTCAATGATTCTAATCTGTCCAGCCATGAATATTATCCATGCACACTGCTGGCTGGCTGGCATTGGGTTTCAGCTCTTCTGCAGTCAGTGCAGCCATCTCCTGGATAAAATCCAGCCTTTTTCCTCTTCCAGAAGCTGTGGCTGGACAATGCCCACATGTGGCTCTGTCTGTGCCTTGCAAATGCTCTGGGCTGATGACAGCCAGTTTAGAGCAGCCCATGGTAGCCTCAGGTGTGGAGCTAACTACTGAGGGTATGGGGGTTCCTTGGGGGAAAAGGGCAGCCTTTGGGTCCTGCAGCAAGAAAAAAAAAGTGCTTTTTTATTACCTCAAACACCAGTGAGAGGTGTCAGTGCTCTGCTTTGGCTCCCACAGTTCGGACTGAGCCAGGAGCTGCTGTGCCACACAGAAATGAGGTGCTGCCAGGCTAGGACACCACTCTGAGCTAGCCGGCCATGGCTGAAGCTGAGCCTGTAGCTCTGCTTCCCTTCTGGCTGAGCTGTGGAGGTGACAAGTGGCTGGGGGCCTGGGAAAAGGTCCGAATGTGGTACAGCTGTTCACAAAATATGCGGCCTCGTTTTTGTATGTCTCCACTGAGGATTCATCCAGGCCTGAACATCCATGTGTGAGTCCTGTCCCGTGGGGAACGGAGCCTTCAGCTGCCCCCTGCTCTCAAGGAAGGGGGCTGGGACACGAGATGGTCGTGGTGCCTATGCCTAGATCTGTTTGGCTGTCATTGGAGAGATGGTCTAGATGGCCTTGAGGCCTTACCCATCTGCCAGAGAAGATTGAATTTGGCAGCAGAGCCCTCTAGGAATGCTTGACTCGTTCAGCAAGCTGTACTGAGAAGATCTGAGAACTTTGACTCCATCTGCATCTGTCTGTTCTCCTTCCTAGGTACTGCTCTCTCCAGACATGGATTTTGATCAGTCTGAAAGTGACCAGGATATTTCAGGACTCCAGGGAACCAGCCAGAAGATGAAGCAGCCCAGCTACCAAGTGGTCATCTGACAACAGTGGGACAAGGCAGGTGGAGGAAGGAGCAGCACTGTGATCCTTGAGCTGGCCAGGGAAGGGCAGGGTGGGGAATACTGGGTGACCCTTGTGGATCTACAGAGATCCTTTTGTCTGCCACATCTTAGACCTATCCTGCAGTTGTCTTGTGGATGGTATCTGTGCATCCTCTACAGGCTTGAGCAGTATCTGCTTTACCTGTCTGCCCCACATGCAGGCACGTTGAGGCTGGGGATACAGGGATGTATTTTCTCTGGCTGGGCAACTGGGTGTGACTTCTTTTTCTTTGTCAGGGCTAGAGATTGAAATGAAAAGATTGTCTGTTGTTTTAATAGAAAAAGAAAAAAAAAAGGCTCTATTCTGTACTACCTGAACTGTGACACTTTTATATGCACAATGCTCAAAAGAACTGTTTTGCAATATGTATTTAAATGTCTTGAATTGGGAAGCTTATCCCAGTGGATCTGATTACTTTTACTGTTTTATAAGGAATCCAATAAATATTTGACCTGAAATTGCTTCATAGATTAAATGCCTTCACGTGCCTAAATGTTTTGCACAACCCTAATGCTGTGAAAGGGAGGAAGGGGAGCTGTTGAAATCTTTCCTGACCAGGGAAGATTGTCTTTCTGTAGCAGGGCTGTCCTGGTAAACCTAAATATGAAGAACCACAGCACTTGGTTTTTGTGGTTGAGGTGTAGGAGCTGCTTCAGCCTGTGCTAGGATCCAGAACAGACTCAGAGATGGATCTCAGTCGCCACCTTACAAGGGAGTGTTTACTGGAAGTTGACAACTCTCCTTTCACTTACTTTAAAATAAACAACTGAAATGGCTGCAGGATCTGATTCAAACTGGATCTGGAAGCCCTATTATCTAGCCCAGTTTTGGGGATAAGGAAGGACCTGGGGTAGTACTGCTTCTAGAAAAGACCCTGGGTCACCCCAGGACTGGCATTTTTTGCTCTAAGTGTGAAGTGCAGGGCTTTGCCCTGTTTGCTTTCCTCTTAGCAGAATGTATTTGCCTATAAACACAAAAATGCAAAACACTTTGCAGCTGTCCTGGGGACACAGTGAGCACAGAGCAGCTGCACCACCCCACTCCCAGGCTGGATGCAGAGACACAGCTGTGGAGAGACCCATCCAGAGTCCAAAAGGGGGGATAGTCCTTGGAGCAGGGATCCAGGATCCACTGGGCTGGTATCCCTTGTGGAGCCATAGCCAAAGCTTTGCTTCTTGAAAGACAACTCCCTTTAAGTGATGGATGGGAATAATCTTTATTTTTCCTTTTTCCTTTCTATTTATCCCAAGAAAACAGCCCTTATGAAGGAGTAAAAATTAAAGGATTTGGATTTTCTAACTTGGATGGATTTAGATGTAAAGGCTGAGCTTGGAGCACGTGAAGATAGCTGGTGGGGGTTTTTTAGGGTTTGGCTTGTTGTTTTTCTCCTGACTTCAAAGGGGTTTGAAGCCTTAGATGCAAATCAAAGTCTCGGATGCCCCTCAGTGAACTAGACATGCTTGACTACACTTGCAGCTGTGCAGCTTTAAACTGTTTTTGTGGAAATTAAGTCCTTTTTTGTTTTTCTTCCTTAATGAAGGGTCAAAATCCTACTTCTGCTGGCACATCAAAAGGCTTTTGGAACACATGGCACACAGCGCTCTGAATAGATTATTTATATTGCTCAGTGCAGTTGGTTTCACAGCACAACTTCTGCTTGTCTGGGGAGTTCTGCACTGGTAAGGGCTGGGCTAAGTCCTGTGCTGTGTAAAGTTTTGACTGGAAATACATTAAAACAGCTTACCTGGAAGAAACTTGCTCCATTTTGAGGAATAGTGGTATTTTGGAGTTTTGTTCTTGCTACGGGGCTGCACAGTGCAATCCTGCAGTGGGTGAAGAGTGCAAATCTGGCCACTGCAATGTCCTTGTCCTAAACTGGCCTGTGAGTGGCTTGACCTTCATTTTAGACCTTAGTTGAGGCTGTCTGGGAAGGTTCACAATTGGCAACAGCAGGACGAGTAAGATGTGGGGGAAGGTTCTCCCTCTCAATCCTTGTGTAGCCACTGCTGTTTCAGCAGCCCTGTTCCCTTCCCATCTCTGAAATGGGGCCATGCAATTGTTTCCATCGCACTCCAGAGTGATTGCTCAGCCCCATTCCTGAGCTGTCTGAGCAATGTGCAATCACTAGACACAGCCCCGTGAATCCAAGTGCTCTGTGACACTCTTGGAGATGAGAACAAATGCATCTTCACTGCAATAACTGCATAGAGGTCTGGGAGCTCTCTGGGATAGCATGAAGGGCTGTGCGGATTAAGCCTAAACATATTCCCCCCTCTGAGAGAGAGAAGTGTTGTGATGCCCGCTTCAGAGCTGAAAAATTTGAAATTTACAGTCCATGACCTGTCTTTGCTCTTGGGGCAGCAGAAGCACAAACTGTTTTCCCATTTCCTATTCTACTGTATTTAAAGTCTGTGGTTAAACTCACGTCAATGGAGGACTAGAACACTTAAGTTCTTGCCTCCTACCAAGTGCATAGAGACTAAAGAACATCAGTGACCTTTAATTTTCCACTGAAATTACTTTGGTACCCAGCTTATTGTTAACTCGTGAGTGGTTCTTTCAGTCATCTGGTAACGTGAGCCTGTCCAACAGCATAAAACACACACAACCTTAAGCTTCAAAGCTGGTTTTATCTCTGTCAAATGAAAGCTTCACTGCAGTGTTCACTGTAAAATATTTATTGTGAAATGGATAACTGGAGCCTTAAGGAGACCTTGAGTATATTGCTCCAGGTGCTTCATATTGCTGAGAAGTTGGACTTGATCATTGTTGTCTTCAGGCCCTGAAAGAAACATGTTTCCTTGGCTATAGGAGGAGAAAGAGGAACAATGATGCACCTGAATTATTAGCAGTAGGTGTGTGTTTATATATATTATATACATATCTATATACAGAGAAGATGAGGGGAGAGCCTAAGCCAATCACTCCCCTTAGCAATACACGTGGACAGCACAGTGTGGGAGGAGAGGGAAGGTTTCAGTAAGAACAGTAAACGCCTGCCAAACCCTGGGGTGTCTAGAAATCCACTGCCACTTTCCTGTTCGCTCTGTGCTCGTGAAAGGGGAGGTTGTTTGGATGTGGGCTGTGGGGGATCTTCCTTCTGTCTTCTTGGGCAGAGAAATCGACTTCACAACTGTTCTTCCTCATCTCATTCTGGCCCACAAGCAAACTGAAGAGCATTAAATCTCTGTTATTTTTCCACTCTCAGGACTGTGCTGAAGGTCTTGCCTTCAGCTCTCCCTCGCAGGAGAGCTATTTCTCAAGATAGCAGGGCCCAAAGCAGTAGTTTCTTCTTTATGTCCTATTCCAAAGTACAAGCCTTGGCATGAGTTTTGTGCTGAGCTCTCTAAGGATCTTCCAGAGCGCAGTTAAATCTTGCTGGTTGCTTTTGGCTGTTTCCCTCTTCCAGGCAGCACATGGTGTGAGTAAAGAAACTGTGCTTGGCACCTGCTCTGATGCCACGGTGCTTGCAGCACTAACGAGCTGATCAAGCAACTGGAAAATCACCACCCCACCCCCAGCAGCTGGAGCTCCTACAGCAGCAGTATGATTTAATTGTTAAATATGAAAAAAATCAGTCAAGATTGAACCTATTTCTGTAGATCTCTGGCAACTGCTTTCTCCTAACACATGGATATCATTTAGTTCCTGGAGATGCTTCCACACCCAGCCTCCCTCCTTTTCAGTTCTGGAAAGGCAGAGTATTCATGAGCTCAGTTTGGCCTTGCCATGTAAATGTCTTTGTGGTTGTCAAGTCCCCTTTGGACAAGTTCTCTGCTAAAACTCCCCTGTGGCTGGTCTATAGCATTGCTCAGTGATGCCTCACTTTAAAATACACCACAGCCTTGCAGTTTTGGGTTTGGAGCACCACCTGCAGTGGGGGTGGCTGGCAGACCCTTCTGTAACCTCCTGCTGCCAAATTCCTGCTGTGCACGAATTCCTGCAGTGTAAGGAAGGAGAAGAAGCCAGGGGAAATCGGGATGAAAATTTTTTGACAATTTGGAATAAATAAAGACTTCCTCCCTGATTACAAAAGCAGCTAGAAACATCTAGTTGAAATTCAAGAGGCTGCTTTGTAGGCTCACAAGCTGTCATGGGTTCTGGTTTGTCATCCCTTAGGAAATTTTAATCTTTCCTGAGCAGAAGAGGTGTGATGGCAGGTCTATTGGAAGCTCACAGTGGAACTTTCTTTCTTTCTTTCTTTCTTTCTTTTCTTTCTTTCTTTCTTTCTTTCTTTCTTTCTTTCTGAGGGAACGAAGACTCAACAAATCACTAACCCTGCAATGTTATTTAAACTGAATGATGTTGAATTAACTGCTTCATGGAATGGGAGACTGCAACTCCTGTTGCTGCTGAGGACCAGAGGTGTTTTTTAAGTACATAGCCTGTGCACCAGGACAGCAATAAACCCCATCAAGGTTTTCACCACTGTTTTAAGGGTTTGTGGTGATTCAGGGAATATCATGTTTAGTGGCATATCCAGACCTCATTCCACTAACCAGGAAAGCAATACCCTCCTGCGGCCTGTTAATTTAAGGTATTGATTTTGTTTGATTCTGATGAGTCACTGCAGATGCACCTCTCCTCTCTCTGTCTTTCCCTCCTTTCCCCATGGACCTAGGTTGGAGCACGTGCTCAAAGTCCCTTCTTTGCAAAGCCTATCACCTCAACAGGCACTGTGCTGTATGATCTGCCTTTCGTGGGGTGACTCACCAGCCCCAGGGGTGTTTGCACAGGTCCTTGTATGGGATTTTTTTAGGGCCAGCAGCCTCTGCACTGTTCACTGGCTTATTTCTCCCTCCCTTCCCACTGGGAGAGCATCAGTCATGCCTTTAACCATGTCCTTTCCCCCAGTCTTCTTTTTCTTCAGGAATTTGAAGAATGTTCATTTAGCATGAAAGAGAGACAGCTGATTTCCAAGGACAAAATCCTTGGTTTCTTTGGCGCCAGAAAGTAAGGAAACATTCATAAGTTGCCTAGTAAAGGCTTCAGAAGGGACCTGCTGTCACATGTGCTGCCACAATGCATCGCTGTGACTGATTAAAGGCTGTTAATTGTCCCAAAGCTGGTCCCTGTGTCGAAAGGATGAGAAGCCAAATAGTCCTTGTAGCTCCCATCGATCAGTTTGTCTGCGTTGTTTTTGGCAAACCAGCAGTTGACTTCCTGCTGGCCATTGTAGATCCTCCTCTGCTTCCACACGACAGGCACAAGCCGCCCCTTCACCTTCAGGGTGTTTGTGGGGTTTGCCTTCAATGCCTCAGTTTGGTTCTGCCCAACCTCCCGACAACTTGTGTTCAGGGATTCCTGAAGAAGCTTAACTTCGTGGCTCAAGAACTGACCTGCAAGGCAAGATAAAAGTCCATGACTGGCTGGTTTGTGCCTGTTTATAAATTGTTGTGGTTTGGTGGTTTGGTTTTGGGTTTTGTTTCTTTTTTTTTTTTTTGGTAGGATGCATTTGAGCATTCTTATCTTATGGATCTGTAAAGGGCTTCTCTGCAAGAGCAGGATGAATCTTGTTCCTGTGATTCTTTTCTAAATCCCACAAACACAGAGGTTAAATAATAAATAAATAAAATCTTTTTTTTTTCCCATGGGTCACTAAAGAGCTACAGAGGTGTTTTAGCTGTCAGTAGTAAGTTCCCTTCTGTGGAACATGGTTACTAGAGGTTAATAGCCCACACAATTTCCATTAGCAAGCAAAAAGTCCTAGGCCTGAAGATTCAAGTTCTCTTCCTTTGCCTTCTTGGGAGAAAGTTCTTCTAGGCCAAACCTAATGTGGATTTTGAGGTTGGTCCATGAGAATGGCCTGAGTCCAAAACCCCACTCCTAAGGGATTATCTCCTGCTTCACCTGGGTGTGCCTGAGTGGCACAGAGACTATGGCAGATGTTTTAGAGTTCTGTACCTGTACATGACCAAAAATATCAATACTTCTCTTTGGCTGAAAGAACACAACCATCTGATCATTACCTGAGCCTACCTAAAGCCTAGTTCCCTTGGTAGGTAGGGGTGGCTCTTCTTTCACTTCACATTCGAAAGAAAGGGGCCACAAAAAGTCTTGTGGAAGATTTGTTTTCTGTCTCTGGACTGGGAGCATCAAGCATGTGTATTCTAATAGTCATTGTATTGAGCAATCATTAAAAGAGTGGAAATGTGAAAAGCAGGCACAGCTGGGATAGGGAGAGATAGCTCCTTCAGGAAAAGACAGGAGAAGAGTTGTAGGTACTAGAAAGAGAGAAGTTGTTTGAGAGAGGATGTAAAAGTCTCACCTGGGAACTTTATCCCCACCTGCCTTGTTCCTTCCCTCCTTTCTCTGCTCAGAAATATCATTTTTGTCTGATGTACACCTCTGAACCTGAGAACCTGTCACTTACCCAGTAGCCCGTGGGAGTCAGAGGAGAGGCCTTTACTGTTGGAGATGTAGAACCCCAGGTGATTCCTCTGGTATGGGGCTGGCTTCTTGTAGTGATGGATGAGGATGACAAAGCTGATGGAGTCCCGAATTGTCACGGTGATGTTGGAATAGGCAGAGATGGACACCTCGAGGCTCCTGCTTCTCACGACAGCACTCCGGCCACAGGACAGCACAAGCCTTTCCCCATCATCCAGGATGACCCTCTTGGGTGTGATCTCCAGGTAAGACCGCTCTGGCTTATTGCTGAGGATGGTGATGGTGCTGAAGTAAGTCCGATGCTTCTTGTGGCCATTGGGTGGTGCGGGAGCTCCAATTAATTGCCCATTCACAGTTACACCTAGCAGGAAAGCAGTCAGTAAGTGAAAGCTGGAACCCAGAATCACAGAACCACAGAACAGTCTGAGATGGAAGAAGCCCAGCAGGAACAGGTCTATTGTCTCAATGACACAAGACTTGTGACAGAGGTTATGCAGGATCACCATCTCGTGCTCAATTATTTCACTTACCAGTATTCAAACGAGTACAATCCGTGTGTTATGAAATTATGACCTCATACAGAGCACATTAATTTACCCAAGCTCAGAAATAGTGGCCTTCTCTGCAGGCAGGTGCCTCCAGCCCCAGTAATCCTAACACAGTGTACAGATGCCACAAGAAGAACCACTTTTGAGTATTGTAAGATGCTGGTCCCACTGAGCAAATTAAAGCCTAAATGTTCACAGTAAGATTCCCAGTAATTTTAATAATTTTTGTGACCTATTGTCCATAAGACAGTGACTCATTTCCCACAAGCCTCTGAACACCCACTGAAGAGTGGCAATTATGGAGGAGGCTTGTTGCTAACACAAGCTAAACCCAAGCCATTAACACTGAGATGAAATTATCCCATTATTCTTGATGGGATCTCTTATTTCTGTCTTCAAAGACTCAAGGGTCTAGCACTACAGAGTCTGTTTTCCTCAAGCTCATTCTGCATTTGAGCCACAAAACCATTCAGGCAGCAGCACAGACAGCCTATGAAAGAAGTTTAAGGGAAACTTTGCCTGGAGCTATATCTTACTAAGGCAGACATGAACACAGAAATATGGGGGCTAGACCACTGCCACACAGAACAGAATCCTTACAACTTTATTTGGGGTTTTGTAAAACAAGCCTGTGAATTGTATCTGGTTTTGACACCCCTTTCTCCCTCTGTTGCCCTGAGCAGGACATAATCTGCTTATTAGCTGCCCTGCTTAGAATTCCAGATCGGATCAGACCACATTTTGGGCCCCAGAGGCTCAAATTGGCTTGGGTAAAGCAGATCCTGAATCATGTGGATTTTCTCAAGACTGTCATGACTCTCCAGCCAGTTTGGTGGTTTCTTTACTAAAAGAGTACAGTGGTGCTTGGTGAGCCTGTTTGGGTACTTTGCTCTGTCTTAAACCAAACAGTACAGTAAGTAAAGAGGGAAATTCCCACAGTAGAGCAATTTTAGTGAGTCCAAACCTTTTATTTGCAATCTGTGACTTTGTGACTGGGTGAAGTTGAACTATAGAAGCTTTTTCTAATTTCCTATCACTTCTTTGCCTTTGAGGCACCTTGGTGCTTGGTCTGCTGCAGGGCTGGCCTTACACTTTGATTTTCCTCCACAAGAAACTGCTTGACTTGGCTGCTCACCAGATTCCTTGTGATCAGAGACCAGTCGGAGAATGTCCCCTGGTTCTCCATCAATATTGAAGCAGACAGAGAACTTGCTGGAGGGAAAATCAATGACAAAGTGAGGGTCCCCATCCGCTGAGAAGACATGGAAAAAGAGATAAATGTGAGAGGTGCACACAAAACCGCAGTGTCCAAGATTGCAACAAAACTGCTGTTTAAAGTGTATTTGTCCCTGTTTTTTCTAAATCCTCCTGGTTTGTTGTTTTTAGAGGGTCAGATGGAGTTTGCCAGGAAATGCCAAGTTTTGCTTTGTTATTCACAAAGATTGTTTTGTTTTTCTCACAGAAGAGGTTGGGTTTTCAATGACAGCTCAAAACCCAAAACAGTCTAGATGAAAATCAGGATATTTTCTTCCCAGAATATAATTCCTGTGATTTATGGGAATTATCACGTAGGTGTTTTGAACTCCTCCATTCTTTCTAGGCAAGCTACATCCCCCACAGCACACAGAAATGTATTTTCTGAACAAGGTCTGCTGCATGGGCCCACCTCACACTGACCCTTCCTGGCCCTCAGTATCAGACTGGAGCAGTCAACAGCAGCTGTTGATCCCACAATCTTAGTTTTTCAACAATCCTTGATCTATCATCGACTATCAGCCAGCTTCCATTAATAAGGCAAGTCAAAAATCCTAGTTTCTAAAGTAAAATTGACTCTATCAAGAAAAATTCAAGTCAGAATTCTTGATCTGGATTTATTCTTCAGTGTGTAATGTATGAAAAGTTAAGTAAAGGTGCAGGACCAACAGGAAAATCATAAAATACTATAGAATTTTCTCTATTTTCCATCTTCAACAGTTTTTTTTTTTTTATATTTCAGCATTACTACTTATAAAAGGTTTTTAAACTATTTCTAGTACAGAGAGGATGTGTTTCTTTTCTCCCCTAACCTGCAGAAGTCTCAAACATGAGGATCAAGTGTTGCAGATCATCTGCCTTGCTCACACTACTTCTCATTACTGATTCTCTGTATTTTGGTTTTGTTTTCGTTTTCTTCTCTACTCTGTGGGTTTGACAAACAGAATTTTGGCTGTTCACTTGGATGGTTACACCACAGTGAAATGCATCAGAAGTTTCCATAAATCAGCCACAATTATTTTGCATTATTAAAGGCATGAAAACAGGCACTGACCTGAAGTTTTGGAGATTTTAATTCTCTGTTTATCCTGCCCTCTGCGTATACCTAGAAGTAGGGAAGAAGGCTGTTACAATTACTTACTGAGCAGCAGAAAGAGACATATTATAATAATGTTCCCCAAATATTATTCAGAGAGATAATGGGATATATTCCTGCAGCCAATTTAAGTTTCATGAAGAACACCAATTTTTCTCCAGTAGTTTCTACAGAGCAGTAAGTGCTTCAAGGGGGTGAGGAGCCTAAAAGATTTGCTAAAGGTTACCCAAGACCACAGTTAGCAAAATTAGTATGAAAACCTCAGCTTTACCCCTCAGTTCACTGTCTATATCACCCTTGTGCCAAAATTGGCCATGAGACATTGCCCATGCAAGAAGATTTTTTACCAGAACAAGGTTATTCTCTCATACCTGGTGGGGCCCTGTGCCCCTGCAGGCTCTGTACCTTCTCCCCAATGCCATCAGTAGAAGGGCTGATAAACTCCTCCTGAGGTGGCTCTGAGTGGAGTCCAGCCTCTTTCATCTTCAGAACAGTGAAGGGGGTAACAAAGTTGTAAGCCAGGGCCATTGACTTGGCTTTTTCCATCAAACTGTCCTTTTCCTGACTGTCATCACTCTTCAGCCGAGAGTTGAGCAATTCCTTGATGGTGAGATAACTCCATGCCCTCTCGATGTAATTATTGTCACCTTTGCCATCCTCCAGGCCGGGGACACCTCTGATGTCATTTCTGCTCAGCAGATCAATAGCCACATCTGTTTTGAGGAGGATGTACTTCTTGGAGTTGCTGGCAGTCACCTCCACGTGGAGTTTATCCGACGTGCGGTTGATGAGTTTGCCGGCTATGATGATTTCAGAGCCATTGAAGTAGTTGGGGAAGAAGTTCTGGGTGACCTGCTCCACATCATCTTCAGGGTAATCAACACGGATGTCAGACAGAAGGGGTGTCCCTATTTCATCATAGAACCTTAAAGACACATTTTTCACCTTTAGCACAGTGTGAACACACTCCTACACTTGTACACCGACAAAGACAAGGTCAGGTTATCTAAAATAGCTCCCAAGTCATTCAGGGACAGTTTGAGCCATCAGGAACCAAACTTAACTACCAGATCCACTCTAACTTGGCCCAGAAAAACACGATGGGAGGGGGTCTCTGCTTTTCAAAACCTGAGTGGACAAGACCCTGAGAAACCTCGCCTAAACCTGAAATTAGCTCTTTTCAGAGCAGGAGGTCCAATTACATGATCTCTGGTTGACATGATCCCTGTCAACCAGTATTATTCTCTGCCTCATTTTAGTCTTCACTGTTCTTTAGGCATCTAAACACAGTCTCTTAAGTATGTTTAGAATCATCGCAGCATGGCCTGGCAGTCACCTCCCTTCTACTATGGTTCCAGACTTCTGCAAGGAGATATTTGTGACCACTTACAAAAGTAAATTATTCCCAAGATTCACAGAAAGCGCCCCAGTTATTAAAAAGTATACTTAGACGAGATGCTATTACCCAAAGATTTCTAGTGGTGTTACACATGGTATCCCAGAGCCAGAAACTGTAAGGCCAAAATATTAGGTACACCAAAGCTGAAGAGATTCCAAATCAAAGCTTCTGAATCTCTGAATGACCCCTAGATTGGGTTGGTCAGTGTATGACAGGCAGGAATACAGTTTTCTGAGGGCCAGCAGAGAAAGAAAATCAAGAAGAAATCTCACCATGCCCCCCATAAATGAGGATGTTTCCAAGGAATGGAGGAATTCTAACTGCTATATGTAGGCACCCTGGCACAAGAGAACTCACTTCCTTGTGGCTGATTTTCTGTCGGAGCAAGGCATGGCTTTCATGGAACCAGGGAGGTTAAGCCTTCAATGCCTTGTTCACGTGACCAACCACACTTATGAGAACACCTCACCCTGGACAGCCCAGAAAAACTTCACAAGGCTCAAAGCCGAAGTTTACAACACTGTGTTTTCCCTACAGCAATATGCTTTTGAAGGTTCCTCCCAAGCTGCTCCAAGAATGCCATATTTCCCATTCAAATGCCAAACTGCTCATCTCCTGGAAAGCCATATGAGTTTAATTTGGTAAATAAACAAAAAATTGGCCTCAGCCCTTTTTTAACTCAAGCTGCATTTATTTGACACATCTGGTTAAACAGACTATCTGGAAGCTAAAGTCACACTTTCTGCTTTATTCTCTCTCCAAGGGAAGCCAAAGCCTAAACTGGTTGACTTTCTTTCAAAGTTTGTCTGAGCACCCATTGTCTTTCATGCAGAGACCTCACCAGATTTAAAAGCATGACTAAATTAAATTTCAGAACTCTCTGTAAATTAACTTCTGAGTCATAACAAATGGTAGAGATACACAACCTGTCTTAGAGTACAATTCAAGGAAGTATCTGAATAAAAATACAACCCGCTGAGAATTAAAAAAAAATTACATTGGCACCCATTTAGGTTTTCCCTCTAACTGAGGTTTGAATTGGCCTCCAGCAGTGATTGTGCCTCTCTGTATAAATTTGGCACCAGATGCCAAATGGGTATGCCATGACTGAGCTTGATAAACAGTGAGCTGTTCATCAGAGAGAGGTGTTTGAACAAGTACTTGCAGCACTGGGCTCCTGCAGCCCAATCCATGAGAACATCCTCTATTTGCCAGGGAATGCCACTTGCTATCCAAAATACATGTCCTAAGGAGGAAATGATGTGGGTGGAGTGACAGATGGAACTACAGAATTTAGTTCAGAAGGAATTCTCGTCCATGCATAACTTCCACAGAAGGCAAAGCCCTGGTGGCAAGTGCTTGGATTTATTGCTCCAGAGGAGTAAGGCAAGAGGCAGGAGAGAGGTCAGTACTCAATAACTGTCTCTTTTTGGTTTCTGTGGTTAAAACACTAACATTTTGTGAGTGAAAGCCAACATTTTTATTTGGAAATGCTAACACATTGCCAAACATTTTGGTCAGAGATGTGGTCACATATCTTTCTGCTGTTCCTTACCAGGGTCTCCCCTTGGACTACAGCTCCCTTATCACAGAAGAGGAAGATAATCTCTGGTCCTACTGAAAGATGAGGATTTCAAGAAACTTATGAGGAGTTTGGGTAACAAAAAATTAAGGAGGAAATTAAGTGACTATATGGTTATCACAGGAATGATCTTAGTGTGATTTTCAAAGTCAAGCATTTTGACTTGGTGACTTTTGATCTTGGGCAAAAAGTTATCATTTCAAAAAAATGAAGAAATAATTTTTTTTCTCCAAATTGGAATCTTCATTTTCATGATCCCCCTCCATGCTGTTTATGTTGGTGATTTGATGTGCTAAATGCACCTTCTCCCACCATTTTTACCTGTGAGGAGTTGGGACCTGTGCTCCCCCCAGCTCTCTGTGTTTACATGTCCAAAACAATGATCTGAATTAGGCAAACAAATGCCTTGTTCTGAGGGGCTGGGAAGTTCCAGTACATCTCAGGGGGTCTGCTATGAAAATGGAAATTTCTGGGTAGCCATTCAGAGTATCTGATCATACTCTGCCTCTCCCAACCAGAGCTGAGCCTCAGGGAAACTCCAATATCTTGCCATGTTTCATTAAATGATTTTCCACCCCAAAACACTTTCCCAGAGAACCCAAAGAAGAGAAAAAGCAGAACAAACCCCTTGAGGTGGCTGGCTGCATCCTCATCCTCCTGGAAAAGCCTCGTCATGCCACAGTTCTCCAGTGCCATCCTCTCCAGCAGCTTGTGGTCCACGTCGTTGCCAATGCCGATGGTGAAGAGGCAGAATTTGTCCCGGATGGCATCCTTGGTGTTGCTGAGGATTTTGGATGACTGTGTCTCCCCAACAGTCGGCCTCCCATCCGTGAGGAAGATGATCAGGGACACGCTCCTGGCGTCAATGTCATTCTGAGCAATGTAATCATTCAGCAGCTTTGCCCCAGTCTGCAGAGCCTCATTAATATTAGTCCCTGGGAAGGTACCAGAATGATTAGAGATCATTTCTCCTTTTAAGAGTGGTATGAATAATTTTCCTGAGCTCCTTTTAGTGAGGTGGCAGCCTCTCTGGACATCAGGATGTGCACTTTCCTCCACATGAAGTTGCTCTAGCCCTTGAATTCAGTTCATCTTTGTTACTCAGCACCAGTTTGGCACAGCTGTTTATGGTCTTATGAACTGAATTATGAACTGCAGTTTGTCATGTGAAATTGCTGTTGAATGTCTCAATGTACAACAATCAGCCTGGTAAACAGTCATACTACGCGTGCCTGGTACAAACAAAAATTATTAAACCTAATTACGGGACTCTCCCAGGTGTTATCTGAACTAGGAAAAGTTCTGCTCATTCTTTTTTCCTGAAGGGCACAACACTTGGAGTCAGGAAAAAAGCCTTCAAATGGGAAAACAAGCAGATGGGTTTGTTCTTCACACGCCAGAGGAAACAAAGTTTAAAGGGAAGAGCTTGGTTAGCTGAGGAGTGTGTTTGCACAAAACAACTGGCTAGTGAAGAATAGAACTGCCTGAAGTGAAGTGGGAGGGAGAAAACAAAGTAAATGAAGGAACAGATGTACATTAGGATAGGCATGAAAAGGATCCAAGCCCACTGTGTGTTAAAAAAAAAACAAAACAAAAAACAAGGAAAACAGGAAAATGAGTACAGTATTCCCTTTTTCCACATATTTCTAGTCAAAGCACAGAGGGATTGGCTGTGGGACCTTTGCAAAATCAGCACATCAGGGTTAAAAACAGCTCTTATAAAACAAAGCAGATGAAATGGGTTAAGAGCCATACACAGCTGATTCCTGGGGGTCTGGAAAGGGAGATCTAGGAAGGTTATCAACAGGATGTGATAGAAAGTCAGCCCATGCAGCACATACCTAGAAACTCCAGTGACTACAGCAAGACAAGGAACAGGAAAGCAGCAAAGACTTCTGAAAAATCCTCAAAATCTTGACTCTGTCTTCTGCAAAATGGTTCTCAACCAAAAAGCCAGCACCCAAATATCTCAACTCTCTCAATCTCTAGGTAGATACAAAATCTCAGAAAGAACTTTTTTCCCAGAACCAGAAGAAAAGCATGTCATGTAGCAGAGTGTGTTATTTTATATTCAGTCGTATCATAGAACTACCAAGCACTGAAAACTGCCTTTTGCCACATGCTCGGGTATTTAGCAGCAGGATTTTTCTCCCATTTCTTTGGTGTGTAAGTACAACAGAGAGGTGTAGCCACACCATGTTCTTTGTGTGTGTTCATGTTTACTGGAAGATACTCAAGGAATAGCAGCTTTACAGGGAAAACACAGAATTAGCCAAAACTGAAGTACCTGTGGTGGAGCATCACTGTACCTTCCTGTTGAGCCACAGTCAATAATTTCCTTTTACTTTTGTTCTCTGGCAGGTTCATGGGCAAACCCAGCTGGTTCTGCACAGCTCTCTTGGAACTTCAGGAGTAAAAGGTTTTGTTCTCTGAGTCTAGTCCCACTGTTGGCAATTGTTTAACTGGGCAGGTCCCCTCACCACTTCCTAAGCAATTCCTCCCACAACACAAACAACACAGCCAACCATCCTGTTTGCTGTGTTTTTCCATCAGAGGGTTTCCTCTCAGCCAGGAGTGGTCACTGCCCAGGGGCAGCCATGGGAAGGCTCTCCCTGACCTTCAACCAGCTGTGACTACTTCCATGGGGAAGGACTTGAACAGGTCATTTTGCAGCTCTCTGGGCACAGCTGCAGGAATATGTTTGATTAAAAACCTCATGGTAGTTGGAAATTTTTCTATACTACTGTCCATGGCCTCACAGGAAACCTGTGACTCAAATTAAAACTCATGCCTGCACTCTGCCACTCTTCTGGGGTTTTCTCTAGCCGCTTCCCTCCAGGCAACAAGACACAAGCAAAAAGGGCTGAGAAATTATTAAATATCATTTTGGCTGCTCCTTGGTAGAGACAAGAAGACAGTACTAGGTGAGAAACTAACTCCTGCAGAAGGCAATCCCACATCCCACAGCATGTGCTCCATCCCTGGGGTTTCCAGCCCAGACAAAATCATGAGGCTGCTTTCACAGAGCCTTTCAGAAACTATACAATACTGGCACTGTGTGTCCTTTGCCAGGGTGTGTTTACATCTGTGTCCTCAAGAAATAACCTTGGAAGCTTTCCCATTCTGAGGGTGTCACCAGATAAATGAGAGAACAGAATCAAATTGGGTTTATATAAGTATATAGAATCACAGACTAATTTTGGTTGGAAGGAACATTTAAAGGCCATTTTGTCCAAAACCCTGCACTGGGCAGGGTCTGAGGCAACCTTCCCATCATGTATGTTAATAAAGAACACATAACTCTGAGTGGAGATGAAGGGAGCCCCTTGTCCCATTACCTAAATCCCAATGTCTTTTTATCCTATATGTTCCAGGACCACATTTACCACTTTCTATTCTTTTGCAGTTAATAGGATAACACAATTAATCCCATCTGTATCTTTGATCATACCTCCAGTAGGTGACATGTTATGGATGTACTTTTTGGCATCCCTGATGTTATTTGGAGTAACTGGCACCAGCCTGTCCTGCTGCCAGACCTTTATGCGGTTGGAAAAGCCAATGATATTGAAGTGGTCTTCAGGTCTTAGGTCCTGGAGAATTGTGAAGAGAGCTTCTTTGGTCTAGAAAGAGAAAAGAGAGCAACAGACACAGCTGTCAGTGTTTTAGTGGGCAAGAATTTAGTTTTTAGATGTTTACTCATCTAGGTATTTCTACACTACCAGTTTGGCTGATGAAGAAAATTGGGATGTCCTTCCCTATCTCAAGGCCTGTGGTGATCTCTGTGGTGCCAGGGGCTGGTCAAATATGAGATGAAAAACAACTCTTGCCCAAAAGGTCTTGTGAAGCACATCTAGACCTAACTAAGCTTATAAATCACAATTAGGATAAAAGCTCCCGGTGACTGGGAGAACCATGTTCTAAATTAAGGGATAGTGAATAATAACGACTAATAACAAGGTCTTAGAGTTTGTCTAATGCCCTCTAGACTGGCAGTAAGCTGCAAGTGGCATATATTTAAAATAGGTTACTTATAAGTTAAAAAAAACCCTGTAAGCATGTCAAAGGATGCACATTCTGTGTTCATAATTAGGATACTATTTACTACATATACACTCTAATGAATAGTTTCAGCAATCAATAAATGTTTAGGTTAATATATTCAATTAACTAGATGTAAAAATAAGTCCTGAATAGTCATTGCAGATTCTACCTGCCAGTCAGTTTTGTCCCAGGCATATTATCTGTCATTAATATGCCAACTGTTCATCATCCTCTGTACACAGAGGCAACCACAGTGAGGAAAGCTGGTCATAGGATGAGTTCTTAGCAAGCAGATTAAGGATCCTGGGTTCTGGGAAAGCCAGACCACAGAAGGAAAAGGCAGGAGGAAGACTGTAGATGTGTCCAGCTCCCCACAGTGTGACCAGCTTGGATTTAGCAGATGTTGTTCACATGGAGACAGCTGAGTAAGACTCAGAGAAGTTGTCCTCTGTCCATGCAAACATAACCTGTATTTGGATGCAAAACACATGGGAGGAATATGAGGCAATATCTAAGCAAAGGAATCGGCAGATTCTCAGCTTAGCCCCTTCTTGGCCACCATTAAGCTTCCCAAATTCCAAAGAAAGCTATGCAGGAAATAATATGGTGGCTCATCAGCATTTAAAGGTTCTTCTCATGCCTGTCAGGAAAATATGTGAAGGGCTTGTCCAGAAAAAATTATAGAAGTAATCAGCAGTGCTGGAAACCACATAAGCCTAGGCCTGATGTTGCTATGTAAAGAGTTTGGAAAAGGGCTCAAAGGACTGATCAAGCTGTGTCATCAATATCCCCCTGGATTCTGCATGGCAGATGATGATGCAATGATGCAACTGCAAACAAATCTAATCCTCACAGCTGGTGCCTTGGCTCCCAGTCCACCTGAAATTAAGGGGAATATTTCCCATAGCTTCAAACATTCTGGAGCCAGGTCTGCAGACTCTCCCTGCCTGTTTCTGTCCCCTGTAAAAATAATTTTCCTCTGCAGGGATCTCAGGATTAATTCATCCATTTGCTTAGCTGGAACATTCCTCCACATACCACCACTGTTTCACAGACAAGAATATTAAAGCAAATGCTGGTGGAAGAGATTCTTTCAAAGAGAAGGGGAGAACCCTACTAAGTTCACATCATGATGTGCACCTAATAAACCTTCACAGAGGTGAATTCCTGCCCCAAACATGGAGGCTGCCTCCAGTCTGACAGTACACAGAAACTGGCAAAATTGGGCTAAATAATCAGTTTTTTGGAAAAGGTTTTACCCACTCTCATCTCCTCTTTTACAACACCCTTTGTATTGTAAAAATGCTTCAGATAATGCATGACATCACCCTTCAGAGACACCCTCCATCCACATCCCATTTTACAGAGAGGAAAGCCAGGCTGCTTTTGTAATTATGTCAAGGTCAGAAAGTGAAAGGTTCCCAAACTGAGAGCCCTCAGTTCAGTCAGCCAAACCATCCCAATATGCACAGGCAGCAGTCACACAGTGGAGAAAAGGACTCTTGGATTTATTCCATGATGACAAGGTTGGCCTAAGTATTTGTCCCTCAAAAAATGGATCAAAGTAAGCAGAAAGTGAAAATGGAGAACCTACTATCCTGTTTGTGAGCAGGCCCCCATGCCAAGCTCTGCTGAAGGAAATTTGGGCAGGGTGTTAAAGCAAGGAACAATGAGACCACAACGGCTCCCTACATACACATCCCCCCTCTACTCCCACAAAGGAGAGAAACAGAGGCTCCTAGAGGCAATGATTTGAAGAAAAACTCCCCAAATCTCATTATCTATATCACAGCTCTGATTATAATTAACACTGCTTGACCTCTCCCATTACAAAACCCCTCTTTTCAGTTTTTTTTTTTTTCCAATTCTGTGAAACTGCCCTTTTCTCAGAGGGATTTATTGGGCGCAAATAAGCTCTGCTGTTTCTGAGAACAAGGCAAGAGGAGAAATAATCTTGCATTAGCCTACTTGCAGAGAGGCTGCATCTCACTTCCCTTGTGCTCACAAATTCCTTTTGACATTCTTGCCTGTGTTCAGCCAAAAGAAAAGGAAAGGAGAAGGTAAAATAACACAGCAGAAGTAGCTTGATGTACACAGCATCCAAGCTAGAATTGCAGAAAGGACCAGGAGGGAACTGAAACAGACATTCCCAGGAAACCTAGCACTTCCCCACACCCTCATACAGGGGCCAAATGTGGGGCTGAGACCATCTCTTTCTCCCCTTCTTTCATTTCCTCTTAGCTTTTTGTCTCATTTTTGTCACTCCACAGAGTTTGAGTCAATTTTTCCCATATTTTCTGTCATATTTTAATGGATATGCACTGACAGACTGGACTCTGGTGTCTGTATTCTTTCCTTGCCTCCGCAACTTAAATTAAAACCCTTTGAATTTATGTAACATGCACACAAACATATGTACAAATGTGCGTGTGTGCACATGGTTTTGCTCCAAAGCAAACACAGTAAGGGAGGCCATATGGTTCATTCTCCTGCAGCTTTTACTCCATCCACAGTAAAAATAAAGGGTGGGATTCAGCTTTCCCAGATCAGTCATCAGAAAACTGGGCATCACATCTAATCCTACTCAAGGCTGGGGAAGCCACCTCCAGGGAATAATCCATGCCATCTGTTTTGGACAGGTTTTAGGATGGGCTGAGTCACTGTCTGGAAGTGCCTGTCTCCAGGCATTGCTTTCAAGCAGAGAAAGTGGACTCACCTCAAGAACCAATCCTGCCCCATCCTGAGCATTCTGATTCTTACTGGAGCCAAAAGGAGCTGAACTGTCTCTCCACCTCTCACAGAGTGCTCTGAATCCCCTGTCTCTTCCTATTTCCATCTCTTCCCAGCTCATCAGGACTCCCCAGTTAGTCCTAAAGACTGCAATCCTCATGGGGTGGCAGCAACACACTTTGCTCCCTACCAGCAATCCTCACCCACTAATGGTTTATGAGAAAGATGTGACTTCCCTCAGAGTGCTGGATATCATTCAGGAGCTGGCAGGCAAAACCAGCTTTTAACAAGGAGAATGTTTTGGTAAAAATGCACTGCTTGAAATCCTGAAGGGCTCGGCTAAGACCAAGTGCAGTAGGTGCTCAGCCCTCTCCTCCCATCTCCACCAGACCCCAGGCATGGCTTTGCAAAGCTCTTCTGGCTGCAGCATCAGCTGGGTCACAGCAGCAGTTTCTGCTTCTGTCCCTGCTGCTCCCCACAGCTGGAACTTCTCCTGGCTCTAGGGAGCCAAGGGCTGTGGCTGCCATTGGATTCCCCAACTGCTCTGCTGCCAATGGGGTCCTTGCAGTTCCACTCCCACCTGGCCCCAGTGAGTCATTCCACTGAAACCCCTGCCAAAGAGGCAGACAATTAACCCTTTCTACCCTGGTAAGGGCCAGGTTCCTCCATGGCTGTGCACATGATGCTGGTACATTTTGGAGATAAGCTGGACCCACTCACACTGAGGAAAAAGAGTTTAGGGATCCAGTGCCTCTGTGCCAGGTGCTGCAAGGTGAAATACTTTTCCCAACATGCTTGTCTGGGTAGGTGCATTTGGAGCAAGGATTAAAGCAGAGGATGGCAGGAAGTAACAACACAGAACAGCTGAATAAAAATCCTTTCTTGCCATTTGGGAATGGTTTGTATGTGTCAGAGTTGAGATTTAAAAGAGGATAACTTGGTGGGGGAAGATTTCTCTGTTTCCCTCAAATTAGCACAGATAAAATTGAGTTGAGAGGTGGAGACTGAATTGCCACCGCATTTGAGATGAGGATTTGTGCTGGTGAATGAGTTGCCAACACAGTTGGGTCCTTGGGATTGAAATAGCCACCTACAGGGCTACAGAATATGACCCCCAAACCTGGAGCAGTACAGCCCTGGTCTACAGCTGGGGACAGGTGAGGTGACCATGACTGCCAGGGAGTGACCACAGTTTATGTCTGTGCTTTATGAATGATGAGACAAGAGCTCACAGTGTCTAAATTATTGGTGTGCAAACAGTGTCTGCTCAAGCCTACAAGGCCAGAGACAAGCCAGCTCCCAGCCACCACTCTGGCCTTCCTTGTCACCTCTTTGTCACCGCCACACTGACACCTGGACATGCAACACAGCTGCTGCTTGTCTGGCTCTTGCTTGCTACAAGCCCTGTATCACAGCCAAGGCGATCCAGAGCTGTACCAGTCCCAGCAATAGCAGAAAGAGCAAAACTCCCTTGGCTACACTCGAGTTTGGCTATGGTTTGTCACCCTTGTACCCAGCCCTTGGAGTTAGCTCTGACAGACCTCATCATGCTTGAACACTGGTGGAGCAAAGCATAGGAAGATACACGCTCTTATGGGAAAGCTGAGAGCCTTCAGCCTTTTTTTGGGTCAAAGATCTGCCTCAAAAACATCTGGGATGATGTCAGACCATCTGGGCACCTTTTAGGAGGAATCTGAGTCCCAGTGACATTTCTTTCACAGTCCCTTGCTTGTTGGAGGAGCAGGGCGAGGGTGAGGTCTGGGTACCCTGAGAGCTGTGCAGCTCACAGGGACACAATATGTGGTTGTTAGGAACTGTGGCACTGCCAGACATTGGCCCTGCTGGGCAGCAAGGGGAGAATTCAAACACCTCATTAAAATGCGTATCCCAAGCCCACGTATTCACACTTTCCATGCCCTTAGGAACAATTCTGAGTGCTTCATCCGGCCACCCTCGAGACAGATGGGCAGCAGGACTTCATCACCAGTGAAGTCATCACAGCCTCTTCCAGCTCAGCCAGCATCAGGGAACTGCTCAGGATCAGCCAGTCTAGAAAGCACTGCTAGCAGAAAGAAAAGCATTCCTAACCACAGCCTTTGGAAAACAGGACCCACTGACAGGAAGAGATGCACAAGAACACCCTACAGAGAGCTGGCCTGAGGCCATCTGCACCCATGGGCTAAAAGATCCCACAACTAAAAGACAAAATTTCAGCACCCTTAGCCCTTGCAGATCCCTTGTGAGAAACCAAATTTGACAAGAAAGGAGCTAAGGCACAAGATGTGAGCTCAGAATCAAAGTCACACCTGAAATAGTTCTAACATGGTCAGACAAGGTGCTGCCATAGACTTGATTTGGGTCCAGAGCCAAGGGGAATGCAGTGGGAGCACCACTGCCACATTACAGGGAGCAGCTGAGCCACAGAGAGAGCAGAGGTTTGGGTTGTTCCTGCTGAGGTCGGAAGCCACATCACATGAGTCTTGCTTTCCTCTGCATCCCAGTGTCCCTTCTGCCGACATAATGCTGGTCACATGTCACCTTCCAGCAACAGGGACTTCTGTACCAAAACCAGGGGTTAACCCAGAAGTGTATCCTTGGATTGATTTGCCTTCCTGCATCCCACTCTCAGAGAGGACAATTGACCCTTTTTGCTACCTCAGGGAATGTCCTGCAGTTGAGGAACTGCAACTGCCCCTCTCCCTGTCAATGTATCTTTGTGTTTTCTTCCTGGCAGACAAAAATGGCATAACCAGGGAAAACTCCTTCGCAATTCTGGACAACAAGCATTTTGTTCAATACTGACACAGGCCTGTGATGGGAAGGAGTTTGAATATAGAATTCTGGACAATAAAGGTCTGTCTCCAGTCCATGGTCCAGTCTCCCCCTCCTGAATGTCCCAGATCCTTTGCTGGTCACTTGAACATTGCTGACTCCCTATATGGCCTTTAAAAAAATTGCTTTGTAGTTTTCCAGGTTGAAAAACAACCATCCTTTAAAACAAATATTTGTTCCTATTGCCTTCTCTGAAGAAGATTTTCCACTTAACATTAAGTAAAACACTTAGCTCCACATCCATTTAGGTCACTTAAGCACTGAATTTTTGGTCAGTGGATGATAAGACTGTCTGATCAGCTGGGGTAACTCACTTGTCTAGCACCCAACAGCATGGTGAGGATAAATACACAGATGAAAGACTAATCCTATGATCAAAAGTTGATCTGATTTTTCAGGAACTGGTCAGAGGGCAGAGTAGATGCTCAGTCTTTGCAATCTCACTGCAGCACTGAGGATATGAATAAAGATTTAAGGAGGTAAGTTCTAATCAGCACCAAGCATTGTTACTTGAAGCCCCTATCCCAGTGTAGAATGGATTACAGTGGGAGCAGTAAACAATTCTGTACAGTAAATAAGGCAAAGGGAAAAGCTCAAGGGCTGCCCCCCAGTACTATACCAAAATAACCCGACTGGAAACAACAGGGCCCTGTGGGCACACAGCCAGACTGACACAGCAGTGTCTGAAGGCTACATTCTTCTCTTGTGCTTAGCTCATTTTGACTGGAATCAGGTCCCATAACATGCCCGTCGGACAGTCAAACCCCCCACCCCATCAGCATGGCAAAAAATTTCCATGGGATTAGCAGCAAAAAGGTCAGCACCAAGGGAAAATTGCCCCATGTCCTCAATGCAGAGCTTGACATCTCTCCCTCTGCCCATCCTCAGAAGATGGAGTTCATCCCAGGGCACAAAACTGTTCCAATAATTGGGTACTGTAATTTTCTGTCACACAGATCAGTCCTAACACAGTGCTGGGAAGAGCTGACATGCCCAAAAGCTGTCCATAACACATCCCCTCAATTTCAGCAATCATTAACTGTTGTGTTAGAGAGCAGGAATTGAGCTGAGACAGATAATCATGCTCTTCCTACTGATTACCCTCATCCTTCATCATGTAGCCACTTCACAGAGTGGGTGTCTCAGCAGCCAGAAGCCTGCCAGGTTTGAAGCTTTCTGGCTACTACTCAGAACATCCCACCCACAGGTGTAACCTGCTAGGAGAGATGTGCTGCTCCTTCCTTCCTTCCTTGTGACTTCCTCATTTTCATTTCATTTTACAAGATATGCAGTAGGGACTTTACAAGAGGATCCTAGTCATAGGACATGAGGGAGTGGCTTTAAATTAAAAGAGGAGAGATTTAGATTGGATATTGGAAAGAAATTCTTCTCTGTGAGGGTGCTGAGGCACTGGCACAGGCTGCCCAGAGAAGCTGTGGCTACTCCTTTCCTGGAAGTTTTCAAGGCCAGGTTGGACAGGGCTTGAAGCAACCTGGGATAGTGGAAGATGTCCCTGCCTATGGCAGGATGTTGGAACTGGATGATCTCTAAGGTCCTTTCCAATCCACACAATTCTGGGATTCTCTGATCTCCAGTGAGTGAGGGATAGTGACAATGGTTTCTTGGTTAAAGCAAAGACCCAGCACTTTTGCTCAGGGTTAGCATTAAGCAATGCAAGAGCACTAAATGGTTCCTTAAAAAAGCAAACTTCCCAGTTTTCCTACATAAGAGACTGCCACAGGGCCCTCACAATCCTCTAACACCTTCCCCCATCCAATTTTCACCATTTCCAAATCCCCTCAGCATCTCCAGGATCCCCACTCCCTCTTGCACATCTCTGCCTCCAGCCCTTGCCCTGTCCATTTCCATCCTAAGCCACTACCTCAGGCATTCTTCACCCAAAACTCTGCAGAGAAGAGAGCAGATGTTTTGGAGAAGATTATGTCACTGCATCAGGGGTAACTACCCAAGCAAAAGCTCTCTCCTCATGACACAGCATCACATCCCTCATTTCTAAGGGATCTCAGATTACACTGTGTGGACCTCAGAGCTCCTGTGAACACTGTTTGATGGCACTAGTACAACATGGAAGACCTCATTCCAGCAGGATTCAAAGTGAGGTGCCACAAGCACTTCTGAACTTCAGTTGCTCTCCACAGCCAGAAACAAATGGTCCCAGTTGAGCAATGTGCAGGACACACCCTGATTTAGGGTGAAGGGGCATTTGCTTGGAAATAGCATATTTTTGTTGCTGCAAACAGTGCTAATCTAATAACTTCAGCCTTGACAAAGATCTGGTGTCTTTTAGACTTGGGGGATCTTTGTACACCCATAAGTCCAGACATGGGTTTGCCAACTAAAGAGACAAGATTCTGCAAAGAGACAAGCAGAGACAAAGAAAATAACCCACCTAAATTCACCTAACACATCCATGATGAAAACACACATAGAAGCCAGGTCTGGCTTTCCAGGTGTTGCTCCAGCAGCTGGATAAAACACCCTTAATTCCAGCTTGGAAAGGACTACTAAAGAATGATCTTTCACTTTGCTGACTTTTATGTATTTGCCAGAGCCTTGAGGATACCAAGAGGCTTTAATGGCTCTGCCCAGCCCTAGCTGGGGCCTCCACCCACTCTCCTGCCCATTTAAGTTCCAGCCTGGGCCCTCATCCCAGTCTCAGACCAAGAGCTGTGCTGTCTGTAGCCCTGGTACATAAACCTCAATGACTCCAATCCATGGACTGACTTCCCAGCTCCATTTAGCCACTTCTATTTCACTGCATCTTGTCTGGTGGTCACTGGGCTGTGTCTGACACATCAGCAGCACCTGTTTCCAGCTCATCCTTTGATGAACTCAGTGAAGGTCCAATTGAAACATTTGGGAGAGATCTCAGTGTCTTCATGAGTTTACAGTTCAAGCCTCAGCAAACTCTATCCTCACCTTTGCCTCCTATTTACTCCAAACTCAATTAAAGGACTTGCACTTTATAGGTGGTCTGGTATCTTCTGGGAAATTTTGTCTCTTCTACTGCTTCAGCATGAAGCAAAAACTGGCTGTAAGTCCTAAGACCAGAAGCAGATTCTCCCTTTCTAAATACCTGAGGACATCTTTCTCTGAAGGTTGCTTGTTTCTCTGCATGACCCTGTCATTATTTAAAAGTGTTAGAGTTAGGCAGATTATTTTTCTGCATGACAAGTACTTGCATTTCTCTTGGAAGATAAATTATATTTTTATTTTCTTAGAGCAAATAAGGTCTACATTTTATCTGATGTTGTATTTACTGTGGGAGTTCTTATATCACATATTCACACCTCCTGAGAGGACTGATATAACATTGCTGTGGTGTATTCCTGAGCAGGAGGCAGCTGCATGGGTTGTTGGTGCTTCAGACAGCTCTCATGTGTTCTCTCAAGTTGTTTCTTTCCAACAGAAATGGAAAACCTGACAAAACTTTCCTCATCACAGTAGCTTTGAACACTCTGAAGGCTGTAATAAGAATTAGCATTTTTTCCAAAGTTCCCTGGCGATTTAAGGTTGTTCTCCTGGGCAGCAGTTGTTATTTGGACTAACAGGCAACAGGCTCACAGCCAGCTCTGCAGCAACCAGGAGAAGTCAGAGGAGTTTGGAAGGAGAACACTGAGTGAAGGTGCTTGTCTGCTCCTTCAGCACCCTGAAATCCTCGGGGCTGTCTGTGCTGAGGCACAGAGGTTGAGGGGTTGGGCACATGGGGCTCTCAGACAGGCTCCAGCAGCATGAGTGACCCAAGGGTACCAACAGTGTCCCATGGACAGCCAGAGGCAAATGACCTGAAGCCCTTGCAAATCCCCAGCAGGTCCCAGTTTCAGCTGGGTTCCTCCTAGAGCAATTAACCTCAGAGAAAATTACAGTCTGGCACACCACCACTGACAAGTTGCCAGGCTTGTGGTGAAGCCAACTGCTTAACTGAGTGTGTGGCATTTATTGCCTGTGGGAAAGGTAAGGTGAAACAAATCTGTGGTTGAAACAACTCTATTTTACCATACATCTGCAAAATACCTACAAATTCATCCTCTTGTAGACACACAGCTTGGAATGTTCTTGTTCTATAATAAGGGTCCTTTCTCACCCTGTTCAGTGAAGCTGGGCGACGGTAATCACAAGGTGGTGAACTTATAACTGGCCCCGTTTTTCTCCTGGTTATACCAATGTAAAGTTGCTATATCCCCTTCTGCCTTGGCAAAGGTACCATAAAATCAGCAGGGTAGACTTCTCAAAGGGCAAATTATTTTGCTTCCTAGTAAAGCCTGCAGATACAATCTCTTCCCTGGGCTCTCCTGGCTGTTAAAAGCAACTCTTCCACACAGAACTTGCTGTCTCTTTGCAAACGAAGGAACAAAGTTCATGGGGATTTTCCTTGCCAGTGGGACAGCAGTAATGATGTGCAAAACCTTGAGCACATGAATATTTTTTTCTCATCATGCTCAAGAATTTTCTGTTCCTGAACTTTATCTCCCTGCCAGTGCTAAAAGGAGACTGTAGCAAAGGCTCAGATTCACAGAGGAGTCTGACTGCTGCAATACATCTGAGTCTTCTGGACATCACCAGAGCTCCGAGGCTGTGAAAACTGAGGAGAAATATCTTCCCCTCAAAGCCAATACATGTCTTAGTGATGTGAGGGGAATGTTTCAAGGGTCTTAATCACAGAACTAAAGACCTGTTAAAGCTGGGAAAGACCTCTAAGATAATCAAGTCCAATTATTAACACAGCACTACTGTGTTCACCACTAAGCTATGTCTCCAAGTGCCACATCCACACACTTTTAGAATGCCTCCAATGATTTTATTCAAGCTGATCAATCAGTCTCACTCTATGTGTTTGCAACTGGACATTTGTTGCTTCAAAGACTGAGATATCTTAGGAAAAAAAGGGATGGCACAAACAGATAAAAAATCATGTTGGAAAAGGAAAACCTTGGGAAAAGGAAAAGATAAATGGCTCACAATTGGGTTGTGGGAACTGTGGGGTGCATGAAATCCTGACCCCACTTGAGTCACTTTGCTGTTTACTTCATGAAGACAGGTGACTGAAGAGTACAAAATCTCCTCCAGCTGCTACAGAAAAAGGTGCACAGCTGATGTTTCCCGTCCTTGCTTATACAATCCCAAAAACTGTCCTTTGCCATAGTCATTGCAGCTGACCCACAAAAGCACTCTTTACAATTGCTGACTGTATTTTTAGCTGACCTTGCATGTGACTCAGTAGAGAAAAATGAGGAAAGATAGTCCCATGGGATTTCCCAGCTCTCTACACACCACCACAGATCACCACAGCTGTGAGAGTCCAAGAGAAAAGACAAAAAGGAGACATTTACTCTACTCAGATGTATCCTGCCACCAGAGAATCTGTTTGCAATTTAATAAACATCTTAATGACATCAACAACTGAGTTAAAAGGATGCTGAGCAGACATGGCTGTAACTGATGACACGTTCCTAGAGAACCAAGAGAGGTTTATTTTTCAGCCAGTCCTAGATTTTGGTCTTTTCTTGATTAAACTATATAGGGGTTTTATGATTTTGATCTTAACTCCATAAAGTTCTATTTTCTGGAGCAGCTGGAACAAAAGGATGGTAAGTGCTTCCATTCCATAGCATTCCTCCATAATGTACCAGTAGTTCTCCATAAAAAGAATATACTGAGATAACAGACAAAAAGTTGGGTACAGCCTCAACAAAGGTTCTGGACAGACACTTCTCTCACTTCAGGCTCAAGAGGAACCTCTCTGTAGCTAATTTGCCAAAGATCCATCTTTAGCAGCATGAACTGCCTATGCCTAGGCTATGAAGTAAACCTTCAGGGGTTAATGTCTATGTTGTTTTAGAAGGTGTAATGAAAAGAAACTCCAGTACTCAGGAGGAGAATAAAAGCTTTCATAGACTGAAGTTAATCTGCTGACTACTTGTGCAGCTCACAAAAGCACCAAAGTCCTTTGGAGTTTTAATCTCCCTGGTTCAGCACTTGGTCACTGCCTGTCTGCTTCCAGCCTGCAGGACTGGGGGCATTTTTGCCACAACTGTTTATTCTGAGAGGTAGGGTGGTCATTCTTCAGCAGGAGGATAATGGAAAGCCAAGAGCCAGGCTCTGTCCATGGGACTTTTTACAGATCCAAAGGCATCTTGATTTGAGACCTCATTTAGCACAGGACTAAGATTGCTTGTTAACAACTTTCTTGATGGGTCATCTTCTTCCCCAATTGCTGGGGAAGATAATTTGAATCCATATTCCATATATATTTGATGCACCCTTCATCTTGGTATAGTGGCTCACATTAAGGTCTGTGCCCTGAAAAAATGTCTGAGATCTGTTGTGAAAGATTCAGATTCCTAAAAAGGACAAAATAACTTTTCTTTCAGCAGAACCTCTTGAGTTATACTTCACTAAGAGTTTTGCCAAGGTAATATAAAGGCAGCAGTGTCTTCTCTGTGCTGATAGGCTAGATACAAGAGCCTGCTGAATGCACTTTGCTGGGAATTCTGCCTGATCTGCCTCTCTTCAAACCACTCAGAACAGAACTGCCCTGGACAATCCTATGCCCAATTTTGGTAGCACTGACCCTTATAGAGTGATGAATCCTTCAACATTCCTTGTTCCCATCCCATTCCCACTAACATGATTATTTCTCATTGCAGGTAAATCATCTCACTTTGAGGTGTCTCACCAGAGCCACCTCTCACCTCAGACACAGCAAACATTTTGCAGAAGGAACATGGTGAGACAAATTATGGACTGAGCTTTGCCACCTCAGAGCCGAGCAGTCCAGAACAGACCCAAGGAGCTCACCTGCTTCAGCTTCGTCCCTACCATGGAAGCGCTGCTGTCCAGCACAAATACAACATTCTTTGGCAGGGGAGGAAGATCTGTGGGAGCAAAGTAGTGCACGAAATATCCATTGAGGATCTGTGGAAGAGGAAGGGAGTCAGGAATCAAAGGTATATCATGATGCAATGTTCTACACACATCATTATGGGGTATTTGGATATTTGGATGTTTTCAGTGATTCTTTCTACACTGAACTTATGACTGCTCCTTGGAATCCCTCTTTATTCTGGTCCCAGATACCCTTGGGATCCCCCTTTAATTCAGTTTATCCAGACTGGATGAGCTAACAGGAGCTCTCCCCATCTTCTTCCACGGCTGACACTGGGATTTCCTTCCAAATGCAACAAGGACATAACATGTGTGCCCACAGATCAGAACCACAACATGCACTTGAGGAACTGGCCTTGTATCCAGATATGTACAGCCAGGACATTGAGAAACTGAAGAGAAGACACAAAAAAGAATCTGCTAATTGACTGGTATTGTTTTAGATAGCTCTTATAAGATGGAGGAGTAGCCTTCACCTGGAAAGCATTTTCTAGGAATTTGGAGCAGGAAAAAAAATTGAACCATCTCAGGTACAGTTAATAAAACAGAAAAGATGAATCATGTGTACTGTACCTGAACATCTCCAACACTCAGCTCCCTGTTGACATCATATCTAATTATGAAGTCTCCCAAAATTCCATTTCGGGCGATCCTGGTTTGCTCAACAACACTGGGATTAAAAGTAACCTTAGCTAAGGTTTTGGTGTGCCCAATGACAGTAGAGGGAGGAGGAGACACATCACCTGTTGAGATAAAACCAAAATATTCCAGGTTTCTCCCATTGCCTTACAGATGTCAAAGCACAGCACAGGTGGTATTGCCATAGAGCCAAGGCAGCCAGCAGATTTATATACTGGAATTGAAGATTCAGCTCTCCCATGATTAAAAAAAAATTAACTCCTCTAACTTCAAACTGAAACCCATTTTGCAATGCTCTCAGGGATATAAATGTTTGTAGAAAATTCCTATATGCAGTTCTGTTTGACCAAACACACAACCTCAGACATGCACATGCTGTTGATTCCAGCCAGTTCTAGACATTCTGAGATCCTGACAGTCAATGCATATATGATTCATTTGACCTGTTTAAACATTTCTTCCAGGATTAGATGAACCACCCTGTAGATTTTTCCTTATTGATTATAAAGAATTCTTGCAATGGCATGTTCAGATGTATCACAGGCATGTGAGGTGAGATTGATCCGAGTGACTGATCCCTTGACCTGACAAGTGTCTTATGTGTGATATCTACATTTTAACAAGTCACCTTAGCTGCCTTTATGTTCAGCAGAAGTTATTATTATACTCACTGCAATTTCAGTCTAACTAATTCAGACAAAATCCAACACTGCCAGTGCAGTCACACAAATTGTATCCCTAAGATGAAACCCATCCTAAACTCTGAAAATCCTCCCTGAATCAATGAAGAGGGATGTGACAGGCAGAGAGCACCTCAGATAAAGACAATTATTTAGGTTCTGAGCCACCCTGCAGGTGGTTGTTGTGTTATCTATGCTCATTCTCTAAAAGTTGAGGGATGTGGAAGTTCCCTGTTGGCTCTCTATGTAAACAAACCAAACCCTCTTTTGGTTTGCCAACTGTTCTTTCCCTCTGAACTTCACTGGGACCCTTACATGAGACTGAGTCTCCAGGTTTTGAGAGTTTTCCCCCTTTTCCTAGCTGGCTTTTGAAAACACAAAAGTAGATTGTCAACTGAAGTTTGCTCTTGGGTGCTTTAATTCTCACAGTGATTATTCCAACACTCCTCTGAGGCATGCAAGCTCTATTATGTTTGCTCCTGGGCCAGTTAGAATTTGTAGGAATCAGCTGCTTAGACTGTGAGGGGAAATCTCAAATCTTTGCCAAAAATGCCCAAAATATCTGTAGTATGACAGGGAAATTAGGGATGGGAGAGGTTCAGTTACAGTTCAAGTATTCACAATGCAAATATCTACATCTAAGTTTATTTTCTATGCTCCACTATGCAAGTGGAGATTAGGTCAAGAGTGTCAGACATTAGGGTGTGATACATCTGGCCAGACAATCATCTGATTTAGTAAAATTTTAATTAACAATAAATTAACAATATTGATCCAAATGACAAAGTGCAGGCAATCTGGGAAAGCTCCACTCCAGCAATTCCTAACACTCTGTTTATGTAATGAGTAGTGGCGCTTCACCTTTGTAAAGGGCTTTGAGCAGCATTAGGGAAAGGCAATGTGACATCTGTGAGCAGCAATGAACACAACCTCACATCCAGACCCCACAGTGATTCACAAACCAGAAATATGTGATTATGTCTTGTTAACAAGCAGGAAAATTGAGACATGGCTTGGTTACCTAGCTTACCTGATTTCCCACAGGTCAAAGTCCATAGAAATGCTGGGGTTAGGGTCCTTGTGGGTTTATGAAATGATTAGCCAAATCTGTAACTTTTACTCTGAAGTGCCATGTACAATCTAGGTTCCTCTAGGCAAAGGAATGAGAGTAAGATAAATCAATAGCACTCTAGGATGTTTCTTCCAGGATGATTTTGCTTACAGCTGTCCTGTGAGTGCATTTGAAAAGACAAGGCACAAGACTGTTCTGCTGAAATAGAGAAGGGTTTTATCATAGGCCAAATTTTACACAGGCAAGTGTAAAGTATAGTTAGAGCACTTGGATTGTGAAACAAACTCCTCAGCAAAAGCCTTGTCCAAGGAGACTGAATGACAGATATCACTTAATTTCAGAGAAATGAAGAACTGACTGCATCACAGCTTCTCATGCTCTGAGAGACCAAATCCATTCACCCTGACAGAGAAACAGAGAGGGAGGTTCCAGCCAATACCCTGAAATCACATAAGGACACTAGTTTTGTATCTTGGAGGGGTCTTGTAAAATGATTACCCAGAGCTTTGACATTTTTTTCTAAAATCCATGTACAGTTCAGATCTCTCCTGGCAAAGAAATCAACATTGCTATAAGATTTTTCCTCAGTCTTGATCTGTTTTTATTTTTATAGCTACCCTTTGATCTGATGAATTAACAGATACAATATGTTTTCAATACATAATGCATCGCTTTTGCTTGTATCTGCCTCCTTGAATTTTCCATCTGTCTTCTATTGCTTCCAGAAATCCCATTTAACTGCCAATATGTGAGAAAAGGCTAGAATACATAGAAATGGCTTTAAAGTTAATTTATAATTTCTGATCTGAGGTTTTCACATTACTTCTCCTCAACTGCTGAAAGTAAAGCCTGCTGTGGGTTAAGCTGCCTGGCCATATCACACCAGGGTCAGTGAGAATCAGCCAGAACCTCCCTCCTTATTCCTCCTGCACGTCCATATTCATGGCATTTGGGCAGCCCTTCCATATTTCTCTGCCATAAATACAGTGATGGGTGAGGATGAGATGCTGAGCCACAAGAGCACAAGCTCCAGTCTTAACATTTCTATGGACCGTTGGAAATCAGCTGATTTAGGTGGCAACTCCCTGCCTCAATTTCCCCACCTGTTAAATGAGCATAATCACATGTAACCCCTTTTTTAAAGCAATGTGGAATCTAGGTGAAGCATGTGGATCACATTGTCTCTCTCCATTGCTCCTCAGAATATTCTCTGGAGGTGATAAATGTCTCTCTTTCTAACACAGACAGTGCTTTAGGGATTTTTGGAGAGGAAGTTTCCAAGGGTGTCTCACATGGCCATTTTAACTGGCAAGAATTGCTGAGGAATCTCTCCCATCCTCTTCATAACCACTCATCTCCATCCCTGGGACAGAAGTTAAAAACCAAAACATGGTCTGATAGAAAAGGTCCAAGAAAACTTTTTTTTTTTTTCCATGGAATAACAAAAATCAGGTCTGGAAGGTAATTTATCTAATTCATCCCATGTTCCCAGACTGAGTCCCTTCCTACTTAGTTTTTTGATACAATCAGGAAACACTCCAGACCTCCACTAATGGAAACTCAGTGCCTGCATTTTCCAGAGCTTCACTTTTTTCACTGTTAGACATTTTCAATGTCTCATTTACATTCTTCCTTGTGGATTATAAACCCATGACTTCTTGTTTTGTCGGTTATTGACACAGAAGGCACAGTGTCCTTTTCCTCCTTGCAGCAGTCTTTTATATTCTTGAACACGGTTCCTATATCTTCCCCCAGGTTTCTTTTTTAGGCAGCACTTGATATCTGGATCACAATTACTCTCCTCTGTTCATTGGCCTTGCTCTTTTTAAACAAGTGGCAGGGAGAGAAAATCTAGGAGATATTTCAGAACTCAGAGCATGGATGAGCTCCAAATGCTGGTTTGTGCTCACACTGAGAGTTAGTAGAGCCTTTAGACAAACTTTCCAGCAAATTCAGCTGAAGAAGTAAACAGATCAGGAAAAACGCATTTTCCAGGTGAAATTGTCGTCCTCACAAGAGGAACAGTTAAACCTAAATTATTTTGGAGTCTGGCAGTTTGGGGATTACAGCTCAAATGCAAAGTTCATCCTCTGCTAACATGTGGAAACTTCCAGA
The DNA here is from genome assembly GCF_963662255.1 of Cinclus cinclus. NCBI lineage: Eukaryota > Metazoa > Chordata > Aves > Passeriformes > Cinclidae > Cinclus > Cinclus cinclus. The sequence goes on along the minus strand of NC_085049.1, from coordinate 17,988,298 downwards.
CAGCTGTTAAAAGAAGCAAAAAGCTTTCTGAAACCCTTGACTTCAGAAAGAAGCAGTCATCCTCGAGCAGCCTGTGTCTCCTGCCCAAGCCCATGGTTAGTTCTCACACAGCTACACTGGAGGAACAAGATGAGGACAGGATCCAGGACAGCATTCAGAAAGTGGCTCCATTCTGAGGGCTCCAGAGAAGGTCAGGATCATTGGCCTCAATGCCTCCTGTTTTGGAGTTTGTATGTGACAGAAGACAATGCCTGCACATGCCAAAAGATTATTTTCCAAAACTCACATGCGTAATGCCTTCCTTTGGGAAAAATACAACTCCCACATGGAGCCATGTGTGCAGGAGTTACTGCACAAGGAAATTTCCTAGAAAGACCTGTCATCACATTGTGTCTGCTCCCATTCAGAGAGGATGGATGCAGGACTTCCTAAGAGACAAGAAAAGGACATATCCACAAGTAAGACTGGCAGGGACACTGGGATATTGGTGGCCCAAACCCTCAGGGCAAGCTGCCCATGGGCAAAGCACCCACCTAGGTGCCAGGAGCCAGCACAGCCCAGCTTGGGCTGCAGCTGGTGTTGGACCAGATAAGGAAATTGGTGAACCCTGGGAGGTGGAATTTTTTCTGTCATAACTCCCCTGCCCAGGGCAGTGCTGGGACATTCACACAGAGCCTGAAGGTGCTCACTCTGCTGCTGGGCCATGATGAGCTAATTTAATAGGCAGCTGTATCTTCTGAGAAGGTGTCAAAGACTCCCAAAGTGTCCCATGATCCACCATATTCCATCATTCAGGTGTCCTTGGTCCACAGCATTCCAACAACCACTACAAGCTCCCCACCCCTGAGCATTCCCACCTGAACCTGAGTGAATATAAAGCAAACAGATTGTGCATTCTGTGGGCTTCCCTAGGATTTCCCTCACCACATGATGGATCTAGCCTGTGATCACCACTTTGACCAATAGGCATTGAAACTGCACCAACCAAGTCTCATCACAAGTCTATCACGTGGTGAGATCTTTCTATGTATTTTCTTAAGTGATATATTTATGGTTTTATTTTGTCATATTACTGTAGCTAGTAAGAACCAAAAGGTATCTGTTGTTCCGTGCAACCAGGTTGTTCTAAAATAAACCCTACATGTGTGTATTTACAAACATTGATAAATCACTGTGGTTTCAAGAACATAGGTTACCCTCACCTTTTGGGGTGAGTTGCAACAGCTTGATGGCATCATATATTTTTCATCCACTCTCAAGGCAATTTATTAATACTTATCAAAATCTCATATTTTATCATTAACTGTGAGATAGTTTAGACATATAAAATAGTGGAAGAGAGTTTTCATAACATATTAAACCTCAAACCAGTCAGAAGTACCAGTTTCCTATGTTCCAATGTCCAGCCAAGTGGTACTGAAGAGTTTTAAGCCATGGGAATCCAAGAGAGAGAGCAGACACTTTTTTCTGGTTTACTCACAGTACGTAGACTGCCTACCAAGCTGCCCTTCTTTAAATGTGAGATTCACAGTTCACCTGTCTTTCACTTAAACTCACAGTCTTCCCTGGAGGTCCCACTGGATGTGCAGATGCCACACTTTTTGGGTATTATATGAGCAAGAAGGCTTCGAGGGGAGCAACTAATGGCTCTGATATTTTGTTTTTAGATCCATCCTGAAAGATGACAGCTGGAATATAGTGGACAACCATATGGGATGATTCCAGACAGAAAGGGTCTGTAATTGAATTCTGAACACAGATAAAGCACAGGGAATTTGAGCTTCAGTTGCCTTACTCATCCTGCAATGGAACATCCATTTTATATACATTTTACTGGCTAGGGAGGATTATAGAATCCAACAGCTAAGGCCCATTTTTATATGAGCTCTTTGAAATCTAAAACATGATGCCAAGAATGTCAGTGCTCCCAGATTGCTATTTGGATAGTGAGTTACATGAGTTTTCCCTGTATGTCACTTACATATAGGAATTTCCATATTGCGGGGGACCAACAGTGTGTCTGCTCTGCTTAGTGTGTCTCTACCCTTGATCAATCCCAGATGTCTTGCAGGAAATCACATGCCAACAATGCACTGGTATATTCCCAGATAGTTGGGAAAAGCTTCCTGTCTCTCCTGATGAGGAGCAGAGCACATTTATCACTTGGCAGGTAGAGGTACAACACAGAGACTGATGAGGCTTGACCTGAAGATAGTCCCAGTCACTGAGAGCCTTGATTTCATGTGATTTGGGTGGAATCATTTGTATCCCAATGAGAAATCAGTTTAACTCCAATTCACATGCATTGGGATCTTTTTGTGGCAGATATGAACAGCTCCACTGATTTTGCTGGCACTGTGTCGCTTGGAGTGACTGAGGGTCAGGTAACAAAAGTCTCTGCATCTTCCTTCCATCCTCCTTTTTTGGTGTTTTCTGACATGTATCCTGAACTGTTGGTTTACACCAGAAAAAACTACATTGACATTAGTCTGAACAGTGAGCAAGGACAGTCAGGGGTAAGAGCAGATGCTCAGATAGCACTTAGTGTTTTGGCAAAATACGGATTTTCCTCTTGGAGTTTCCCATGTTTTGAAGTGCAGGATTTCCTATCTTCCTTGGCATGGACGGATGGAAAAAACAATTCACTTAAAATAAACAGTTCCCAGGAGATGTGGAGGCCAGGGAAGAGCCTGCTCTAGTGCTGAGCACAAGGCCTGAAGGCCCAGTTCAAAGCTCTTAAAGACAACAGCAGAAAAAACAAAATCCAAACCCTATTGAGACGAACAGGATCGGCCTTGTATTCATTAAACTTCAAAGTCCTCACAGACTTAGGGACAAATACCACACAGACACAGCATCCAGAGAAAACAGATCCCACACTGCCAGGCCACTTCTTGAGAAGTGATCAAGGCCCCACAGATAACAGAACCATGGGTCATAAAACCTCTCCTTACCTTCCGCTTTCCCATTGCCTTTCTGCTTGCTGTTTCGAAGGGGAGGCACCTCCAGGGACACGATTCCTGAGTTCTCCAGGATGTTCACCTCCACTCGTAGCCGCCCCACCAGCTGCTGGGGCCGGATGCTGACGGTGTATTCGTACTTCCCCAGCCGCCTTTGCAGAAGTTCCTCATAATGCAGTATGAACCTGGCCTGCATCTTGCGAGGAATGAAGACAGAGGCCTTGAATGTCTCATAGCCATTCTCCCTGGAAGGAAAATACAAAGACACCTTCACATCCCACACTGTCTTGGCTTGCAAAGCAGGATGCAACCAGCAGTATGTATTCTATCACCATCTGCTGAAACCAGCTGGGGCAGTGTTCTTTATCTTTTCCACAACCCATGCTTCCTCCAGGAGATATCTTCTGTTAATGGGCCATTGAGTCCCACTGCATGACTGATAAAATTACATCATCCCATTGGGAAACGCCCCACCCAGGGGGAGGAGCCAAGCCTTTTCTACCTAGATAAAAACTGAGATTTGGAACATTAGAGCAGCCTTTTTCCATTGAATTTCAGGGGAAAGCCAGACCCTTCTACATCATCACTGGACCTTCAGAGGAAAACTGAACCCTTCTACAGGATCACTGCTACAACAGAACCACATCTGTCACTGCAGGAGGACTGCACCCACCATTTAATGGGACTGCTACCAACACCCTGACTGACTGATGGGGTGTCAGGTTGTATTCTGACTCTGTCAGTGTTTTGAGTTTGTTATTTTTCTGTAATACTGTATTTCTCCTAATTTTTCCTAGTAAAGAACTGTTATTCCTATTCCCATATCTTTGCCTGAGAGTTCCTTAATTTCAAATTTATAATAATTTTGAGGGAGGGGTGTTACATTGTCTATTTCAAGAACGGCTCCTGCCTTTCTGAACAAACACCTGTCTTTCAAACCAAGACACATACACATCACACATTACCTCCTTCCTCTCCCCCCGATGGTTTTGCCTGATCCTATTCCCTGTAAATAATCAACTGAACCTTCCCATCAAATCTTGCTGGACACCTGTTGCATTTACCATTGAACTTTGTTATTTACTGCTTTGTATAAATGAAGTATATTCTTGCTTCCCTCTTGAGCGAAGTGGATGACTGTCTAATTAGCACCCTAACTTTTCTTTCTGTTATTCAGGAAGTAACAAGAATCCTTTCCTCTCTGCACCACTCCCCCCCCCACCCCCGTAGTACATCGTAGTACATCCTGGAGCATCTTGGAATTTAAAAAGGGTTAGAAAAGGCCATGCACAATTTTTCATGGCTTGGAGTATAGGAATGACACCAGGCAGTGGAGATGACATTCAGTTTAGTTGTTCCTTCCTATAAATCCATGGATGGGCATGCCAAGGCAGCCAAGATAAAGACGGCAGGAGAGTGCATCACTTCCCAGAACACAGCCAAATGCACAACACTCACCTTCCTTCTGTGGGGCTTGGAGGTTTCTTGTGCCTTTCTTTGTCATCGGTGCTATTTTTCTTTTCTTTCCCCGTTACCTCTCCATAATAAGTCTTGTTACCAATGCTCCTGGAGAGATCAGAGATGTCAGCATGGTCACTCTGCACCCAAGTACAGTGACAGGTATACATTTGCTGCAGGTGTGTTCACAGATTTTGATGTGAGAAGAATCTCAGAGTGCTGCTGGTGTCACTCTCCTGAGTCCACCCAAGTCTCTGGGACAGAAGCCAATTCAGAAATTCCCTGGCTGGAAACACCAGCCCAGTACAAAGGCAAAAGTCTCTTATTCTTCCTACTCGCTCTAAATGGAAATATTTCTTAAAGAGTGAACCCTTATCCCCTTTGGTCAAGTATGAAGCTGTGGCCCCAATATCTGTCTGTAGAGAGGATCTGAGCATGATCAAGCCAAATATGTTTGAGGCCAAGAGTTTAATTTATTAGTCATTTCACTATGAGGTTTATCTCTATTTGGTTTATCATTCACACCTCCAGCAGCCACTGAACCTATCTGCTGGTTGGAGTTGACTTCTGCTCCAATGACAGTGTGGAGAACATGAAATAACAAGAAGATTCTTAGGCATTACAGTCAGTCAGGTGAGATAAATATATCTGCCAGTGCTGCTGAAACTTTCTCTGGAAAGGCTTTCGAGGTCTTGAAGAGTTTTCTCATTCAAAACAGAGTGAGGAGTAGAAGGAAGTGGTTAAAAGATGGGAAATAGAATAGTTTCCCTTCCTGTTTACACTGAGGATTTGAATTTAGCGTCATGGCATCCACAGACTTGGCCTGTACATTACTTACTTACATGGTAAAGTTGGAGATGAAAGCTGCAGCTGGGATCTGCATCTCAAACACTGCTTCCCGTGCCTCAGAGCCACTGTTCACCATGGTGCAGGACACAGTAGTGAAAGCATACCGGGAAATGATCGTGGATCTCACATGGAACTCTGACATCCGAGGCCTGGTTTCCTATAGGAATCAAAAGGTCACCTCTAAACAGACAGCTGGATAACTCACCCCTTCAGTATTCCAACGGATTTAATATTTAATTAAATATTAAATTAGCAAACTCCCACCCAATGAGTACCAGACCTCCTGACAACAACGGGCACAGTGGGTTTGTCCTTAAAATTTCACGTGAGCTGCAAAGAGTAAATCAGGAATGTGGTACTGCCTTTGTTCATGCACAGAGGCCACAGACGTTGTCCAATGCTTGGGAAAGGTCTGAGAGCTCTGCTTATGCCAGCCTTTAAGTTGTGAAACACCCTGACAAAATCCATCTGTGTTCTCAACTGAAGCCTTCAACTCTGTGTGAGAGGATCAGGATTATTCCTTTGTGGCCTGGGAAGAGAAGCCCAAAATATGTCCCCATGGGGTCCAGAACTGTCACAGATCCTGCCCTGTGCACTGTGTACAAGAACAGATGGAAGACTTTGTGAAAGACTGACATCACCATTTATGAAGCAGCACCTTCAAATTCATCTAGTCAGATCCCTAAGTTATGTAAACAGAGAAACTGCTATCAATGGAGTCAACTGAGTCCTCCTCTGCTGAGAATCCATCCTGGAAGTCTGCGCCAATGGATGAAGAGACTTAATAAAAAAAACCAAAAACCTGACACTGTGACATCTCAAGAAAAGTATTTTAAGCTTTTTAGCCCACACTGGACTTGTTCCAGCAGAGAAGCAGCAGAGACAGCAGTGAATGACACATGATGTAGCAATGGAAGCTGAAAGCCAATTTCTGCTTCTTGGGAATGTGTTTTCGTGCACAAGTCTTGAGTTGGAGTGTTTCTCCAGACTAATGTTTTTTTTTTTTTGACAGCAACATCTCCATGGAGCTCAAATGTTTTCTTCCTGGAATACTTCAACATACTTAACTGTAAGTAGCCCTTGAAAAAGAAAAATCTTACACAATCAAAGACCAAACCCTCAAAACCAGAAGGGAGATAAATGGTAAAATACACTGTAAATACAGAGCAACATCACTAAGCCAAATACAGTGAGATTCTTCCTATTGAGGTTGGTAAAAACTCAGAGTCACGTAAGAGTTGTGAGGACAAGAACAGGCTCTTCAGCTGCATATCCAGGCTTTCTTTCAGAACAAAAATAATGTTGGCAAACAGCTTAAGAAAGGGAGCATGTGTTTGTCTGAGTATGAAAAAAGAACATTTCCGCAACAGCTGATGGCATCAGAAGTAACTGAGCATCCAATGGACCAGGCTGCTGGGCTAGTGAATTCCAGGCAAATGGAAGAATGAGGATCCACTGGAAACACAGATCTACCAACAGATTTGGCATAAAGCCCTGCCTGCTTACACTTGCAAGGCTTGGAAAGACTGATAATGTGTCTCGGATGAACCTAGTCATAACAGATATCTTTAACTGGGGAATGTGTTCTGTGTCCAGGATTCTGCTCAGCTCACATGGAGCACAATGGCAAGAGAGTACAACTTCCAGGGCTGGATTCACCTCACTGATTTCAGGCAGATCAGTGCAATGTATCTGTGGATCTAGGCTAGAACACCCCTGCACAGATCTGATGTCCCACCCTTAGACCACTGCTTAATTAACTGCTGTTAATTGGAACTAGATCCTGCTGTTCTTAGGACCTTCCCTGATACATAGGCATGGCTTTCCAGTCTCATTATGCTGAAGGTGTAGAAGATGGAGAATTTTGATTGGATTAGGTTTGTAGGAATGTTTTCAGATATAATGAGCTTATACAATGAGCTTCATTCGGTCTTCCATGCCACTCTTTGCCTGTGGCATAGCAAGGTATACACAGAGGGTTTAATAACAGAAGCTATAGAAAGAATCAGAAACTACAGCAAATTCTTTGGTGTCAGACCTTCTGCATTCAACCCCATGTGCTGCAGTTCATCAAAAGCTGTGGTTTCATATGTAGCTGACAGATGATCAAGAAAAGAGGATCAAGCCCTTTGCCTTTCACTTGAGATACAAGTGGCTCTGCAATGACCTGTCTGACACTGTGGATGCACTGATGGATTCACAGGAACTCAGGAAGTCTTTCAGATGTGACAGAGAGCATGAACTTGCCCTTGTTAGGAAAACAACAGAATGGTTGTGTTGGGTGAGAAAAAAGCAGTTCTAACCCTGTAGCCTGTCGCTGGCAGAGACCAACAGCACATACTTAAATGAGAGTGTAAAATCAGTCCAACCTGCACTGATACTACCCTGAAATATTCTCTCAGTTTTCAGTAATTTGTAGCTGAAGGAACTCCCGAGTCAAGGGTGGTATTTTTGTGGTATATTTATATTCTGTGGATTTCTCTTCTATTAATATGCATAGCTGCTTTTGGAATCTATGTAAACTTTTAGTATCCACAACATCCTGCTGCAAGGAGTTTCACAGCTTAATGGTATTTCATATTAAAATAATGTCACTTAGGGTTTTTTGCTAAATTCACACTTTGCTGGTTTCAGCTGATCTCTGTTACAGAATCACAGAATGGTGTGAGTTGGAAGGGACCTTAAAGCCCATCCAGTTCCAACCCCCTGCCATCGGCAGGGATACCTTCTACTGGACCAGGTTGCTTCAAGCCCCTTCCAATCTGGCCTTGAACACTTCCAGGGATGGGGCAAATATCTCTATGCCACTGAACAAGCTCCAGTTCTGATACCCTTATAATCTGAGGAATGGCAAAAAAGCACAACAAAAAAAGACATTCAACATCCTTCCCTCTTCCTGGTGGATGTGAGTTGCTGTTGGGGAAATCAAACACCGAATAAGGGCTTCACGTAGAGCTGAGGATGAAAGAATTGGTTCATCTTCCCATCCCTGGAAGAAATCTGCTATTCCTTGTATATAGAAAATATAAATGGTGGGGGCATAAGCCATTTCCAAACAGGTTGCTCAGCCAGGCTGGGCAGGCAGCCCGAGTTCCACTCTGTGATTCTTCTGCTGCATTCTCTGGAGCTCTTGCACAATCCATCAGAGCCTGGTGCTCTGACTTACAGCTGCACAGATGCCTGTTTGTTTTCTGCACTTTTTATTGAGGCTTTCAGAAGATGAGAGGCAGCTCAAAGGAAAAAAAAAAAAAGCAAAACAAACCATTTGTTTAATGTTATTATTACCATGATTTATCATCCCTATTAAAAATTAAGTGAGGAAATGCCAAGGCAGCAGATTAGCACACTGCTATGAGGAAGGTTGGCTGGATGCTTTGTGGAGGTGTCCTCGTTATGATGATGAACTGGCAGCTGAAATTTTCTCAGCAAACAAATTATTGTATGCTTGTTTACATGAAATATTTGGAAGGACAGAAAAAGGGCTGAATATAAATGAAACCCATTCCATATTTTGGCCTTTATCAGTTACTTTTATCAAAACAAACTGACTGTCTCTCAGATTAGAGGTAATAAACTGGTAATAAGCCTGAGAGTTTCTCTCTAGGCTGCTGATTTCCAGCTGTCAAAGATGAAGGGGACCAGAAGCTGTTAACATGACGGCTGCTCAGTGTGTGAAATGAGTTCCACCAGTTCTCAACTGGGAAGTCCCCCAGAAAAGCCAGAAAAATCACTGGCCATGAACAGCAATTCCACTGGCTGCCTCTCATAATCTAAATTTTAAATTTCTGTGCTGAAAGAAGGATATTGGCTTCCTTGTTTTCCTCCTTCCTCCAGGAAATTTTGTCAGAGAACAACAGAGACCTTCAAATTTCAAAGCAAACTCCCTTTCTCTTCAAACTCAGTGAGATTTCATCAGACTTATGCCTTATCACTGCATCATTAAGGTTTGTAACATTAGGTGTTCTTTCTCCAAATCTGGGCTTGATAAACTGGATTGGGAAATATTAGAAGAACCTCTACCTGTTGCATTGACCAAAATGAAGATTTCTTTTTTTTCCTTACCCAGAATCTCACTCTATCATCAAATAGTTAATTCCTGGGAACAGGGATGCACACACGCGCGCGCACACACAGACACACAGACACACACACACACACACATATCCAGGCAAAGTGTAGTTCCCATGACGTAAAATAAAGACAGGGCATGATACGTACCAACCTCTGCAGGAATTTGGCCTGTCTTGGGACACGGCGAGCAACCTGTAAAGAGTTAAGGGAGTGAGTGGATCCTGTTCAGCTTACAGCAGACTTGTCACTTGTTTAATCCCAGACATAGAGCTGTGTGACTGATCACCCGTGGCCAGGTTCAAATGTTCCTCTGGTTAAAATTAAAACCTGAGTCTCTTCTGTATTAACAGACCCACTGATCAAAGCTCAGCAGTGGAATGTGGCTGTCTCAGGCAAGGAGGTTCTGGGTGTTTTGCAAATGGAGCTTGGCAAGAGACCCTCTATATGATGGCAGGAAGGTCAGCCTTTAGGCCTGGCCCTGGATGCTAAGAACATCCCTGGAAGTATTGAAGGCCAGGCTGGATGGGGTTTTGAGCAGCTTGGTCTACTGGAAGACATCCCTGCTCATGGCAAGGATTTGAAACTGGATGCTCTTTAAGGTCCCCTCCAACCCACACCATTCTATGGTTCTATAACTAGTTTAAAACAATGCTGCAGCTTCAGCTGTATAAATATTAGCTCAAGATCTGCTGTCTAAATAATCTCCACAGGTAGTGTGTATTTATTGTGCAGTGACAGAAAAGCACCAGTTATGTGCAAAACAGGAGTAAAGATATTTAAATTCAAGATATTTAAATTCAGCTACAGACCTTATAATGAAACAAAGTGCTTCACCTATGACAGGGCAATTGTATTCACTCTCTCACCCTTCTCATCAATTCCTCTGACTTCTTCTCATGGTGTGAGAATCTGCTCAACAACATCTCCAAATCAAGTCCCTCCCCAAAGCAAGTCTTTTTTCAATGAGGAAAGCCAAGTGCCATCTTAAAATGTCAGTGGAACCCCAGAGAGCAGAAGAATGCAACAATATTTTTTTACCTGATTTGCCCTTTCAGTTGATTTACTCTGAAATAGCAGCAGCCCTTGCCAAAAGAGATGATTTTATATTTGTTTATATCATGCATTGAAAAGCTCAGGAATGCCCAGTGGGGAAATTAAAGTTTCATCCACGAGAATCTTTACTGTTTCCTTCTGCATTATTTTAGCCAACATCTAGTACAATTAGAACCAAGGGAAAACAGCTCCCTTGGAGTGGGAGAGGAGAGAGGAGAGGAGAGGAGAGGAGAGGAGAGGAGAGGAGAGGAGAGGAGAGGAGAGGAGAGGAGAGGAGAGGAGAGGAGAGGAGAGGAGAGGAGAGGAGAGGAGAGGAGAGGAGAGGAGAGGAGAGGAGAGGAGAGGAGAGGAGAGGAGAGGAGAGGAGAGGAGAGGAGAGGAGAGGAGAGGAGAGGAGAGGAGAGGAGAGGAGAGGAGAGGAGAGGAGAGGAGAGGAGAGGAGAGGAGAGGAGAGGAGAGGAGAGGAGAGTTCCAATCAGGCAGCTTCACTGGCATCATCTAATGGAACAGTTTCCAAATTACCATCAATCTTAGCTTTAAAGCTTTCCAACACACTCATTAAAGCCAACTAATTGCTAGTAGTGACCCCATGACTTTCTGCCATCTGTTAATTCCCATCTTGGTGTATGGGACATAAGCTGTGCAGTGGATTTGTTTCCAGTGCAGTGTCTCTATCTAGGGGAGCACCTGCCTCTTCTCAGCCTGCTCAGGTGTACAGTGAGGACAAATGTTCTCTTCTAGATCTGGCTGACCCAGGGCACCAGGTCACCACACCTATTTACACATCCCTGCTTTTCTGGTGGAAGTGACTGCTGCCACTGACCTGCCAGTAACACAGCTCTGAGAAAACACCCTCATGTTCCTCAAGCAGTATTAACCAGGTTACTTCAGCACTGTGAGCTGGTTCTTTGAGCTTTGGAACTCATTTTCCCCCTAAAGCAGGTGAGTGATCCCAGATGCCACTCCACTGGCAGTGGTGGAGATGTTCTCTCCCACTTGGACAGGTGGGTTTGTAAAACAGCGTTGGTTTGGGGTTGAATTCCTCAAAAAGGAATATGCATCCATAGTAATCAGAACTGACAACAAAGTTTTTGGTGTCTCCATAGGGGAGAGATGTGGATGCTTCTGGAGAGAGATTCTTCCGATTCTAGATGGGATAGATACAGACACACATGAAGAGTCCCACTCTTCCCACCTGCTGCATGGCAGAAGATGCCAAATACAGACAAATACTGACATTTTTACTGGCAAACTGGATTATCCCACCTGACCCCCAGCAAGGCACGGGTATTCCATAGATCCTGCACGGTATCTCAGCCCACATGAGTGCCTCAGGTGCTACAGAGCCTCTCAGGTCTGATCAAATTTAGATAAATGACTGATGCACTAAGTGACCCAAAGTCATACATGCTATCTCTTATGGACCTGATAGATGTGAGCACAGACCTGAGGTTTTTATAGAATCTGAGTGATTTGGATTGGAAGGAACCTTAAAGATCATCTAGTTCCAACCCTTCTGCCATGGGCAGGGACACTTTCCACTTGAAATAGATCACAGCTTCCCAAACCACCACCCAAACTCTTGCAAAAAGTTCATTGCTCTTTCAATCTCATTTCCTCAGAAAATCTAAGCCACACAATGATGCAACATAATAGCCCTCACTTGTAGAATAATTTTTTTCTTTCATTGTCAAGAAGCGTTTTAGAAACTGAAATTCATGTGGTTTGTTTCATCCAGCACGAGTTTAAAATCAAGTACAGTACAGGCAGAAAAGACTGTCCCCCGAGCCTGAAATATTCGGAATTACTCAGGCTGGAGCGTGGCCAGGACACGGCGGTAACTCCCTTGTCCCTGTGAGGTGCCTGGTGCCTGGCTAGCACAGCCTGGGTGGATGGATGGATGGATGGATGGATGGATGGATGGATGGATGGATGGATGGATGGATGGATGTCGGACCGAGCCGGTCCCGGGGCACCGTCACGGGAGGGTCATCTCCTGCCTTAGTATCTCCAGCACAACCCCATGCCGGCTGCAGCACCGCCCACGGAGCTGAGCAGCACGGACAGGTGGAATAAACGCACTTTTATCAGACCGCCCCGCTTGTCAACACTGCTGGTGAAAAAGGGACAAGCCAGCCGCGTTCGCCTGGCGCTCCCGAACAACCCCCGCCTTAAAACCTACCTGCTGCACGACGCTGTAATCCGCCAGCAGCTGCTCCTCCAGGTACCTGGCCATCAGCTCCGAGTCGGGCTGTCCCGCCGAGGGGGAGAAGCCCCAGCAGAGGCACAGCCAGAGGATCATTGTGGACGGAGAGGAGCGCCGGGGCTCCTGCCCCGCGGTGAGCGCACAGCCAGCCCCGCTGCCGGAGCCCGGCAGGACGCGCAGCGGCCCACCCACCCTCTCCTCTCCCCTCCCAGCTCGGGACCGGCCCCTTTTCCACGCAGGGCGGCCTCCCGTGCTCGGGGAGTCCTGGCAGGGTTCGCCCCCCGGGCCGGGGTCCCTCAGCAGGAGCGGCCGCCGTGCCGCGCTGGGCTCGGGGCTCCTGCCGGGCCCCTCCGCTCCCCTGCGGGACAGGGGCGGTGCTGGGGGTCCCCGAGGCGCTGCCACTTGTCGTTTCGGCACCGACAGCCGGAATTCCTCAGGGAATGCTGAGCGGGCAACTCCTGCACCTGGCTGGGCGCTGAGCCGGATCTGCCCCGGTGCCAGCGTCTCCTACCCACGCCCTTGGGGAGCGCAAGCCCAGGAGATGCTTCAAGGTTGGGGCTTTCCTAAACGGTGGTAAAACCCTATGGTTCCACCTTCTCTGAAGGGAAAGCTTCTCTTACTCCCCATCTGGAGAGCCCCGGCTGGTTTAGGAAAGCTGCCCCCAGGGCAGGGCAGGGCTCCCTCCGCACCCTCACCTTGGCAGCCCGACCTCCAGGGTGGCCAAGACCCCTGATTCCTCCTCCCTTTTGACATCCAGACTGTGCTTCTCAGCTGGAAAAAGCTGGGGTGACCTCCTGCTCTTTCTCCCTCCATTTTTCAAAGGCAGAGCCCTCTCCTGCCAGAGCAGCCCCGGGTGAAGTTGGGACAGGCTGGATTGTGCCTGGCAGCTGCCAGGGACGTTCCTGGGGCATGGCTCTGCCAGCTGGCACCGACCCGGCAGCTCTCACCTCCAGGCACTCGGGAACTTGAGTCTGCAGTGCTCACCTCGCCCCAAATCAGGCGTATTTGCTACTTTGATTTTCTGTGACAGCAGTAACTTCTCAAATCTATCAGACCCAAATTTTCTCTTTTTGCTTTGTTTCTGTTTTTTGGTTTGGGTTTTGGTGTGGGTTTCTTTGTTTGTTTGTTAGGTTGGTGGGTTGGTTTGCATGTTTTTTTTTTCTTTTTTTAATTCTTTTTGGCAGATGTCCTGTGCTGCACACATAAACCTGACATGATACAAACTAAGGTATCTTCTTTTTCCTTTCCACCTCTGGGCCATCAGGGACTGAAGCTGTTTTGGTTCATCTGCCATCCATGGCAGTAACAGTCCAGTGAGTGGCTCAGTGTCTCTCTGGCCTTTCTGAAGCTTTGTGTCCTCCACATCTCACATGTGTTTTTGAGATGCTCCCCTTTCAGAAGGGAAGAGGGCAGCTGGAGATGGAGCAAAGGGAGGGTCATGGCCAGGATCTTTAGAACTCCTTATTAGCAAATTGAGGGCTCAAAATGAGGCTGAGGTGACACCATTCACACACGAGGCCCTGGTGGCATGGAAGCAGCAGGGAAGGAATCAAAAACCTGCCCAGTCCTTTTCCCACTGGGACCACTGTCAGATACAAAGGCTTCTGTAGTGGCCACATCCTCAATGGGAGCTGCAGAACTGGACAGCACTGCAGGGAATGATGGGAGGCTGATGTGGATGGGGAATATGCTGGCAGAGAGCTGGACACAATGCTTCAGGCCCTCAGAGACACCCCAAGTGGCTCCTCTACTGATTTGACCCCTACCAGAAGACAGTTGAAACATTTTCTTCAGCGTCTCACCATTTCAAAGTGTAGTGGAAGAGCTCTCAACCATCCATTTGGGAATCAGCGAAGACACCGCAATGGTTCAGGCTGAGATCTGGCTTAAGATCGCACCAGAAAAAAAAAAAAAAGATTTTAAGTATTTTTCATCTGTTTCCAGTTAGTTTTAGCTCCCACATATCTTGCCTAGCTCATCAGAGAAGTGCGTGGGAGCAGCATGAGAAACAGCACTGCAGCCTCCTGTGCCCTTATTACTGACATTAGGATGGTCTCAACCTGTTCTATGTTCCACTACCCTGGGGACACAGATGTCTGAAAGTCTTACAGTGTATGTTTAGAAATGCTGAAAACAGGCATCCAAACCAATACATATAGCATGATTTTCCTCCTGTTCTGCAAAACCTAAAGGGATTAAGACACCTCTGTAAAAGCAAGTCAAAAGTAGCCTGCTAACCCTAAGGGTAACAGTAGTTTCTGGTCAGGGAGGGAAGATGTTTGCCAGTTCGAAATGACCATTGCACAGTCAGGAGGCATTTGGAATACCATCTGAATTACACCAGCTGTAGCATTTGGCCACTGCATCTCCCACTGCCCAGGTGGGGATCTGAGGGCCAGGGTGTATCAGAAAAGTGAGACTCTGCAAAGATGCTGCAATAAAGCTGAGCCTAGACACACCTTGTGGAAGGAGGGTATTCAAGCCAGAACAGGATCCTCCAGCAGGTTCAGGATAACCAACGGGCATGCGAGTGAGCTGGGAAAAGCACTGCCCCTCCTGAAGGGATTAGGAACTGCCAGTTCTGCTTATGCTCCCCTCAGCAAGGACATGTAAGGACACAGCACGTGGGTAAGAACAAGGTGTGTTTCAATGTGGCTCATATGCAGTTAGGTTTGCTGAGTGAACATTGAGCCTGGGGTCTTGATTGTTCACATTATCCCCTCTTGCTCCTCCTTGGAATACATTCTCCTGGTTTGGGGTGTGAACATGGCAGGCACAGTTCCGGGGATGCTGCCGGAGTCCAGGACAAGTGGTTACTCAGGTGTGTTCACATCAGACATGTTCGATGCTGACTTTTGCAGAGCTAGCAAGATAAAGCAGCTGTTCTTTGGATGGGGGCTCAGAAAATTAAATTTCCTGATGTGCCTGCAGCCAGCATGAGCAGAGACAGCAGAAAGAAAAGCATGATCCAACAGCTGAGATTTCACACGCTTTTCACTTGGAACAGATAATTTTACATCAAGGACTCTCTCTTTGTTGACACACAAACAGGGCACCTTGGTGACCTCATGCAGGGTTACATGCCCAACCAGAAGTGTCTGAACCAGCAATTAAATGTACCCAAAGCACCAACAAACTGTACCATTTAGTGGCATGCAAAGCCGGCAAATGGATCAAGAAATTGGCAAGAGTCCCAAAGGGTTACACAGGTGTAGTCATACATAAATATCCAGAGATAAAATTAATTACTATGAAGTTCAGGGAATTGCATTCCATATTTTCCTCCAGGTCTTAATCTAAGCAATCTCCTCTGAAACATCTGGATGGGATCTGCTGGTCCCCAGTTCTGACGCTATGGAGGAGTGTCTGTGCTCCTGAAAGAATCACAGAACGCTTTGGGTTGGAATGGAATGTAAAGATCATCTAGTTCCAACTCCCTGCCATAAGCAGGGATGCCTCCAGGTTGCTCCAACCTGGACTTGAACACTTCCAGGGATTGGGCATCCACATCTTCTCAGGGCAACCTGTTCCAGTGCCTCACCATCATCTGCAAAAAGAGTTTCTTTCTAATGCCTAATCTAAACATCTCCTCTGTTAATTTAAAACTGTTACCCCTTGTCTTGCCACTAAATGTCCAGATAAGAAGTCAGTCTCCCTCTTTTTTACAACCTCCCTGTAAGTACTGAAAGGCTGCAGTAAGGTGTGTCCAGAGCCTTTTCTTCATGCTGAACACCCCCAGCTCTGCCAGCCTGTCTCCATAGCAGAGGTTCTCCAGGCCCCAGGGCATCTTTGTGGCCTCCTCTGGACTTGCTCCAACATGTTGTTGTCATGTTGAAAACCCCAAACCTGGATGAAGCTCTCCAGGTAGGGTTCCACGAGGGAAAAGAGTATTTTCTGGGGTCCCAGTGTTTGCTGATCTCCCTGCTGCCATTAGCTCTGTGCACCATGGCCCAGCAGAACATTTCAAAACTTCCACATCTGGTATTATTTGGATGAAAATCACTCAAAGTCTCTGACAAAGGGCCTTGGTGCTAGGGTTGTCTGACTGTGTTGGGCACTGCTGTACATCCATATATATAATTTCCCAGAATGACTGGTGTGTGATGGGATTAATGTCAGGGCAGTCACAACAAGTCTGTTCCTTGTAGGTACACCCTGTTCTCACCTGGATCACTGGAAATTTCCAGGTATGGAATTCAGTATGGGAAGAGGATGCTGGCTATCTCATCAAACACAGAAATCATGACATTTCTCCTCAGGTGCAAAGCAAACTAGCAAAATTTAATTATTCTGAGGGACAGGCTCTGCACAGCATTAATTCAGGTGGTTCAGGGCAGACAGTGCATGAAAACTTCCTTCCAGAGGAATCCCGGCCATGAGAGGACAACTCACGGAACAGCCCAGTGGATGCATAGCACAAAACATCCTACTGAGATCCTGTCCTCCTCATGAAATTCTGTCGAGGTTCACCTAGACTGATGGTAGGGCTCTGAGCATCCTCAGCATCTGTTTCTCCCATATATATTTTCTGTAGCTTGAGAGGCTTCAGCTTTTTGGGCTCTTTTGGGCAGTATATTTGAGCAGTTTGTGCCATCTAGTGGTCACACTAATTTCCCAAGAGTGATATTTTTACCAAAAAAAAAAAAATTAACCCACATTTAGTGGTTGTGACACTGAAATAGGGGATTGCAAACTTGTTTTTTTGTTTGTTTGTTTTTTTTTTTTTTAATTAACTTTGTTCTAAAGGGATTTTTTTTTTTTTATCTCTTCAGAGCAGCAGTGAGTTGCTTCCTGGTCCCAAGGTGCAGATGACTCCAGAACATCTTTGAGTTTCTGATGGGACAGGACAGGTCACCCTGAGCTAGGGACACACGTGTGAACAAAAATCAGTTTATATACCAAATTCAAGCTAAACTAGGTACCATCAACACAGCAAAGACTGGCTGCCCTGTCCTGCTGCTCTTGCAGCTCTGGAGAAGCCCTGTCAACCATAGCTACAATAGCACTCATTGAAGGCTTTCCTAAGCTAACTTAAGGGTAAATAAATACTGTCAGATTGTACCACAAGTAGTGGGGTCAGCAGGACAGGTCTGGAGTGACCATCCATCTGAATTTGTCAGTGGTGAGGCCACTACTTGAATCCTGGGTCCAGTTTTGGCTCCTGGCTACAAGAAGGAAATTGAAGCACTGGAATGGGTTCAGAGAAAGGAACTGAGCTGGGGAAGGGTCTGGAGCATCATAAGGGAGCTGAAGGGGCTCCGTAGGGAGAAAAGGAGGCTTAGAGTGAAGTTCTCTCTCTCTACAGCTCCCTGAGAGGAGGGGGCAGCCAGGTGAGGGTTGATCTCTTCTCCTGGGTAACCAGAAACAGGATGAGAGGAAATGGCTTTAAGTTGCACCAGGGAATATCCAGGCTGTACATTAGGGAAAAATTAATCACCAAAAGTGGTGTCAAGCACTGGAGCAG
This sequence comes from Cinclus cinclus, assembly GCF_963662255.1. Taxonomy (NCBI): domain Eukaryota; kingdom Metazoa; phylum Chordata; class Aves; order Passeriformes; family Cinclidae; genus Cinclus; species Cinclus cinclus. The sequence continues at coordinate 17,970,237 of NC_085049.1, read as the reverse complement.
GCTGCTCAGGACAGTGGTGGAAACACCATCCCTGGAAGTATTAAAAAAATGTGTGGATGGGGACCACTGTGGTGGACATGGCAGTGCTGGGTTAATGGTTGGACCAGATGGTCTTGAAGGTCTGTTCCAACCTAAATGATTCTATGATTATGGAAAAACCCTGCTCCCATCCACTCTATTCCCCTCCTGAACACTCCCATCTTCCAAACACATCACTTTTCCCACCTCTTACCTGGCAGAGAGTTGAAAGACTCTGCTGGCATTCCTTGTGAACTTCTGGAGGTAAGTACAGGGCTCAGACTGAGAAACAATCTGTGGAAAAGATGGAGGAAGGATGAGTAACAGCAGACTTGTGCCACAGAAACCTTTTCTTGAAACATCAAAGTGTAGCATAGCATAAGGGAAGATAACAGAATATTATTAGTATTATGTAATGAATATCCTATACAAGAAAATGGAATGGAATGGAATGGAATGGAATGGAATGGAATGGAATGGAATGGAATAAAGAATAGAATAGAATAGAATAGAATAGAATAGAATAGAATAGAATAGAATAGAATAGAATAGAATAGAATAGAATAGATAATATATATTTGAATGCTATTTTCTCCCAGGGTTCACACAGTAATTCTCTCATTTGCATTGAAGCTTCTCAGGTGTCTCTAACAATCCTTTCTTTGTGGAAGGGTGGAAGGGATACTCCAACAGCTTTTTACAAAAGGTTTCTTTCTCCCTTTTGCTTTGCTCTCATTATCTCATCACTTAAAGCACCCAAAGAACCAGGGAGGTAAAAAACCTGTTTCAAAAGCACCCAGGAGCCATAGAACACATGCCTGAAAATATCAGCAGATGTTCTCATGTGACTAATTTTAGAAAATGAGAACTACCACATCATCAGTCCAGCAGAATGGAAAAAAAGGGTATTTGTGTGGGTCAGGATCCAACCCCAAGGTCTCTGCCAGCCCCTGTGGGTTGGCTGGGTGGGAGGGCCCTTGGAGAATCCCAACAGTGCTGCCTCCATCATGCTGAAAACCAAACTTCACCTCGTTTACTATAAACAGACAAGCTGGAGTTCTTACTGAGGTCTTTTGAAGTTTTTGGATAGTGCAAGCTCTGTGCCTAGCAGGAAATTAGCCAAATATCACGGGAAGCTACAAAAGCAAGGAGTGAGCCTATCCAAGCCAGTGCTGTTATCGAGGGCAGAGGCAAGTGAAGACAGTATTTGGATAACCCTTGCTCAGGCACCACAGCTCAGACCTGCGTTGCAAGGCTAATATTTACCTACAGCCTAAACAAAGCCACCGTTGCAGAACTTTGCTCAAAATGCTGCATAAACCTGGGCTGTTTCCTTGAACTTGTCTCAGAGAAGGGAAGAACTTGTGGCTGTACCTGTGCAGGCTGTTCTCAGGAGGAAGCAAGCAGGAAGAAAATGAAGTATCTGAGCAGCTTTCTGGTTTTGTTCCTCATTTCTGGAGTCGGGGGCTTTGATCTGGTTATCGACGACATCCCAGATGTGAGTACTGGCAGGCAGGGCCCAGGTCTCCCTTCCTTGCTGAAGTCTGGATGGAGGCAGCAGTGGGAGCAGAACTGGGTCATTGCTTCACAATTCTCTTCTACTTCTAGCTGTAAATTTTTCTGATAATTTGTCTTCATTTGTCATTTGTAATGTTTTTTTTTTTTAAATAATATTATTAAAGCCTATTATTATTTAATATTATTAAAGGGAGAGTGTGAGTTGAGTCCAAATTTCATTCCAAGCAAGTTTCATATTTTTACTTCAGTGTTGCCTTTTCTGGTGTGGTTTCAACCTTTAAATATTTAAGTGGGCTTCTATACTCAGATCTTCAGCATATTTTATACCCTGTTTCACTGGAAAAAGCAGAAACAGGACACCCAGACACCTTTGTGGATGGAACCTCCTGTGTGGAGCACTGTGAACTTCAGGAAAGCCTTGTATGGAATTGGGTTTTTCTTAACAGAAATTCAAATACAGAGTGAATATCCTATTGACTTTACATTCCTCAGCAGAGGGATGAAAGAATTTAAAAAAGAGATCATAATTTCTTGGGATAATACAATGATGAAAAGAAGTATACTTATAGCTTTGACTCTGAAACTGAGTCTAAATTTAAACCCCCAGGCTCGGCGAACTTAGATTTGCTGTCTACGCCCATTTCTACATTGTAGTTTTGAAATATTTCTGTGAAGTCAGCAGGGATGATAATGGAGTGTTCTTTTCCTTTGCAGGATTAGTAAAAATCTTCAGTGAGCTGGGGTATCCTATTTTTCTTTATTTTTACAGCCATTTCCTTGACTCAATGAGATTTTAAAACTGGGATTGTAATTCCCAGGAAAAAAATATTCCAGACCTGTGGTTCTTTCTAATTGTAGATTCCTTATCAATTTAACATCAATGAGCTTAAACATTTTAAATTAATTTTGTGCATACCTTTGTGTGCATGCTATCACATAAGTTGGAAAGGAACTCCTGCACTTAAACTTCTTTATTGCTGTAAACTAAACTCAACAAAATTGATTAAGGGTACTGCTGTGGTGTGACCCACACTTCTGAATGAATCAGTGCAGCTTTGCACTTGGAAAAATGTTCTTTTGCTGTCATTGGGGGAAATTTAGTTCTCAGGTATATTGGTGTAAAACCAGAGACAATTTCTACTTGTTTGAGCAGAAATTCTCTGAACTTTCTTTGAGTGAGATCAGTGTCTGAAATGCTGTAGTTTCCATGGCTATACCCATCCTGATGATAATCATCTGCCTCTTGCTCTTTGTGGTCATTTCATGTTAAATATTACTCCTTGTTTCAGAAGGAAAAGCTGTAAAATGATGCTAAAGGTCATGATTTTACAAGAATTTATAGACCTGGTTGACCACTGAGGGAAACTGAATGTGTGAGGAATTTGGTCTGAGATGGTTTGTGCCTCTGCTCATGATTAGCATCCAAGGGAGGTAAATTCCCTTTGGAACTCTCCTGTAAAGTGCTAATCAATAATAAATCAAGTGATAAATCAAACAGTAAGACAGCATCAACTTTTTCTTCTTCTCCCTCCTCTAGGAAGTGGACAACCTGATTGATCCGGAAATTGATGGATTTCCCTCAAGCTCCAAAGCGAGAAATGGCAGGTACCAGGTACAGTACCCAGAAATGATTCAAAGAGGAGGGAAGCCAGAATGCCTGGGAGCTCTCTCCAGGTGTCTTTTTCCATGTCCAAGTTGTGAGCGTGCAGTCATATGGGACCAGCTGATTTTATAGGCATTGAGACTTCCATATCTCTGGTTGGGACAAGAACTGCTGCTCTCCCTTAAGCACGAGGCTTTGTTCTGTATCTGTGCTCCCGAGGTGATAAACAATGGAGATACTTTGTCTAACTTCATGTCTGGGGAATATCCCATTGAAACAGGTGAGGTTTTTCCATGAGAAAATGGAAAAGGACTTCAGACACTGGCAAGTGTAGGCTGTAAACATTCAGTCCATTCTTTCATATTTAACTCTGGTCAAAGAGTGGCACTCAGTGATGAGCTGCTGGCATCTAAGACCTGGGAAAAAAAAATTTGTTTTCAGCACACTGATGGGTTGCAGATTATTTTAGTCTGTTGGCTTGGAAACATTTAGGCAGAAACATTTAGAGCAGAATTGCAAGAGTTTTTATGTATTTTACACAGTAACAGTTAATGATAATACTCATTAAATCAGTTGTTTGAATGTATTCATTTTTTATTACACTGCATGAAAGAAATTATGATCAGAGTGGACCTTGTCCTCCACCAAGTTCTGGTACTGCTTGTTTTGAGCTTGTTCAATGTAGTGAAAATGAAAGATCCTCTTGAGTAACGTTGGATTTCCCAGAGTCTTTGAAATTTCACAGGCAAACCTGATTTTCCTCTTTCCTGAGGATTTGGATGGAACCTATTGGTACCTAAAGCCTGTGTAACAGTGGAAGAAAATGACAGATTTTAGCATGAGTATGAATCAAGCCTTCTCACACTTGCCAGTCCAGTATTTAAAGAATTCAATTGTGATCTGAACAGAAATCCCTCCTAGCTGCACTTCTTCAGGGCATCATTAATTTCCAATGTGTCTGTATCCGTGCCATATGTACTACATTGCCTCTGTTCCCAGAATTTCTGGATACATAGAGGCACGGACATATTGCATGCAGTAATTTATAATTCTACCAAGTGGTTTCATTGTACCATTTATTGCTTTTATTCCCATACATTATTTCCCATCCTTTACCTATCAAATAAATCTTTGCAAACCAGTAGATCTACGATCTCAGCTACTGTTGTATTAGTTGAGTCAAATATAATAAATGAGATTAAACTGAACTGTTCAAATCATCCTGAGACAGCAGCTCTTGGCCAGCAGCAGGCACACAGTTATTTACTGTTCACCACTACAGGAAAGCTGTCCCCAAATTATTTTTTCAGCACTATGTTTTTCTGCAAAGAGTTCACCAGCCCATTGGCAACAAGGCAAAAGAGCTCCCTGCAGACCCTACTGATTTGCTCTAAATACAGAGGATAGTTTTCTAGGTACAGATAAAATATTCTGCTATTTTGCTCCTGAGTAGTTTCCAAAAGGCTGTGCCTCAGGTGTGTGACTGATCCTTGTGACCAGAGCAGCAGTGTTCCATGGGCTGGAATGCAGGTGACCTTGTGAACCTCTATATGGTGGTGCACAGCTGTTATCTCTGTTTGGGAGGTAGATAAAGTGTCTAGACCTGTGAGGCACCCTGTGAGGTGGGATGTCCTGCAACACATTCCCCAGATCTGGTGCTGATCTCTGGCTGTCCAGAGATGGGTGAGCTCACACCTTCTTCCACACACAAATTTTTCCTTACTGTTCTGCCTGCCTGGTTTCCCCTCCAAGAGAAGCAGCACAGGAAGGATATATGGAAAGAGATGGGGTGGAATGATAGAGCTGTGGTATGGTTTGGGTTGGGAGGTAATTTAACGCTCATCTCATTCCAACCTCCCTGTGGAACACCTTCCACACCTTCCAGTAGACCAGGTTGAGTCAAGCCTCACCCAACCTGGCCTTGAACACTTTCAAGAATGGGGCAGCCACAGCTTCTCTGGACATCCTGTGCCAGGACCTCACCACCCTCACACTGAAGAATTTCTTCCTAAATCAGCTGGCTGGGGACTCCCCCAGCTGCCAGGGTATAAATGTAACCAAACAGACAAGGATCATCTGCAGCATCCTGAAGACAAACTCTTCCAAGTCTTAGGTCTGAAATTTCTCTTCTTGCATCTCACAGTTAATGATGTTGGTTTAATCTTAATTTGTATTCAAGCTGGTGATGTTCCCTGTGCCGAGGGTATGTGTGGGGCCAGAAAATCACTCTTCATGGTCTGGTCTTTTATCAGGTGTGAAAGTCCAGTTCACTGTACAGTGAAATTTGTGGGATGTGACAGGATCAGTCCATCAGGCTTCTCAGAGGATCTCTAGAGAGCCATAAACTTCCATATCCTGAAATCCCAGTCTGAATGGTTCAGGTAGTCTTTAGAGCCAGAAAATTAAAACCTGTGTGTGTTCTCAGGCAGGCAGAAATCCTCCCCATCTGCCTTTAAATGGTCCTTAAACTAATATCTTTAAAATGAACTTGCTATGACATCATTATCTCTTATAAAGCACAAGAACAGCATATTAATTAGTTTCAAATGAACTTAACAATTGCAGAGCAATCTTCCAGTTCATCATGGGATAAAATCTGTTTTCAAGCATCTTCTGTGGTTTTGGGTCCTCTTGACCCTGGAGAGCTGAGCTGGCCTAGTTGTGATAATAATATGAAAGTAGATCTCTGCATTTAAAAATTGCATCAAGGTGAGCCAAATTCCCTTTAAGAGGTTTAATATAAATATTCTTTATGTGAGGGAGATTTTTTTTTAATTAAACAGAATTATTCGAATAGCCACAAGATGTCAGCACCTTGCCATAGAAATTTCCAAATAGAGCCATTCATAAGGTGGGGGGAAAGAACAACCATGAAGAAGTAAGTGCGTCTAAGTAATGAATGCATAACTAATTTCCATAGACATAAGCATGTAAATATAATATCAATTACACAATAGGTTTTTTAATTCATACATATTGCATCTAATACATAAATATTTTCTAATATAAATGGCAACAAAGTGAGCTAAAGAAGTCTGGGGTTTGAGGTTTTTCCACTTTTCATAGAAAAACAAAGAGAACCTTTCTGTTAAAAACAAGAGTGTCTGAGGATGACTTTCTGCCAGCATGATTTGCTTTAAGGAAGAATGTTTTTCTAGAAGAGAATGTTTTCTTTAAAAAAACCCCGAAAAAACAAACAAAACAAACAAAACCAAAACAAAACAGAGGAAGAAAGCTGCCCTGTTTATGATAGGTTCTGAGGCACAGCTGGGACATCACATGCTCCAGAATCCCATGTAGAAATACATTAAATAAGACAAAGGGAATATTCACACTTTGTCTGGGAACTCTAAATAATTTTCATTCACGTCCAGAGAAGAGCAACGGAGCTGGGTAAGAATCTGGAGCACAAGTCTGATGAGGACTAGCTGAGGGAGCTGGGAAAGGGGCTCAGCCTGGAGAAAAGGAGGCTCAGGTGGAACCTTCTGGTTCTGCACAACTCCCTGACGGGAGGGGACAGCCAGGGGGGTTGGGCTCTGCTCCCAGGGAACAGGGACAGGAGGAGAAGAAGTGGCCTCAAGTTGTGCCAGGGGAAGTTTAGGTTGCATATTAGGCAACAACTCTTCCATTAAAGGGTTGTCAAGAATTGAAACAGGCTTCCCATGAAGTGTTGGAATTACTATTGCTGGAAGTATTCAAGAAAACATGTACATGTTTAGTGGCCCTGTCAGTGTTGGGTTAATGGTCGGACTAGATCTTAGATGTCTTTTCCAAACTTAATGGTCCTGTGATTCCCTATGATTCTATGATTCATAATCTTAGAAAACAATTATTAGACTCTGGTCCCTGTCTTGAAACATCCAGTCAGTGTTCTTAGGTTTGGTGAAATATCCCCTCCATATTTTTCTTTTCCAGAGGAGCACATCGGACTGGGGGTATGTTGGAGATCTGGTGAGTATTTTTCTTCCTCTGTGGCAAATAATATTGAACAAAGTTATTTTCTAGTTAACCATTTTTTGGAAATCAATCCCTCTGTTTGTTCATTTCCTTGTTTTTACTGCCGGTTGGGTATTAACCTATTTTCATTAAACAGAGAGCTGTTTGCACAATACTGTTGATACATCTGCTCTTGGAGGGAGAAGGGTATGGTAAATATGAAGAAATAAGCATCAAAAGTGATTAGACAAAGACAATGTCTTAATAAAACACTTAAATACTGTTATACTCCTGCTGTGGTTTAATCATTTACCACACTAAGTCAGTAACCAATGCAAGCCTCTTCTGCTTAGGACTTCCATTGAAAATGTGAATTGTATCTCTCCTCTTCATTATATGATGTTCAAGATTACTGTGTAGCTTTCCATGAGGGATTGCACTCAAAGAGTCATTCCAAGGACTCATTGCATGGTGAAAAGCAAGGAAAATATTCCAGCTTAAAAAATACCCTCTTTCAGCTAAAATATTATCATGAACTGTATTCCCATTAATATCCTGTCACAACTTCCAGGTAAAATTATGGAGATGTCCTGCACTTGAGCTCATGTCCCCTTTAGCTGCCATATTGTAAGGAGCAGAAATAAAAAAGTAGTGCTGAGACTATGAAGATGATTGATATTGTCCTCTAGGGCATTTTTTCCAGTGGCACCCTAAATTTATAGAGCGATTTTGTCAAATGCAGGTGGAGGATGATGACAAGATAGGTCTTTACAGCTACAAGGTTCAATCCACTATCACATCCAGGCTGGCCAACACAATGATCCAAGCCAAGATGGTGAACAACGCGAGGCGGCCACAGCCCATCATGTTTGATGTGCAAGTCCCCAAAGGAGCTTTTATTGACAACTTCACCATGTAAGCAGTGGTCAGGTATCACACTCGTCTTCTGGAAGCATTCCATGGGCTGTGAAGGAAGTATTTGCAAATGCAAAAAATCTCTTATTATTTTCCAGGTTCAGTGTAATTTTTGCAGGCTTTCTCAAGAGGTTCATGTCATCAGTCTGTCTGTCCATGCAGGTCTTCCTCTCCAGTAATCAGTGAGCTGTTGGTCAATATCAACAAAAATGGACAAAAGTCTCAAATAGACTAGGCCCCCACCTTGCCAGTTCAAAGGACAGAGACCCAAATCAGAGCCCTTACTGAACAGAAACTGACCTGGTTCAGTATGCATTCAGAGAGGCAGCAGCCAGGTTGCTGGTCAGGAGATGTCTTGATCCATGTTCCAAACCAGCCATGACATCAGGATCTGCCTTCCCTGCCCAAAGCTTGGGGAAAGTGTGAAGGAGATGGAGGAAAGCAGATCCTTCTCAGAGAACAATGGTGCTGGCTACTTGAAATAAAAATTTGGTAGAGAAAAAGATAGAGCTCTAGTGAAAATCAGACTTCATTACTTCGGGGTTAAACAAGAACCGTGTTATTTCATTTCCCACCAGTTTAGATTTCACTGGTGTAAACTGAAGAAACAGTCCTCAATTGTAAAGTTGTTTCTTTTGCAAGCTGACTGTGCTTCTCTCTCCTAGGGATATCAATGGTATCACATTTACCAGCCATATTCGGGAAAAATCTGAAGCCAGGAAAATGTACGCTCAAGCAAAAGCCAGAGGCAAAGCTGCTGGAATAGTCAGGTATAAACACTCTGGCATACGGGTTTTGTACTGAACTTACAGAAGGACTAAGAACATCCCAGGAGGAGATAGATGAGGGGGAATCCTGGAAAGGAAAATGCTTACTTACAGCAGCTCTGATATTTAATTGTCACAGACTTAAATTGTGTTTCAGCTTTCAGCTTGCTAAAACACCATGTGCTAACAGACAACTGCAGCTCCCTGACAAAGGCCACAGTTAAAATCAAAAGCCTCAATCTAAACCAAAGTGCAAGGAAGCTTTTCCTCCTCCTTGTATTTTCTGAAAAATAACCCCACAGCTGACTTTTCAGGAGCACTGCCTTGGATATGGAAAACTTCCAAACTGAAGTGAACGTGCCCCCAGGAATGAGGATCCAATTCCAGCTTCACTACCATGAAATGATCCGAAGGAAGCTGAGCTCCTACGAGCATGTCATCTCTGTGAAGCCAGGACGCCTGGCCAAGCACATGGAGGTAAAGCAGAGCTGGGATGTGTAGGAAGAACCCCACAGGTGAATCCTTGCTGAGAAAGCACCCACAGTTTTCAGGGAGGTGTCCCTGCCCATGGCAGGGGGGCTTGGAACTGAATGAACTTTAGGATCTCTTCCAACCCAAGCCATTCTGTGATTCTAAGACAAATCATGGTTGTGGAGGGACAACCAGCGATCATCAGCTCTCATAGGATACTACCTCATGAAGTTGGGGTTTTTGTGAAAAGGACTGTTCCAAATAAATAGCAAGTATTGCTTGTTTTCCTTCAGTCAAGTTTACACAAGAGTATAAAAATGTCCCAGCTTATTTGCCCAAGTGGTTCTGACGTGAGTCAGACACAATTCAGGAGATTGTCAGCTGTGTTTATGAGTGGGGACAGGACACATTTGTTCCTCACTAGACCTCCAAGCCCTGTCCAACCAGGCCTTGAGCACTTCCAGGGATGGGGCAGCTCTCCACAACAAATGTCTTCCCTTCCTGCCTTTAGGTGGACGTTCGCATCATTGAGCCACAGGGGCTGCGCTACGTGCACGTTCCTAATTCACTTGGGGATCATTTCAATGGAATCACCACCATCTCCAAGGGAGAGAAAAAGGTAACCACCCACAGACTGGAAATAGCATAAAATCTTCAGTTTTCACACTTACTCAACACAGTCCTGGCAAATTTTGTACCTGCTGGAAGCATGCAATAATGCAGCAAAATCTGTCTTAAATTCCATAGTAATATGCCAGGCAGTATTGTTTCCTGATAGTCAAATTTACCCCCATTCCTAGTTTAACAAATTATTTCAGAGGTACTATGTGTCTGTTTTAAGTCTTACCTTTCCAGGCAATTTCAAGTTATCCAGTTAAAACAGAAAAATGCCGTAAAGTCTGCAGGATCAATCACATGACTAATGAAAATATTTCCTAGTACTCAATTCACAGACAAATGGCAATCCTCTTTGTTTGGGGGTAAAAAGTCAATTAGAAACCTATTAAAATGTTGATAAAATTATGGATAGTTTCAACTAGGAAAATGTCAAAAAAACCCAATGTGTTGCTTAATAGAAATGGTTTGCACAGGTCTAGCTGAAATATTTGGTGTTGTAGATGGGTCATGTGATTTGTGTCACGGTTGCTACTACTGAATCAACATATCTAGGCAAATCCTAGTGTTGTTTTTCTTCTGAAATGACAAAGTCCATTTTCCACAAATAATGAAAGCAGGAAAATATTCAGTGAAATGAGATATTTCATGAAGATGTGGAGTCTCTCTGTGAATAATCCCCCTCTCACACAACACCTGGTTGACTGATGATCTCTCCTCATTTCAAGGCTCATGTTTCTTTCAAGCCAACAATGGCTCAACAGCGAAAATGCCCCAAGTGCTCGTCCACAGCTGTGGATGGAAATTTTGTGGTGCAGTACGATGTGAACAGAGAAACCACGGGGGGAGAACTGGAAGTAAGTATGGCTGCTCAGCTGGGACCAGAGAGCTGTGAATGAAGGAATTGCTGTCCTTCAGCAAACTGTGCTAAACTTCATCCTTCAGGGGAATAAGCATGAGGACGAGCTCTGTATCCAATTGAAAGAACAGAGGGATTTTAAGTGGGCAGAATGGATTTATTTAATTTATGACTAAGACATGGGCTTACATGTAGTAGGAGAAGATTCCTGTCATGTCCAAAAGCCAATGTCTTTATACCTGGCAGCACTCTGGTGATTTAATGTAGAATTATCAGAGGATGGAGTCATTGGATGTTGCACCAATACATCACAAGGAGACAACCAGAACATCACTATTTTTATGTTAACATGAAGCTGAGTTATGAGGTTGAATTATTACAGGCAGAACAGTCCTTTTCAAAGCATTTTTCATTCGTCCCTATGCAAGGGCATGGAAGTTGTCTGAGAATCAGGCTCTGTTTTTATTGAGTAAAAATAGTGTAAGGCTACAGAGATGTTCAGAGCTGAAAGTTAAAACTGGCCAATAAAGAAGAGAAAAAGGCAATAGGGAAAAATAATTAGCTCATAAAGAAAATAAGAATTTTCTGCTTTGTCACTGTCTTGAGTTTTCTGAAATCTTTTCTATAGCTCATTTCACTGTGATTTTTTTAATTTTGTTTTGCAGATTTTTAATGGCTATTTTATTCACTTCTTTGCTCCGGAAAATCTTGATCCACTGCCCAAAAACATTTTATTTGTTATAGATGTCAGTGGCTCGATGTGGGGACTAAAAATGAAACAAGTAAGTGTTTGACCTCTGTTGCAAAATGAACATCCTGCCAACTTTCCCCATGTGCTTTACCACGCAGTTCTGTAGCACACTGGCATGTCAAATTACCAGCCTAATTTGGAGAATATTTGGAATCCAAAACTTCATTATTTTGTCCCATTATTTATAATGCTTCTTCCATGCTTTGAGGAAGAGGTGGTGCCAGATTTTAACTCTAAATTTAAATTTTAATGGACAGATCACAAAATATTTTGCAAAGGCTCTGACCCCCTTTTTCTCTAGTGCTCCATACTGAATCCTGGGAAAGACTCAATGGGGATACTACATCCCTGCTTTCCAAACATGGATGAATTGTTGACAGCCCTCTGAAGACCACTAAGGATTGTTTAGACAACATAACCCATAAAGGGGAAAAATGTTAAAATAAGATATTTTAGTCTGCAAGAGAAAACACTCCAAGAAAGATAATCAGCCTCCAAATATGCAAACAATTCTTCTGAAAGGGAAACTCAACAACTGACTTTTATGCCCAACCAGGGCAAAATAAGGTGGAATCAGATGGATTTTCAGCAGGAGAGGTTTCTGCTATATATTTGGGAAAACCCTGTAGGTCTGAGTGAGGGGAGCTTGGGAGATTGTATGTAATGTGTCTGTCACTGAAGGGTCTTAAGAACTGACTGGACAAATGTTAGTTGGGGATCATCAGGTATATTTGAGTTTCTTTCAGAGCACAGCAAGTAAGGCTTGGTAGATTGCTTCCTTGGGGAAATCAGCACTGCAAAATTGGGATACAGGTTAATTGTCACTTGTTTAAATCACACATCTTTAAAAAGATGCTATGCAGCCTGAAATGACTGTGTTGCTGACAGAGCTTCCTGAACTGATCTCTCCTAAACCACAAATGTTTCTCTCTTTCACTTCACTCTGTGTTAGCAGGAGTTAAGCAAGCTGAGTCACCGAGAATGTATCTTTCCTAATTGCAATTTTTCTGTATTTCTTTGATGAAAATCTTGACATTATGCAAGGGGGGGGGGGGGGGGGGGATAGGGAATGGAGATTTATCTAGCAGATGCTAATTTGGATTTCAGTGCTCATGTGCTTATTCCTCAGAGGCTAATATTTGCCTGTGGTCACAAGTTAAGAAGAGGCTTTCATAAGCAGGAAGCATAAACCTGTCTTCTCTTAAACTTCTCCTCAGACCATTGAGGCCATGAAGGCAATACTGAGTGAGCTCCGTGCTGCTGACCAGTTCTCCCTGATCGATTTCAACCACAACGTCCGGTGCTGGAGAGATAATCTGGTCTCAGCCACCCCATCGCAGGTGGAAGATGCCAAGAAGTACATCCAGACAATCCATCCCAACGGGGGTATGAGGTTTTGATTGCAGGGTACTCCCAGAAGTTTGTTGTCACAGGAATGGGTACCTCAGACAGCCTTCAGGCTGTCAGAGTATTCCTAAAAAACCATGAAAAGCATGCCTAAAGAAGAGCAAGAGCAGTTTATTGTATTAGGTGATGGGACAGCATTTTCTTCCATGGCAGACAGAATACAGACCATAGAACAGCTGCCTTTAATCTATTTTACCTCTCACCTCAGAAATCCTAAACACCAATGAAGGATGAAGTCCATCTCATAGGCCTGGATGAACAGGCAGATTAAATATTCCCTAAGCAGAGAATCACAATCATTTGCCCTGGGCTGACTGCCAGCTGAACATGAGCCAGGTGTGTGTGTGCCCAGGTGGTCAGGAAAGCCATGGGTGTCCTGGCTTGGATTGGCACTTGTGTGGCCAGCAGGACCAGGCCAGTGACCCTCCCCCTGCACTGGGCACTGCTGAGGACATAGGTGTTCAGTTTTGGGCCCCTCTCAACAGGAAAGACATTGAGGGGCTGGAGCATGTTGCCCCAGAAAAGGGCAACAGAGCTAGGGAAGGGTCTGGACCACAAGTCCTACAAGAAACAGCTGCAGGAATTTAAGGACATGGTTTAGTGGTGGACTGGAGTTAATGGTTGGACTCAATCTTAGAGGTCCAATCTTAGATTTAATGATTCTATGAGCTACTAAATGCCACATGGGCAAACTATTTATCCTTTTTGTGCCTTCATTCCCCATCTGGTAAATGAGGATAGATGCCTTTTTCAGCTGTGGACGTCTTTGGAAGGGACTTACAATGATTTTAATCTGCCACTCTCTGAAATGCAGTTATGGATTTGTTATTCAGTTATTTGTACATCAGTAGTGTGGAAAGACTCTCCCTAACATCAGAGCCTTCTGGTGCTGTGTTATTTTCATCTCCAGAAGTTTCCACTACAATGAAGTTATAGACTTGTCCAAAATCATCAGTGCGTTGGGAATAGGAAACCAAGCTGGATATATGAGTGACTGACTTTGCTAGCCCAAAAGAAGACAGATAAGCTTAGACATCAGCTGCCATACAGCAAAGCCAGTTTAAATACACCATTTAGTTATCTTGTCTCTGGAGCTGCTGAGTACACACCAAGTAGTTCCCAACACCATAAATGGTCACACTGGAATTAGCGAGGGGGAGTGGGGGAGCCTCATGAAGGAAACAGCCTGGGATGAAAAAGGGAACCAGAGTGCAAAAGGTCTACCAAGATATCAGAGAGGAAGGGTTTTGCTGCCTTGATCTCAGCTCTTGTCGCTCTTAACTCCACTAGAATCTTAGAACCAGTCTGGATTCAACAAGAATAAAAAAACTTGTTTCTTTCATTTTGTCTTTGACAGGCACAAATATCAATGAAGCTCTTCTGCGAGCCACTTTCATCCTGAATGAAGCCAGGAGTTTAGGCATGTTGGACCCAAACTCAGTTTCCATGATTGTATTGGTATCTGATGGAGACCCGACAGTAGGTAAGGATCCTGTTTTGGGTGAGAAGAAAAGCTGGTGGGGTAAGACTGAGAAAAGCAAGTGGACAATTTGGCAGTAAGTTAAAAAAATTCTATTCATCTTTCTTCCAATGCCTTGTGCTCCCCTTTTGCCAAGTGCTAGAAGTGCCACAGGGCTTTGCACAGAAGCTTTCAAAAGATGAGTAGCTTATTATGCAGGTTGATTTTTTTGCAATTTACAGAGCTGCACAAATCCTGTAATTTTATTTGATTACCTGTAAGGACAGGCAATCAAAACAACCTTAGAGAAATTGGGCTTTTGAGCAACCTGGTCTAGTGGAAAGTGTCCCTGCCCATAGCAGGGGGGGCTGGAACTCAATGATCTTTAAAGTTTCTTTAAACACAAACCATTCTATGATCCTATGATTGTACAAAAATTTCCTCTACTTATGACCTTAGCCCACACGGACTATGCAGTCACAAGCATAACATCAAAAGCAGGACAAAAGAGTGGAAAGCAAATTAATTTGGATTTGGTACAGGTCAAAGCAATTTCTGACTTGAAGATGTCAGCTCCCAAAGACTGCCATTAAAAATATGCCTGGAAAAACAAAACAAACAAAACAGTTCCAATGATGACAGAGAACACCTTAAGTATGAGAAACAAAGTAAAATCTTCATGGAGATGACTTAACCTGCTGAGAGTTTGAATCATTAATTCTAGGAGAACTCTAGATGTGCTAGAATTTCAAATCCCTAGGAAGTTACTAAGAGCCCTGCATGTACAAAGAAAATGCATCAGATACCAAAAAAAGTGTCCAAAAGGATTGTCTTCAGTGCAAACACTTTGTTAATCTCTATCTAGAAGCTCAAACGTTGCTGTAGGCAATGGAAATTTGGCATTGAGTTTGCTGTCTAGATTTCCCTAGTATCCAGAGAGAACCAGAGACACTGGGAGAGCAGGAATGTGCTCACCCTGATGGAGACTTTTCTATTGCTCAGGTGAATGTCACCCTTTCTGTGTCTCCAAGGTGAGCTGAAGCTGACAACAATCCAGAAGAACGTGAAGCAGAGCATAAAGGATGAATTCTCTCTCTTCTGCCTCGGGATTGGGTTTGATGTAGATTACGATTTCCTGCAGAGAATTGCAACCGACAACCGTGGCATGGCCCAGAGAATTTTTGGAAATCAGGAGACTTCTCTCCAAATGAAGGTGAGTTTCGGTGTCATTGCCTCTGAAACTCTCCTGTTCTGTTCACAGCTGTAACTCCACTAGCAAGAAGTTATCAAAACCCATAATTTCTTTTGGAGGGTCCTGCAAAATATCAGTCATATTTAATCTTAATGTCCTAGTTACAGTTTTAATAATATCTATAACATATGCTCTACTTCCCTGTGTAGGATTAACAGTCTATAAAACAGCCTTAACTATAAAAAAAGATTTTCTGAATTAAAAATAAAGCCTGTATGTTACTTTAGGCCATTTCATTACTAACAAAAACTAGATATAAATGCTAAATGATAATCCAGACTTAGCCAATGTTAGAAAAAGTTCCACTCTAGCTCTGGCTCCAAATCACTGAGCAGGAATTACTGTTGATCAAATTTTAACATCCTTATACTGTGACTGTTCCTTGATTTCACCATCTATACAAGAAATAGGTGGGGAGTAGCTGTGTCTCTTACATGGTAGCCCTGAGCTGACCATCCTGGGGAAGGATTCAGGCCCACACACATCTGTGCTCAAGACTTTTAGGTCTAGGAACAGCACAGCCCATGGACTTCTGACCACCCTTTAACTTCCACAAGACTTGGACCAGATATTCTTACTGTACCCCCTTGAAACTGTGCAAAGTATGAAGTCAGCGTTCTATGAGATGAGGAAATTCCCTCTTGCTCATCAGGGCTCCAGGTTTTGTCACCTGCTGTCCTTTCAGTAAGAGTGGCCTGTGCAAGAGAGTCACTTCATTTACAACAAACTCGCTTCTCTGTCTCCTTCTCCCTCAGAATTTCTACAACCAGGTCTCCACCCCGCTCCTGAAGAAGATTCAGTTCAACTACCCTCAGGAGTCAGTGTCAGACGTCACCCAGAGCAGCTTCCACAACTACTTTGGTGGCTCAGAGATAGTAGTGGCTGGGAAGGTCGACACGGAAAACCTGCAGCACCTGGAGAGTGTGGTCACAGCAACTGCAGTGAGTGAAGGTGTCCCTGGGATACCTGCTCGGGGGATTTGGGCTGGTCCATTCCCTCCTGTGTACAGTCTCCCTGCTGAAGGTTAATGACAGTGAAGGGTTTTGTCTTCTTGGGTACTGGGTGGGAATGTGGGGGTACTCATGGGAACATTTTTCCAATAGTGTTTCACAAAAGCTTCAGGAATAGCCACTCTCTGCACCCTGCACCCTGCCAGAGGAACTTCCTTCTAATAAATGTACCAAAAAGATTAAATCTAGACGAAAGTATGGATTTTCCTTCATGCTTTATGGAGATGCAGGAGTGATCACTCCCTAAGGCAACTCCTTTCATGACTGAACTTCCCACCATCAGGGATTTCAGGCTGGTGGATCTACAGCACATCAAGTCCTAGCACTGTCCTTTTATGTGTGATGAGATTTTCCCCATGTTTTCAGGGCTGCTCTTCCAGGAGGACTGGGATGGGATAGGAATATTACATCCAGACCCTTTCTGAAGAAGAACAGAATTATCTGCACTGCTTACAGGGCTTAGCAATTATCATTTGTCAGTTCTAGAAAAAACCCAAACATCTTCAACATTTTTTTTCCTGCCAGAACAGAGTGCAGTCCAGGGGTCTGTGTGAGAGAGTAGAATTTGGTTTGTGTTCTTCAGTGTAATTGGATATGAAAGAACCTGAGGGGAGGATTACAGAGCTCTGTCAAGAGTCTCTTCTTTTGGCATAAGATAGCACCTCTTGGGCTACTATTAACAGCTCCTTGAACTACTTTAATCCACTCACAGAAGTGTCTTTAAAAGAAGGACCTCCTGCTACATCTTCACTCTCCATTGCAGTCAGGCCAACAGTGCTGGGACTTTCTGATCTAGAAGTGACCAAGGGTAGAACCAGAGAGAGACCTTAACACCAGCCAAGAGGGGAATTCAGGGCACCCCATTCTCCTGGCTCCTGTCCCTCATCTTTCTCTCTCTCTGACTTTGCACAGGCAAATGCAGAGCTTGTCATGGAAACACTGAGAGATGTCGAAGAGCTGGATGGGTTCATGAAGAAGGACAAATACGCAGATCCTGAATTCACAAGGAAGCTGTGGGCCTATCTGACTGTCAACCAGATGATGGCAGAGAGGTGAGGAGAGATGTGCTCAAACACGCCTGGCCGTGGGGCTGAGAGAATGAAATTATGGAGATTTACCTTCTGGAGCCCGAGTGAGAGCCATGGAACAGTTCAGGATTAATCCACTCAGCCTTTCCTCTTGTAACACCACTTGGCTCTTTGACCCCTCCATGACAGAACTGCCATGGCAGCTCCCCTGTAAAGCTGCTAACCAGGAGTTCTGCTTCTGTTTCCACCCAGAAATGCAGCCCCCACTGCAGCTTTGAAGAGGAACATCACCAAAACCATCCTGCAGATGTCTCTGGACCATCACATCGTCACCCCCTTCACAGCCATGCTGATAGAGAATGCTGAAAAGGATGAAATAATGCTGGCAGACCAGCCCAGAGACCCCAGGAAGGGTTGCTGCTCGGGTCAGTGTCTCCTCTGCCCATTACTGTGTCTCTCATGTTGTGTGAAAACAGCCTCTTGTCTGAGTTAGGGATATAAGGAAGAAGATGCTGTCAGAGATTTCACCTGTGCCATCTTCAATCCTGTTGCTGTCCCCCAGCTCCTGTTTCCCCTTATTCCTCTTCAGAGCAGGGTCAGCAGTTGTGAATGTCAGCCCAGCATATTAAACAAACCAAGTTTCATGGATTGTTTAAGATCATGGTACTTTATGAACAGAATGCGAGAGAGACAGGACAAGTTACTTTCTCCTGTCTCCATCATGGCAAAGGCAGAGAGAGCTCTAGTACAAAGAACATGATCACAGATACTAAATGCTTGCACTTCTTTGAAACCTTTATTCACATGGGTCATCCCAGGGCATGCAGGAAGAATCCTGCCTTTCCTCAGGCACTTCAGACTCAGGACCCAAGTCAGCAAAGCTTTTACCATATGCTGTATTTTTAAAAGTCAGCTTTTTTCTTGGCAAAACACTTCAGCTGTTACATTGGAGGCTTTGCTAAAGAGGGGGCTGCTTTCATGAATGAGAGATAAAAAGCCAGGCTCCATTCTTTCACCCATAACTTATGGTGAGCTATCTACCCTTCTAAGTCATGTATTTCATATATTTCATGGACGAAGACACTGGAGCAAATCCAACCTTATGTCATTACACAAATCCGTTGTAAATGGTATTGCACCTGCTTTACATCAGTATAACAACATCAGGCTTTGATCTACTGCAGTGCTCTAAACATTACACTATTAAATATGTCAGCACTTACAGAACCCTAATTGTGACTGTCATCTAACAGGTACTCTGGGATTAACTCCAAATGCACCCAATAACAACAAAGGGATCCCATCCTGGGCCAATGTCACAGCTGTGCCAGTCAGCTTCATGCCTGAGCAAAGGAGTCCACCTGTGTCCTCTCTGAGCATCAACAGAGGTAAAACCTACAGCATTTCTTTGCAAAGGAACACTAGACATGTCAAAACTCATCACCTAATGACTCATCACCATCCCTAGAAGCGTTTCAGACCAGGCTGAATGGGCATTTGAGCAACCTGGTTGAGTGGAAGGTGTTCCTGTCCCTGGCAGGGGGTTTGAACAAGATGATCTTTAAGGTCCCTTCCAACCCAAGCTTTTTCTTTATAAATTATGGAGTAATTTTGATGTTGAATATGCTGTAAAAATATAAAAATATGCTGCAAGCTATAAGGATGAAACTATTTTGGATCCTAATAGGATCTAAAGTATCTAAGTGACCTCATGAGCTGCTGTTTGCTTCCCTGGAGCAGGGGCTGTTTGCTGAGCTTAACTTTAGCTTCTCTGCAGTAGCAAAGTTACCTCCATTGTAAATGACAGATGAAAGCTATTGGAGAGTTACTGCTGTTGTAAATGGCAGATAAATGTTCTGCAGTAGATAAAAATCTCTGAGTGTGCTGGTGACTGATGGATCCTGTTAATTCTTGGGCCTTTGCCACAGTTTAGTGGCAGTTTATTTGAGCAAGCCAGCTGTGAGAACCACTGCCCATAAACACAGTGTTAGCACAATAAATCTGTGTGTGATGTGTGTACATGTATTACATAGTGATCACACAAAGAGCTCTTAAACTCCACACCACAGGGAAATCTCAGCCACCACCAACCCAGCAGGAGCTGGGCAGAGCTTTGCACTGCAAGACATGGCTGGAAGCAGCTGCCTTCAGTGATGGGTGCAGGTGTTTGTCTCATCTAAAACAAATTTTAAAGGACATATGAATTTCTGTGGGACCCAGTCCTGTCATGTTGTTAAATACACTGTGAGAACAAGTCCTGGATTGTAGTCCTCAGTGGGGTTAGTGGGCAGGATGTGTCTTTATCTAGCATCAGTATAGTACATTGCATTTGGCAGCTCTCAAACCAGGAATGCCACTTCCTTCACTTAAACCAGGGCACTGTATGAGGAGGAAGTATCTGGGGGGCTTTTGTGAGGAGCACCTGAGAACTTTTTTAGCTACCTTAGGGTGGAAAGGGCCCTCATTTTACTATGAGGAGTCCCAAAAAGTGCTTAAAAGTCCTTTTGAAAAGCTTCAGTGTCCCTCCCCTCTAGGGCAGGAGCTGACCTGCTTCTCACACTTGTTTGTTTTCTGTGTTTCAGTGGACAATGACCCACATTTTATCATACACCTGCCCAAGAGCCAAAGGAACATCTGCTTCAATATCAACTCAGAGCCTGGGAAGATCCTAAACTTGGTTTCTGATCCTGGCACTGGTAAGGGAATAAAACATGGTTTATTATACAGCACAATTTTTTTTTCTCTTGGGTCTGAAAGGTGTTCAGAGGGACCAGGGGAATTGCCTGCAAGGGGAACTGTGTGCTGGCAGGAGTATGACCAGCAGGCTGAGGGAAGTGGTTATTTCCCTCCATGTCTGGAGTATTGTGTCCAGTTTGGGCCTTGCCAGCACAAGAGAGATGTTGACAAACTGGACTGAATTCAGTGGTGGCCATGAAGATGATTTTGGGGCTGGAGCAGAGGAGAGAGAGGGAGAGGTTGAGGCAGCTGAGACAGGGTTTGATCAAGCTTAAGAAAAGAAGTGGTGGATCCATGGTGGGCCTTGTTGCTGTACTCAACCACGTGAGCAGAAGGTGAAGGTGAAGCCTCACACATCTCCAAGGTGCATAGCTAAGGGATAAGAGGCTATAGAAATGAGGTGCAACAGGTGAAACTCAGAGTAGAAGTGAGCTACTGGGGAAAACCCTTTCACTCTGAGGATGGCCAAACACAGGGAAAGGAGCCAAGATCATGGAATAACAGAGCAATTGAATTGGCAAAGGCCATAAAGATTATCAAGTCCAAATTTTAACCCAGCACTGACAACCCCATCATGAAACCATAACCCCAAGAGTCACATCCACAGGTTTTTTGAACATTTTCATGGATGGTGATTCCACTATTTCCCTGGGCAACCTGTTCCAATGATCACCCTTTCAGTGAAGAAACTTTCCCTAATATCCAACCTAAACTTTCCATGAAACAACCTGAGGCCATTTCCTCTTGTCCTATGCATCCCTTACACTACACCTGAAGGGGTTTTCCTCCTACTCCCAACAAGATCTAACAGCAATTCCCACCAGATTATTGTGCTAAAGGATTGAACAGTAGCATCAGGAAGCAATTTAATAAATTATTCTCTTTTCTTGGCTGGAGAAATGAGAAAAACAGGGGGTCAGAGGGCCTCCTGTTTCTGTTGATCCCATGGTACTCCCTATTGAGACCAAAGCTCCAAGTCTCCAGGCAGTGCTCCAAGACTGAGGCAATGTTTCCTTCTCTGCTCTTCACAGGAGTTGTGGTCAATGGTCAGCTCGTCGGGGCCAAGAAAGCAGAGAACAAGAAACTCAACACATACTTTGGCAAAATTGGGTTTTATTTCAAAAAGAAAGGCCTGAAAGTGGAGATCACCACAGAAACAATAACGCTGAAAGATGGCTCATATGCCATCACACTGACCTGGGCTGACACAGGGCACATCATTCGGAAACAGTGAGCTGATCATTTTTTACCTGTTCCCACCTAATTCTGTTTTGAGATACCCTCAGGGTTTCTGCCATGCTGTCTTGGTTTGAAAGACAGGTGTCTGCTAAGGAAGGCAGGAACCTCCCTTCAAATGGCAGATGTAAACCTCCTTCCTCTGAATTATTATAATTTTGAAATTAAGGGGCTCTCAGGCAAAGATACGGGAATAGGAATAACAGTTCTTTACTAGGAAAAATTAGGAGAAATACAGTATTACAGAAAAATAACAAACTCAAAACACTGACAGAGTCAGAATACAACCTGACACCCCATCAGTCAGTCAGGGTGTTGGTAGCAGTCCCATTAAATGGTGGGTGCAGTCCTCCTGCAGTGACAGATGTGGTTCTGTTGTAGCAGTGATCCTGTAGAAGGGTGCAGTTTTCCTCTGAATGTCCAGTGACGATGTAGAAGGGTCTGGCTTTCCCCTGAAATCCAATGGAAAAAGGCTGCTCTAATGTTCCAAATCTCAGTTTTTATCTAGGTAGAAAAGGCTTGGCTCCTCCCCCTGGGTGGAGCATTTCCCAATGGGATGATGTAATTTTATCAGTCATGCAGTGGGACTCAATGGCCCATTAACAGAAGATATCTCCTGGAGGAAGGATGGGTCATGGAAAAGATGATGAACACTGCCCCAGCTACTTTCAACAGATGGTGATAGAATACATACTACTGTTTACATCCTGCTTTGCAACCTAAGACACATGCCATCACATCATTCAGGAGAGCTTCCCCTGCAGATTAACAGCTGTCAGCCATGCTGGACACCCTACAGCACTGCTTAGGCACAGGACCACATCCAAAATCTCCATTCACAATCGGAAGAGCTTAAATTTGTAGGGGAAATTAGGTTACCTCAGCATGGAGATGAAGTGTCTGTTAGGTACTGTCCTGCCAGATCTCCAGGTACCGCTCCCAAGGCTTAAGGCTTTTAATGGATCCTCTGACATATCTGCCATCCCTGTGGGATTGTTCTGTATGCCTCAGTGCATCTCAGGGGGCTGAGAGCTGTTGTGTAGGTGGATGAACTAACCCTGCTCTTTGGTCCTTCTCTGCCAGGCTCCTCATATCTGTGAAGAAAGAAAGCAACGTTACCATCACTGTGGGGGAGGAGATGTCCTTCATGGTTTTGCTGCATCGTGTGTGGAAGAAACACCCAGTGAATGTTGACTTCCTGGGAATCTACATTCCCCCGGATAACCAGTTCTCTCCTGAAGCCCATGGGCTGATAGGTAAGGGCTAGGGGGCAGGTAGTGGGAATGGTGGGACACTAGGAAGGGGTTTTGCTAGATCTTGGAGGGAATTTTATAGAATTGTAGACATAAAATATCCTGAGTTGGAAGGGACCCACAAGGAGTCCAGCTCTTGCACAGGACACTCCCAAGAATCCCACCATGTGCCTGACTGCAATTTCCAAATGCGCCTTAACTCTGGTTTGGTGCTGTGACCACTTCCTGGGGAGCCTGTTCCAGTGTCCAACCACCCTCTGGGTGAAGAACCTTTACCTAATATCTAGCCTAAACATCTCCAGGCACATCTTCATGCTGTTAATTTGTTGGTGACTGTGTTCTAATGGAAAAGGTGTGAAAATTATTAAAAAAGAGAATAGGGAAACTCATGTAATGTCCTGGAAGACCCAAGGACATTATGGAACATCAGGGACCAGGACATTATTCCTTATTCCAGCTGGGGAGGGTGTTTTCAAAGCAATCTGACTAGACTTGGTGACAGGACTGAGACAGGACTTTCCCTGCCTGGCTAAACTGCTGCATGTTGAAAATAGAAAGAACAAAACAAACTCCTCAAAACTTTCTGAGGAGATTTCTGTGCAAACATCTGTAATCAGCTCTTTCCTCGATGACAGCCTTTTCTGGCTGTGGTATAAAACAAAAGCAAGGCCTCAGTTCATATGGCAAATCAATCTTCTGAGTCCTGGACCTACCCAGAACTCCTTTTGAGGAGCAGAAGTTGTGTTCCTGATTACTGAGAGACAGAGTGCCCTGTGATCCATGCAGATTGGTTTGCCTGCTGGAGCTAGTTTGATTTTCCAAAAGAGCCTGGCAGCAGCTGACATGGAGCTTCAAGGGTCAGGACACACAAACAGCTTCAAACCTCTCCCTGACCAGGTCAGTTTGTATCTGAACCGGAAGTGTCAATCCACCACCAAACACCTGGGCAACCTCCAGAAAAACCACAAGCTACCATGGAAGTGAAGGGCAACAAGTTCACTGTGACCAGGTAGGAATTATGTGCTTTATTGTTCTCTTTCTAAATCAGTACTGTCCTTAGAGCTGCCCAGCATCTGACTTAGGACACATTTGAAGAGTTCCTGGAACCCCCAGAATTGGTCAATGCAGTCACAGAACTGTAAAATTAATTGCATTTTGTGGTTATTTCCACTTCCTGCTGGTGGAAGACACATCTCCTGTTTTGGCAGAGCAGCACCAATATTGACCAGGGTGTCTCCTTGTTTATTTGCCATGTTGTGACCCTCTTTTGGGTGTCCTCTCCCTGCAGGGGCGTGCAGAAGGACTACAGGACAGACCGTGTGCTGGGGACTGATGTGCTGTGCTGGTTTGTGCACAACAGTGGCAAAGGCTTCATAGATGGCCACTACAGGGATTACCTGGTCCCCCACCTCTACAGCTTCATGAAGAAACCCTGAATGTTTCAGTTTAGTACAAAAAATTCCCATCTGCTCCTTCATGCCCAAACAACTCCTCTGAACAGCAGCTGTCAGCCTGTCACACCAGTGTGACTGGAGGCAACCCCACCAGTGTTTGATTTGTTTTATCAGTGTTTCAAAGACATGTAAACTCCCTTTTCTGCTGAGAAATATGTAATAAAGTGACACGCTGGGTTGGAGGAGGTGTCTTCCTCTTGCCGTGTCTGATTTAATGGGCTGTAAACTCCATTAAAAAATTCTGTTTTCTAATATCCATTTCATAGTAGAGGTGTAAGAGTGTTGTGGCTCCTGCAGGCAGGTAACACACACAACCAGATTTAATACATATTTAATGCTTACACCTGTGTGTTTCCAGACTGCTGGGAAAATTTAAGTTCATAAAATGCTGGACTGGGCAAAAAGAAGGACATGCACTAAGTAAAGGAAATTTAACAGAAAAGAAACATGGATCTGGAATGGGTATAATGAGCAGTCTTTAGTCTTTAAAGATGTATTAACCAGTGATGAGGAGGGTCCTTGAAATAATTGTTGCTGCTATATTGGCAAGAAATTAATTAGATGAGTCTCAGACAGCCTCCAGCCTTTTTGTGAAAATTCAACATCAGAATGAGGCTTCATGCAGATACAAATCTTTGAAAGCAGGAAACATTCACATTGTATAGAAGTAATCATCATTACTAAGAGTTTCCCTTCCAGAGGGCTTAGCTCCCAAGAGATCACTTAGTTTTCAGGAGCATTCAGCAATGAATGAGAACAGTAGCAAAACAAATACACCTGTGTGTGTACCAAAAGCTGGATTTAAAACTCTTGCTTCTTGAACACCTTATTAAAACACATTGACCTTACCTTTTCAGCAGCACTGAACTAGGAAAGGAACTCAAGTAGTCTCCTTACCCTTCTCAAATTTGGTTTCTTTCACTTAGGCACTAAAGCTGGTACAGGATCTTTTTTGCAGCTGTATCAGGATCAATGTGGTTTTGAAATGTCTCTTCCAAGTTCCTCTCGGAAGTGTCAGTGACTTCCTACAAATCATTTATTGCTTCTTTGAACTCACCTATCAGTTCCTCCACCACAACATCCTGCAGCAGCCACTTGCCCAGTTCAACCAACCAGTGAGTTACCATTCTCTGGTCTTCTCTACACAACTTATAACTTGTCTACATTTACTCTATTTCATCAGGTTGCATAATGTCAAGTCTAATTATTTTCAGCGATACAGAAGCTGCTCTCTTCGGTCACTTGCCCTCATTACCCTCTGACAAACCTCCTCTCTCTCACTACCTGTTCTCTGGGAGAGGGCAGTGCTGTTTACACAGCCCAGGCTGCACAAAGAATTTACAGACAAGTGTTCTCTGCCTCCAGTCCTCATAATTCTCCACTCTTCATGCTTGAAAAGACAGCTGATGTCCTGTGTGAGGTTGTTCCAGGCTACCTCAGACAGCAGCTGCTTCATTAATACTCTGCAGACTTCCAGTTTCTGTGCAGGTTTCCCCTGGAAACCATAAATCAACAAGACCTTACAAGGTAAGGAAAGGGAAAATGTTTTAAGAGACACACAACCTTCAGGTGATGGGTTTTATTTTGCACAGGATACCCCACATGTTTTTTTTTACCCCAGTAATGTGGTGCATCAACCCAGCACTTCACTGGTGGACTTAAAACAGCTGCATCACACATTGGAAAGGTTGGTAAGAAACACAATGGCCTAAGAAAGGTTTCTGTTTATTCCTCAAGTGCCTTAGAAATTAAACATTGTACAAAATGTGACACTTTTTAAAAAATAAAACAAGCAATGCTATACCATTTAGCACTCATGTAGCAGAGCAACAATGGAAGAAAGGAAAAGGCTTTGGAAAACCAAAATAGCAACCCCCAATTCATA
The DNA here is from genome assembly GCF_963662255.1 of Cinclus cinclus. Lineage (NCBI taxonomy): Eukaryota > Metazoa > Chordata > Aves > Passeriformes > Cinclidae > Cinclus > Cinclus cinclus. The sequence continues at coordinate 17,944,064 of NC_085049.1, read as the reverse complement.
TCTGCACAAGCTTCAGCTGGCATCCCAAGACACTCCCCAAGTAATATCCACAGAGCAGCTCCATGTGGAGCCCATATGAAGATAAATTCCACATCAGTATTATCAGGAGCCATGACAAACCTGCTGGAGGAGTGATGACTTGCATTCTACTATCACTGATGTGCTGATCAAAATTAAACTGGTGGCTGCATGTAATAAACCAGACCATTCTTACAGCATCCAAGAAATAATCCCTTGCAGCACTGGTACCTCCCTGATATTCCCTTAATCCTTGCCTTGTTCCTGCACCCAGAAGTCCATTTTGGCTCTAGATTAAGAATTGTGTTGTTTAAACTCCGCTGGCTCCAACACTGCTTCCCTGTAGGTAATTCTCTCTTCAGGACTTGTCCACATACTCCAGTTTGCAGCTCTCTGCTACATTTTAAAAAGGGAAACTGAAGCAAATATTGTAACTTTGATATAAAATCTGATGAAAAATTTCCACCGATAGTATTTCCATAAACATTTGATGTAACAAATTGATAGCTATCTTTAAATAAATCAAGTTTGCTGTTGTTAATGTCTATATACATTATAAATACATGCACACACAATTAAAACCCTTACATGGTAGAGTCTTGTGTCTGCCTGAAAGATGTTTGAAAGAAGGTTTTGAGAACCAAAATCTTCTCTGATGCATGATTTAGCACCTCAGGCAAGTTTAGAAACATCTTCATACTGGATATCTTCAACCCTGCGCCCTTTTAAAGGCCCCTGGACAATGACAGGAAAAAAACAAACAAACCATCACAACATAAAATTGATTGTTTCTTGAATTCCCAACAGGGAGCTTGTAGTAGGAGAAGTAAAGGGCATTTGTTCATGACATAATGTTCCTTGATTCATGATTTTCAGCCTGAGCAGAGAATGTGACAGGGCCTCAACACCTTCCCAGAAATCCTTTCACTCTCAGGATGATTATATTACCAAAGTGCCTCCTACCATCAGGGCATCTGCACAGTCTCTTCCCAAATCCTCCAGAATCCAATCTGGACTGAGTTTGTGCAGCCCTTCTTTGAATGGGATCTAACAGTGTCTCCCTCCTGCAAGTGTTTAAGTTTGACTTCGAGCCAACATCCTCTGTGCTTTATCAATCAGTTTAAAGATTGGTTTTGCATAGCAAAACAAAGAAAGAGCCACTCAGACATGGTGGCATGGACTGATTGTTAATCATAACTGTTAACCATAAACAAGACAACAAATGAGCGCATAAAGCCCCACATTCAGTCAGGAAAAGACAGCAGAAAATTCACATCCTTGAATATTTTGCATTTTTTACCTTCCCACAAAACAGTACCACAGCAGACATGTTCAGTATAAGCACGCAAAATATTTTCCAAATATCTTTCAAGTTCAAAACTTGCTAAATTCATCATCCTAGCATCTTTTAGAAGATTCTCTGCAAACAGCAAAGAATAAGCCTGAGACGGGTGGCTGTTGATAGGTGGGGGGTGTCCACAGAACTTTGTACACCACAAATCCCACCTGTAAGGCAGAATTAAGGATAACAAGGCTTTGTGAAAGCTCTCCATGTACAGATGGAAAGCTCTCTGCAAACAAGAACTTGCAATGTTTCATACTTACTGAGTCAATGGTTATTGTCACTGAAAACTTTTTCTCATTGATGGATTCCAAAATGCCTTCATTTCCCCTGTACCCACCATTTAATACCATCACTTTCTTGCCTGAAATAAAAACAGAAAAAGACTTACACAGCAGGGTTCCAAGCTTCTGCTAAAAAGTTTGTTCCCATCTTTCTTATAAACCCCTTTTAAGTATCTGAAGGTGCTCTAAGGTCTTCATAGCACCTTCCCTTTTTCAGGTTCAATAATCCCAACTCTCTCAGCCTGTCTTCTCAGGAGAGGTACTTACAAGTGGATGAATTATAGTTTAAAAGAACTGAAATACAAGTTTTGCAGTGGCAGAAGCTGAAAACAGAAGAGAACAGCTGTACCTGGTGCTGGTATTACGGTTTCTAGATGTGTTTGATCAAGCTTCAGCTTGTCCCCAGAGTCAATCACCTTCACAACTGCTGTGTATTTATCAATCACTTCCTGTTGTGAAAAAAACGAACATTTTTCTCTAAATTTACATTTCAAAGTTAACAAACTCTGGCATTGTGACTCTGCAATTCTACATTTTCAAATCCATCAAAATGCAAGGGCTCCAGCCCGGAGATCTGGTGTGCAAATGAGATCCTGCATCTTAAATATTAGTGCAGAACTGACTAGTCCTGGGTTAAAATCCAACTGCACTGCTCTTGGCCGCATTCCACAGACACAGGGATTATTTTCCAAGGTGGATGTGTTTATAGGGACAAACCACACAGAACAAAACTGTGCTTAAGAAAGGATCACTGAATAAATGACATTAAACCAATTCAGAGGTTCACTCCCTGTCCAGAAAAAGTCCCAATACAGGCGAGGTGACATTTCAGTCCCCAGCTGTGTTGTCTTAAGTCTGAACAACTTGCACAATGAAACAAATCTTCCTAAGTCACCTAGTTCCAGAAAAGCCAAACCAATACCCCATGTTCCCCTATGGCCCACCTTACCTTAACAACTGCCTTCTTCTTGTGGTACTTATCTCCAAGCTTTTTTGTTACAATTTTTACAACGATTTCCTGGGAGAATTGAAAGGAGAGAAAAAATAAAATGAAGTGCCAAAATGTGCAAACAACTCCACAGCCTAAATTAATGGTACAGCACAGTGCAGGAAATAACAATAGTAAAGATGTGGCTTTCAGGAATTTGCATGTATTGTCAAAATTATTGGCTCAAAGTAGCATCTCTCAAGACTTTTTTGGGTTTCTTTGACAAATAAAGTTACATTTGAATTCACGATCTAATGTGACAGTCCACAATGGGTCAAGAGCAGGAAAGGGAAAATAACTGTGAATTTAGTTTTCAATCTGCTTTTGGATCTTTACACTGATCAACAGTCACTTTAGAAATGCAGAATCGGCTGTATTTGGTATAACAATAATTTTTAAGTCACTCACAGGCTGTAACCAGTAGTCTCTCCGAGATGTTCTTTTCTTCTCCTCTTCAAGCTAAAGAACAAATAATCACCATTTACTTCCTCCTTCCACTGCAACTTTCCCATGCCTTTGAACATCTTTGAACCAATTATCCAGCCCCATGTCATGTGGGGAACAAAAACAATCCCAAAACCCTAAATAATGGTCAGTCAGTATGGTTGTGCCTCAAAAATCGATTTGATGAATCCAGGAACTCCTGATAAAATGATGGTGATTTGTATTTTTTTTCTTAAGAGTTTCTAGGTATTTTCTTCTCTTGCAAAATCTGTATTCCTTTACTTCCAATACCTCAGTCATCTGGAGAAGAGGTAAAGTTGAGCAGGCAGTTTTATGAGGAAATGAAACCAGTTTTATGGGGAAATGAAATTAGTTTGCCTGGTAAGATGTGAAAGTTGGAATTCCATATGGACTGAAGGTCTGAAGTCACTTCAAAGGGACATGCTGATGAAGTGGACATTGTCACAGGCACAGGGGCACACAGAAACACATCCTGCATGATCATTACCTCCATGATCTCATCCAGTGCAGATTTCTTCTTTTTCTCTTTGAGCTGACCAGAGCTATGAGGTGCTTCTTTTCTTTTAACTGCCCCCTCCACCATCTTCAGTGCATTCTGTCCAAGGACACTGCTGGAAAAGTAAGATGGTGTTTTCACAGCAGATCTTGCATCTTTTTGCTTGACCAAAATGCATTTGAAGAAGTGGTTGTGCAAAAAGACCTGCTGATCTACTTGATTTCAGTTGTCCCAGTCCCCTTCCAGGCCCTGAACACCTCCTCCTCTAGAACTGATCTCCTTAAGGTGCAAAGTCCATGTCCACTGAGGGTCACTGCTGGCAGTCCAGCAGAATGGACACAGCCCAATGACCAGTTCACCACAGCACAAGCAAAGAGTTGATCAAGGACTTGAGTTCTTCTGCAAATAAGGTTTGCAAATTTGTAGGGACAAACTTTAGGAAAGCCACCTGGACAGAAGAACTCTCAGACATGGCAGATATCTAGAATTCCTTCCAGACAGAGACATTGAGCCAATGGGAGAAAACACCCTGGAGCTCCACACCCAGCAAACAAATGTCACCTTCACAACCATATTCAAAATAGGCAAACTGCCAAGAATTGTGGAAAATAAAGAGTAATCAGCACAAGAAGTTACATCTCAGAGATGAGGGAATATCTAGGTAAAGTGAGAACTGCCCATGGGCAGCTTCAGTTCAGCCATTTCTATAGCAGACATTTGAACACAGAAAAAAAAATTAGGTATTGTTTCAACCCAAAAGATGAAGGCAGCTGCTCTGACGTGAACAGTGATGCAATAATGAATATGACCTTAGGACAAATTGCATGTTCTGCCTGTGGTGAGGATGTTGGATATACTCCCACAGGAAAGATACCCCTTAGGTATCTTTCTATCCCTTAGGGAATGAAGGTACAAGAATTGCAGTAGAAGCAACTTTAGAGAAAAATTGTATTTCAGAGGAAGTCTAAATAATCATAGTTTGAGAAAAAAATTGCACATTAAAATCACAGATCAAATAGCAATTACTTAAACAATCTTATAAAGGGCAACACACAATTCAAACATATTTAAGAAAACAAACATATCTAGCTGTGAAGTTACTACACCACCATTTCAAAGTTTACAGGTAAGTATTTTGTATATGCTGTGAAGAAATTAGACTACTTGATATATGATTTCACATTTGGCCAAATTTTAGCAAGGACCTGAAGTATTCCTCACTGAAACTATTCAAGTGAGAGTCTGAATTAAGTTTCAGAATCATCTTAAGCACAACTCAATGCTCAGGGATAATTTACAAGTTTCCTTCAAAGCCTGCAATCTGTATCTATTACTGCAAAGAGCTGCTTTACTGTCTCATTTTCTGCCTGGCATATATCCCATCAGATACCTTATCTATGAGCTGAGTGTGATGAGGGAAAAGCTTTCTTTTTACCTGCAATACATTTAATTACAATACTGCCTCACATGAGAAGATGTACTGCACATCAAACGGTTCCACAGACTGCTGTAAGTCAGTATTATTTGCATTATTGATCCCTTTTGTCCTGCATTACTTGTGGTTACATGATGACAATTAAATTCCAGAGCTCTAGGACGATTTATTTCAGGTAGCTGTAGCTGCTTAAACAATAACAGAGAAAGTATTGTCTCCAATTAAACAAGGCAATCAAACCTTTTAGGAAGCAAAATTACCAAGTCACAAATATCCATTCATAGAAGGCAGCTGGGACAGATGGCATCACTGCATATGCTTTGGTTGGATCCCTTTCCTATCCTCCCTGGAGGAACCTGTAACTGCCTACTATTTTATGGGCATCTGCCATGAAGCACAGAGAATTCAAGAAGGGTCCTCACAGTTCAAATTTAAGATACACCCATTCATCCATTTTAAATACAAAACCAACCATGAAGTCACCTAGTAGCCCCTTCTGAATACCAAGATGAGAGAGTAGACTCCAAATATTTCAGGACAAGACAAACCTTCCTGTTCATACAAATACCATTGTCACAGAAGTGTTTTGTAACAGTAAGGGTTGGCCTTAAAATCTTTTCTCACCTTGTTTTAGAAGATGCTGCGACTGAAGTACTTGCTCCTTTGTTTAAATTAAATGTAACTAAAAAATAAAGAGACATCACTCTATTTCTATCTTTAAAAATAACTGCATTGAAGGATGCTAACAATTTTTAAAATTTGCAAATAGAAAAAATCATAAATTTGAAAATATTTATTAATCTATATATTGGTTTAGTTTAAAAACAAATTTAAGTTCGCTACACAGAATACTCTGCATTTCCATATTCTAGTACTCTTTATCTCAAAGAACTTCATGAAGCACCAAGCAGGGTTCAATGGTCATTTCATCTGAATCACAAAGTCAGCTCCAGTAAGTTCTAGAAAATTACATCCATCAAAATCTGGTTACCTTTTTCCTCTTCATTTTCTCTGTTCAGTTCAGTATAGACTGGCATTTCCTGCCAAAAAAAACACAAAGTACATTTAAAGAATCAAAAAGAAAACCGAGTCAAGATATCAGTTTTTGGTGAACATTGATTAGCTCAGTTTTACAGACTACCGTGGGATTATTAAGTAACTGTAATATTCAGCCAGGTTTGATTTGTAAAAGATTAAAATTGAAAATATCATCTCACTACAGGTTCCTATGCAAAATCCTCCAATTAAGAGAGATGCTGCCTAAACTCGCTCAAAAACATAAAAGGCAAGTAAGTGGCCTTGCTGCAGCAGTTTTCTCTGTCTGAACCAGCATGATCTGACTGGCTTCTGGACAGACAGATAACTCAAAGAAGGAAATTCTGGTATTTTTTTCAATTTTTAAGCACCGAAGGCTCAGACTATTTAAATTTCAATTAGATTCAAATTAAGAAGCAAGTAACTGCTTACAACATCATTTAAATGTACCCATCAATATCCAGGATCAAATGAGATTTCAGCCCCAGGCAATGTGTATGGGGGTCATGGAATGATGCCAAATAAACAGATCCCAAATAACCACACCAGCACCACCAAAATAGAACTTTTCACTCGTGGATTTGATTATACCAGATGCCCCTGGTTATTTATCTCAGCCTCCTCAGCGTACAAAGCACTTGTTATCTGCAGCCCTATCAGTTGTTAAATACCATAAATGAAGATACATCATGCAGGTTAATGGACTGCTTGCTCCCCCTTCCTAAATTCAAGAGTGATTTTTAAAATAGCTAATCACTTGAAGAGCAGTAATTATTACTTCCTTAGTACTACTGCATGCTGGGTACAATGTAGCTGCAAGTTAGAAAGCAAAGGAAATACCAGTACAACGATTCCAGCAGCATCAAACTCCCCATAGACTTAACCACAAGGAGCTTTGAGCTGAAGGTTCACACACAGTGCAACTTTCCTCACCAGTTCTTTCCCCTCCAAACCTCTTCTAACTTGTTGTTCTATGAATTTAGCAGTTTTTTCTTCATCATCAAGGTCCTGTTTCTTCTTCCTCTCTTGTTCTTGCTGCCTGCGAATGGTCTCTGGGTCCCTGTCAATGTACTGAATGTACCAGCCTTTAGGAGTCTCATCAACCTTGCAAAGACCTAAGAAGTTAAGGCAAAACAAAGTAAGATTAATATTAACAGTATCCAGATCATTTTTAGTCCACCTTCACTATATCAATGCGGATACTTTACCAGAGACAACATGCTAAAACTGATTTTGAATTATCTGTGCCATGTGTTTCTGCCCTCAGCTACCCAGATCTGTTTTGATATAGGCCAGTGTAAGTCACAAAGAGCATGAAGTGTTTTACAACACTTTCCTTATTGAAGAAAATGTTTCCTTCCCACTGTTTTAACAAGGAAGACAGAAATCTAACTTATAAATGATACACACTCACAGTGTGGTACCAAAGGAAATATTGCAGCTCTCTGCTATTGTTACTGACTCTGGCTAGAGTGACTTTCCAAACACTCTGTAACTGCTGCATGTAACCAGCAGAACAGGGGCACTCAGAGCCATAGTAAGCTTTCTGTTACACCACAGTACCATTTAATCTCTCTTCTTCCCACTAAACACAGAACTGCAGAACTCCAGCCTTAACCCTTCCACTAGGCCAGGAATGAAAATGACTGCTTGCTTCTTGTCACCTCAGATGTGGAAAGATTCTGTACCCTTAAGGGACATCCTAGTTCTTCATTTTTAAATGGCAACTGTTGGAAGTTGATTTAGAGTTTGGCAATGCATCCTGTAAATACAGACCAGCCAATGAAACAAGGAAAGGTTCACAGCTGATGTACTTATCCCAGACTTCTGACATTTTTCGTAAGCAAGCTCCTAATGGTTAGCACAGAAATATGTTTGAAAATCTTTTCATGTATATACAGGAGGAGAGGGGAAGAAAGAAAAAGAACCAACATAAAGATTTACTGATCAATTATCAGGAGTTCAATTACCCAATAATTTTAAGATTCCCTAACCCTGAGCAGGCACACTCACCTTCTCTCCCCAGCCATTTTGTAAAATCAGTCAGTGTCTCCCACTGTGTGGCATTCATGTGAATGTGTTCTCGATGGCTGATGTATTCGTTGTACACAATATTATTGTGGACTCTCTTTGTTCCTAAAATACAGAATTATTATTACTATTATTATTATTACTACTATTAATATTATGTGGCTTCACTGAACCAACAAGACACCAAAAACAAACAAACAAACACCAAAATATTTACCAAATCGCCTCCTGAGCAACTCTAGGAAATCATTTCGGAATTCCCTTAGGGAATAAAAAAAAAAAAAAGTATTTTTAGTAAAACTTTTAACAGCTAGGAACCAATTTTCCTGTTGTCATTAGCAATTAAACATCTGCAGTACAAACCTGACTATTCTCTTGAGCTGAGCATGATGATATTCAGACACAGTTCCCTTTTTCAGTAGAGCAGGATTAAATGCAGGATGAAACACAATATGATACATGCACACACCCCAAATCTCCAAGAGAGTAAGAGCCTCTCAAAGGATAAAATGGAGCAAAGGAATCTCAACACTTCCCACTAATTGCTGGTGTCTGGTTACCAGGTGTTTCCCAGGCTAACTGACACAGAGCACAGGGCAGGACAAAGGGCAGAGGGGTGGATGGGCAGAGGGATCACTCATCTCCCTGCTAATTCCAGGGCTGAATCACAAAGCCTCACTTCAGACTCCTGCAGAGGACAGCTCCAGTCATCCCAGCTGTCATGTAGGTCATCTGGACAAAGGCCTGGGAGAAGCTGGGAGATGTCAGTTCCTCCCCTGACTTGTTCTCTGTTATGGCTCTTTTAGCTCCTGTCTGTGTGGCAGTCACTCAGCCAGGACAGACAGGTGATGTATTTGTAACACAGAGCAACTTTAAACAGTACTAAAACACAAAAAACAAAAACTATCCAATTTGACTAAATCATGGCTTCCTGAAATCTCTTACCTGAAGTCTAAAGATGGCATTGCCTAAATTTCAAATTACAAAAGAGCTGACACTAATATGTACCACAATAAAGTGTCTTTATTATTGGGACATTTTTGGGCCTTAGGGGTACGGTTGTGCAGATCTGATACAGGGATGACGATCTGGCTAAGAATACATAGAAGACTTACTCAGAGAAGTAATCCATGAATTGCTGAGGATTTTCAGAAGCCAGCAGCAACTGCCTCTGGTGGGACTCAGACATGCAGTGACACTTGAAGCCATTCTATAAAGCAAAAATAAATACTTCTCTTGTCTTGGTCTCAATTTGCAACACTCATGGATCAACAGAGTATTAAAATCCGACAAATAAAATCCTAGAAGTGTGATCACACCTCCCACAGTGCTTCCTTAAGCAGCACTGGCAACATTTACAAGGGACAATGGCTTTAAACTGATAGAGGGCAGGGTTAAATAAGATATTGGAAATAAATTATTCCTTGTGAGGGTGGGGAGGTCCTGGCACAGGTTGCCCAGAGAAGATGTGGCTGCCCCTAGATCCCTGGAGTGTCCAAGGCTGGGTTGGATGGGGCTTGGAGCAACCTGGGACAGTGGAAGCTGTCCCTGCCCATGGCAGGGGGGTGGGACTGGATGATCTTTAAGGTCCTCTCAACCCAAACCATCTTGTGATTCCATGAGATCGGAGCTGTCACAAGAGCCGACCTCAGCCAAGGCGCCCTGACCCCAGGAAAACCGGGACTGGGGCTCCTTAGACGGAGCTCGGGCCGCCCGAAGGACCGGGGAGCCCCCAGCGCACCCGCGATTACCTCATCGCGGCACTGCTTCTGGCACATCTGGCAATACCACCGCAGCTTCTGCAGCCCTTTGGACTTGATACGGTTGGCGATCGCCTTGGGGCTCAGGAAATCCGACTTCCCCATGCCGCCAATCCCGTCCCGACAGCGATCCTGATCCTAATCCCGCTCCCGACGCGGGGCCGCCCGGATCCCGCCCCCTCCGGAAATGGCGGCAGCGCCCTGGAAGCGGATCCCGGCGGGGCGGCGCAGGCGCGGTGCGGGCGCGCTGACCTTCAGCGGGGCTGTGGTGGAGGCACCGCCATGTTCGCCCGGGGCGCCGCGGTCGCGCTGGTCCAGCCGCAATGGTACCGGCACGGGCTGGGACGGGGGAACGCATCCCGGTGGCCGGGGCGGCTCTGGGGTGAGGGGGGGATGGCTTCTTTCGGCCGTGCGGCGCCTGGAGGCGGCGGGGTCGCGGCCCCGGGCGGCCCGTGAGGGGCTGTGGGCTCTGAGGGGTGGTGGCGGAGCGGGCAGCGGGAGATGAGGGCAGCGGGGAGCCGCAGGGATGGAGGGTCCGCCCTCGGCGGGTGAATGGGACAGGCAAGGGTTAAAGTACAGGTTCGTACATGGCGGGAGACCCCGCTCTGGCCGGGAAATGGTGCGGCCTCGCCTCCTCCGCTTCGTTTTAATAGTCTGCGTGAAGAAATTGCATTGCATGAAGCTTTGTTTGAGATTATATTTTTATTTCTCATTTGCCCTTCAGTGCCCTCCTTTGCTCCGTGCCATTACCCAAGGCGGTGGATAATGCATTTAACCTTTCTCTGTAGTCGGCACGGCTGAGGCGCCGCCTCGAGTGCTGTGCCCGGTTCTGGCCCCTCAGTGCAGGAAGGACACTGAGGGGCTGGAGTGTGTCCAGAGAAGGGCAGGGGAGCTGGGGAAGGGGCTGGAGCACGAGTCCTCTGAAGAACGGCTGAGGGAGTTCAGCCTGGACAAAAGGAGGCTCGGGGTGACCTTATCACCCTACAATTCGCTGACAGGAGAGTGCAGTCAGTCAGGTGGGACTTGGCCTGTTCTGCCAGGCAGGACGCGAGGACATAGGTTCAGGTTGTACATTAGGAGGAATTCCTTCACAGAAGGCGTGATTAGGCGTTGGAATGGGCTGCCCAGGGAGGTGGTGGAGTCACCGTCCTTGGAGTTGTACAAGGAAAGATTGGATGTGGCACTCAGTGCCGTGGTTTAGTTGGTAAGGTGGTGTTCTGTCATAGGTTGGACGTGGTGATGTCTGAGGTCTTTTCCAACCTAACTGATTCTGTGAAATTATATACATGAGGAAAGGATGAAGGTGTGCATACAAGCCACAGGTCAGACTGGTTTGTCTCTGCCACTGATGATTTTTAAGAAACAGCAAATCTTTGAATTTTCATCGCTCTGGAAGGGACTTGCCCTTGGCACGTGTTGGTTTGCTGGGGAGCTAGTGAATTATCCTAATTTCTCCTGCATTCCTTTTCAGGGGCCAAGTCAGGAATATGGCAACACTAAAGGACAGTAAGTAAAAGTTTTGTCTGCTCTTGAGAGAGGAAAAATGTTGCAGGAAAACCATATGTTAAAATATAATTCTATTGGGTAAAATTATTGTGATACATAGCAATGTATGACATATATAGGCCTGCAGTGCTGATTACAATAAACAAGTGTCCTTCATAAAAGGAATTGCTTGAAGTGGTTTTGGCAGTAATTTAGATGTCTTTTTATAGTTTTACTCAAATATATTTTGAAAATAATTACATAATATGTGCTAAACCAGATTTCTGCTCACCTCTAAGAATTAACTTAGTTTTTCTTATGCTTTTTACTTGTGCTTTTATGCAGCATTTGGAGGGGAAAAAGGATTGACTGAGTGGCTTTAGTGTGATAATGCTTCCTTAAGCTATTCTTCATGTTCTGATGTAGGGGTATTGCCTTGGAATTGTGCGTGTCTGTGGGATACCTGGCTTTGGTTTCTTTTTCCATTAGTCTTTTTATAAATGTCATTTTACCACAGTCTAAACAGAAGAGGAAATTCTATCTTCACACTATGGGGACTTTTTTTTTTGTTTGTTTCTTCTGCTTGTCATCTGTGAAAGGTGACATTATATCTGAGTTGATAAATTTGTGTAACAGGTAGATGTGGAAGCAAAGAGAATAGTGAATAGACTTCATCTTGGGATAAATATTAAATGAAATTATGTCTGAAGGAAATTACATCTCTATTGTAAAGATGAATTTGTGTCAGCCATGTTCTTACAGCAGATACTGAGAACTTCTATGAAGTTTATTTGTGCACTGTTTATTTATTTGTTCTTCTTTGAGGAAAGAAGAACATGGCAAAATATTTTTGCATGGCTCTTGCTGGCATTTTGTTGTTTGGGTTTGATTCATTATGCCCATTATGGCCCATGACCTTCAACTCTTAACCTTGCAGTCACCAGGCGTTTGAAGTCCATCAAGAACATCCAGAAGATCACCAAGTCCATGAAGATGGTTTCTGCAGCCAAATACGCAAGAGCTGAGAGGGAGCTGAAGCCTGCGAGGGTCTATGGAACAGGAGCTCTGTGTGAGAGAAAGTTCTTGCACTTAGTCATGGGGCAGCAGAAGAGGAGGTTTTCATGGTGGTGATAAAATGGCAAGGCTTTTTAACCTTCCAGTAGTCTGTGTCCGAAAAAATTTGCACAGTGAGCTTCACTGAGTGACATCTGATCAGAGCTGTGACTGGCTTTGAATTGTTTCTTGCTCACATCTGGTCTGACCACGTGAAAACTAGGAGATAAAATTAATCTAGCTGAGATCTGGAACCCCTTTGGAACTGGTTTTAATTTGAAAAACTCAGAGCATTTTTTTATTACTTACTTGCTTTTTTGGCACCCTTGAAAAATGTAATGATCATTTGTTTTTTGTTTATTTCAGCTCTTTATGAGAAAGCAGAAATAAAGCCACCTGAGGACAAGAAGAAGCATCTCCTTATTGGAGTGTCCTCTGACCGAGGCCTGTGTGGTGCTATCCATACCTCTATTGCTAAAACCTTGAAGAATGAGATTACCAACCTCTCAAATGCAGGGAAAGAGGTTATGGTGGTTGGAGTGGGTGACAAGATCAGAGGCCTGCTTCAAAGGTAAAAAGGATGGGGCCCAAAAGTTTAGTTTGGAGGTTTGTTTTCTGTGGTAGAAATTTCAAGACTTTGTAAGACTGTGTGCCTTTGGCAGGAAATTGCATTTAAGGGATCTGTGCTAAGTTCAAGTTCCTATTAAAAAAATGCAAATACCCTAAAATCTGGTTCTCATAATCTCACAATTTGGGAAACTGCTGCACAGGACTATTATATTCTTGAAATAAAAGTCTGAAAGATGGCAACTGGCACTGTTACACACGTGTGTATTGTGAAGCTATCATAATTGCACTAAAGGCAAAGTTTTTCAGACCCTAATTCAATAAAATGTTCTGAACACTCCTGAGTTGCAGTCAGTTGCTTCTAGTAAGTCAGTCTTCCTGCCTCATGGTACATTAGAGCATCCACTTGGTTCTAACACAGGTTTGTTGTTGCTGCAGGACACATGGTAATTATTTCCTGCTGACATTCAAGGAAGTGGGACGGAGACCTCCAAGCTTTGGGGATGCTTCAAACATTGCTTTAGAGCTGTTAAACTCTGGGTTTGAGTTTGATCAAGGCTCTGTCATCTACAATCGGTTCAGGTAAGATGGAACTGAAACTTCACTGGAAAAATACTTGGCAGAATGCTTCAAAGAGCATACTGGCCCCATGAAGTTATGTGAAAACTGCCTGTGATTTGGCGCGTTCACTTGATTTTGTTGTGTGTGAAGAACTGAGCTGTTTTTTCTAGTAGCTGTGGTTGGAACTCTCTTTCGACGTGTATCATGAACACTTGTATTTACAGTCAGCACATTATTATATCCATGTGGTATACAAGATCTTTTCGTCAGGGTTATCACAAAACTTTGTGGCATCAGAAACTCAGAAGTTGTCTATTCTAATTTGATTTGAACCACTCAGTTTAGAGGTAGTTGAACTGAAGAGCCTGTTTTGCTGTTTTTGTACAGGTCTGTCATCTCTTACAAGACTGATGAAAAACCAATCTTCTCCTTTGAAACCGTGGCTGGCTCTGGTAAGTAGGGAGCTAGAAACCAACAGGTACATGCAGTGATCAATCACACTAGAAGTACTCTGAAAATTGGAATATGATATTAAAACATCTTATTATGGAGCTTGTATCAAACAGATGTTTTTATCTTGGCCAAGATCAGCCCAAGGCTGGCTTACAAAGATGCTGTGGGACAAGGAGGTTAAAAGGAAAGGTGGTACTAATTCTGGTTTGAGATTGTGTCTCAAGCAAGAATTGTTCGTATGTAAACTCCATCAGTTCCAAAAATTTTCAGCACTGAACAACCTGAGTAGTGAGTGGCTTTTCACTGCTCACTAAAAATACCCCAGAATGTTTCTGCAGCATTTTATGGGAAGATTAAACATAATATGGCAATAATGTGTTTTGCTTTGGTCTGACTTTCTTAGTATTAAATTCAATTAAAACACATAAAATAGTTAACAGAATTATAACTAGCATAGAGATTTTTAAGGTTTAGATGATATGTGCAGGAAATCCCTCTGTGCTGCCTTAAGTATTGAAACAGCCCAGCCAAGTAATCTTCATGTCCATTGTATTTTGCTGGAAGTAGTAAATCTTGCATGTCTCTAAGGCTGCTTTTCCATGTTTTGCAGAAAGCCTAAGTATCTATGATGATATTGATGCTGATGTGCTGAGAAACTACCAGGAGTTCACACTAGCAAACATTCTGTACTACTCCCTGAAAGAATCCACCACCAGCGAGCAGAGTGCCAGGATGACTGCCATGGACAATGCCAGCAAGAATGCTTGTAAGCAACTCCTGGGTTTTCCAGGTCTTCAGTTGTTGAGTAGGAAAGTGCTGACCTCCCTGTGTAATTCTTTGCTTCAAAAATTGGGTATTTTCTCTCTTAATTCCATTTTGAATTGTTTTTTTTAACCAGTTTCTGTTTCAAACATGAGCTATATTTAGTCCCTGGAAAGAGGGATTGATGTCAGAAACAAGCCTAGGACTGGAAGTGAAATAACAGATCATTTAAAAGGCATATGAAATATGAAACTAATCTTGTAATGGCTAAATATTCTCTGTGCTCCTCTCATGTGGCTGCTCTGAGGATTTCCTGAATTTTTATAAATCTGTACCTACTCGTTCACCACATTTAATTAGTGCAGCACAATTTAAAGGTGGGGAGACTTAAACAATAGTTTAATACCACCTGTCATGGAGCAAGTAGAGAGTATTCCTTAGAAGGATACTGGTGTCTGTGTGAAGCTGTTGGGATGTGCAATTTGGGCTGCCTGGAATGGTAAGCATGGCTCTGATGACCAGCTTGAGAGAAAGAGGTGATACCTTCTGTATTTAAAAATAATTTTAAAAAATAATTCAGAAAAATCTGTCTCCTTTTGACACAACTTGACGGAAATAACAATGTAGTTAATTGACAGTGAAATCTAATTTCAAAGCAAATGGTGCATGCTTATGTTACGTTACATTAAGCTATGTCATACCTGGTATTTACAAGTCTGCCAGCTGTTCTGCAGATGTTTAACTGACAAGCTGAATTCTCAGGTTTCTAGATTATTTACTGGTAATATAACCTGTAGGGTAAAACTGTCAGAAGCACTAAGCTTCTTGATATTTGCAGTTTATAAGACACTTGGATATTCTGCCCATACAGCTTCTCTTTATCTGCATTTATATAATCATTTTGTGTTTAAACTCCAATGTTGCCTTTTTCCCAGCTGAGATGATTGACAAGCTGACCTTGACGTTCAACCGCACCCGTCAAGCCGTCATCACCAAGGAGCTTATTGAGATCATCTCTGGTGCTGCTGCTCTGTGAGTATTTGTAGGAACATGCACTCAGAGCTGTTGCAGTCGTGCTGCTAATGTGCCAGGGTAACAGGCAAGGTTTGGGATTGTAGGCCCTAAAACCAGAGGGAAGGCTGTCCCTTGGCATGGCTCCTAAGGTTTTCAGCTTATGCAGCTCTACTAACCAGAGCGAAGTTGGGCAGTTTTTCCTGGCCAAATACAGTGTAAAACTTGGAAAAATAGATCGTCCTTGCCTGGAGAGGTGAGGGTTTTCATTGGTGGATTTCCCCCCTCCTTTTTCTACCTGGATGTTTCCTGCTTTGCCTGGTCAAATAGCCCAGTAGTGTTCAGTGGGGGAGTGCAAATGGCATGACTGAAATGCTTTTGGATAAATCAAGTGTTCAGAAGCTGAGAGTTTGGGGGTGGGTTTGCAAGTAGGGAATTTCCAGAAGTTATGGAATGTGTGTTTTACTCGAAGTTCAGTATTTTGCTTGTTTGCCTGAGGCTGAGGTTATGTGCAGGTTTGTGCTGCAGGTTACAAATGTGTGGGCTTAGACCACAATTTGTAACTGCATGTAGCTCGTGTATTACTATAACAGTTAAAAATTTGTGCTCTGTTTGGAAATACATGTGTTCATATCCTGTGTATTTACAGAAAGCCTGGAATATGTACTTTATAATATTTTGGTGCTGTATTGTGCTCCTCACAATACATTTGTGGTCATAAATCCGTGCAGAGTTTTGCCTGAATTTGCATGAGTTGCTTCCTAACCTGCTTGTTTTGTTTTTTCTCATAATACCATAACCAGGGATTAATCGGAAAAAGCGGTTCAGCCAAGCCCAAGAGGTAAAGTTGTGTCATAGAAATTGGATTGTGTTTTAAAATGAATTAACACAAAAAATACAAAGTCAGATGAGGAAGTCAGAATTGAGTGGTCTTGGTCAGACAGAAATTTTTCTTCCTAAAGAGCTGTGAAATTGGACATTTCTAGTTTGAATCTGTCTGGACAAAGAGATCTTAGTTTTCAGTAATCTTAAAGAAAATCTGTCTATGAGAGCATAATTCCATGAGAATTATAATTTTCTGTGGGTTTTTTCACTATTATTAGATTCATTTGCA
Organism: Cinclus cinclus; assembly: GCF_963662255.1. NCBI lineage: Eukaryota > Metazoa > Chordata > Aves > Passeriformes > Cinclidae > Cinclus > Cinclus cinclus. The sequence continues at coordinate 17,927,204 of NC_085049.1, read as the reverse complement.
ATTACTTAAAAATGTCTGTATGTAAGACATACCTAAAGAGGTTTCTGTATTAACCTGAACATACTCAGTATCTAAAATGTAAGAAACATTTCAAAATTTAAAATGTAAGAAAAAAATAGGTTTGATTAACAGTTTGGAGGGTGGTAAGGAATGTTAATGAAGTGTTAGAATTGGGGAAGATAACAGTTTAAATACATAAATAGATGAAAGGGTATTAATTTGTTTCAATTATCCTTACAGGTGAAGAGGAGCTCTTCTGAGCATATGTGGTTTAGCCTGCCTGTGTCTGTGTTAACAAGACTGCTCTGTTATCTTGTGAAGAAGTTGAAAAGCCCCAGAAATCTGTAAATTCTTAAAATAAACCAACTCCATGAAACCTTTTGGTTGTCTGTGGAGCAAATGCTCTTGGGAGTCTAAATATCTGGGTTGGGCTTGGGTGTGCTTTGAAACTTTATTTTTTAAAAGTCTGTGCTCTGCATTTTAAATTTATTTTCTATGTGAAACATGTAAGTGGATGTTTCTTTTGAAGAGCAGAAGAGATTTTCTGGATTCACGCTGTCTTTGAAAGTGAGTGACCTGATTTGACAGGTACATTGTATTGTGGCTGAAGGAGGAGACTGAAATAACCTCTGCATCACACAGCTGAAACACTGATCTCTCTTATTTGAATTTGTATTGCTACTGTTTCCAGATGTTGACCTTTAAAAATTAACTGTTCGGATTAGGTGAGTCACTACAGAGGTTATTTAGAATGCACAGTTTATAGTGTGGTCAGTCTATGTGTAGAAATGTACATGTCAGAGGGCTGGGGTACCTCTGCTCTGGAGACACCCTGAGTTTTGTTCAGCCTGGAGAGGAGAAGGTTCCAGGAAGACCTTTCAGCATCTGAAGGGGCTCTGGGGACTGGAAAGGGACTGTGGATAAGGGCATGGAGGAACGGGTAAAGGGGCAATGGCTTTAAACTGGTGGAGGGCAGGGATAGATTGGATATTGGGAGGAAACTTTCCTGTGAGGGTGGAGGGGCTCTGGCACAGGTTGCTCAGAGAAGCTCATACTGGTCCCAGTATGGAGCCCTCAGGGGCACCACCCTCAGGACCTTGAGCTCTTGAGCAAACCAGGAGCTTCAGGACTTTGTTCTGGGTCCAGGTCCTGCTCTTCAGGCTGCAGATGTGAGATGGGACTGATACAACAGACTACTCATAAACCAAAGCGCTAATTTATGAACTAACTAGGTTTCCATACTAAAGTTCTATTTACAGATCTGTCCTCCATGCTCTGATTAGTTACATGCAACTGCTGAGTTTAGCTCTTTGGTATCTCCACAGCCACCACTGAGCAAGAGCCCTGCTGCTCCTTTCACCTCGTACAGAACTCAGTTACTGTAGATTTTGTCTCTGGATCCTTTTTGCTGCCATAGTTCCATCCTTGCCCTACTTTTTTATTTTTTTTCTTTTTTCTCAATTAAGCAACTCACCCAGAAACACTTTTTCCTCATTACTGCCAACTTGGTGTCCCATCCAGCTGGAAAGAAAAAAAAAAAAAACCTTCCTGGGCAGCCTGTTGGAGTGCTCTGCCACCCTCCATTTACGGCAGTTGTTCCTCGTGATGAGGCAAAATTTCTTTTGATTTGGTTTAGTTTATGGCCATTGCTCCTTATCCTGTCACTGGACATCACGTGACGGTGGTTACCATCCTCTTGACAGCCATCTCTGAGGTATATTTAGATATTTATATTTATTTACAGATACTGAGATTATTTATAGAGATCATAGAGTCACAGGATGCTTTGGGTTAGAGGGGACCTTAAAGTTCATCTTGTTGCACCCGCTGCGATGGGTAGGGACACTTTTTCACTATTCTAGGTTGCTCAGAGCCCCATCCAACCTGGCTTTGAATATCATCGCCACGATTGGAGCATCCACAGCTTCTCTGGGCAGCCTGTGGCGGTGTTTCATCACCCTCACAGGGCGGAACTCCTTCCCCATATCCCATCTAAAACTCCTTCCAATTTGAAGCCATTCCGCCTCGTCCTGTCACTACATGCCCTTGTAAACACTCTTGCCGCATCCTTCCCGTAAGATCCCTGCAGGCAGCGGGAGGCATTTAGCGGCGCTGGGCCAGCGCTACCGGTACTTCACACGATCCCGAAGCCAGCGGGTCCCGCTCGGGCTCGGGGCGGTGCTCCCGCAGCCCGCGCTCCGCCCCGCTCGATGCGCTCGGCGCTGGAGCGGCGCTGCCTGCCGGGGGCGGGGCGGCGCCAAGATGGCGGCGGCGATGGCGGCGGTGGCGGGCGGTGCGTGAGAGCTCCCGCGGCCCCCCGGCCCCGGCGGGATGTGCGAGACCTACTCCCGCTGGCTGCTGCGGGTGTCGGTGGCGCAGATCTGCCAGGCCCTCGGCTGGGACTCGGTGCAGGTCTCGGCCTGCGACCTCCTCACCGACGTGCTGCAGCGGTACCTGCAGGGGCTGGGCCGGGGCTGCCACCGCTACTGCGAGCTCTGTGAGTGCGGGCTGGGGCTGGGCCGGGGGGGATGCGGCTGGACTCGGTCCTGGGAGGCCACCGTGAGTGGCCGTGCTTGGGCAGGGTCCGGGCTGAGCGAGCTCCGTGAGCCCTGAGAATCTCGGCCATCCCGCCAAGGAAACAGCGCTGGTGACTGCTGGGGCAGGGCAGGAGCACGGGGAGGGGGGATTTGGGCAGGGCAGGAAGGCACGGGGAGGGAGGTTTGGGCAGGGGTCTGGGGGACAGGGCAGGAGGGCACGGGGAGGTGGGATTTGGTCTGTGGGACAGAGCAGGAGGGCACAGGGGGGTAGGTTTGGGCAGGGGTTTGGGGGACAGGGCAGGAGGGCACAGGGAGGTGGGATTTGGGCGCTGAGGGCCCTGGGTAGGGGCTGTGAGGTAGCATTGTGGAGGTGTGGGGAGAACATCTGGAAGCTGCTGCTTGTCAGGCAGTGCCAGAAGCTGGGGATGCTTGGTAGAGGAGGGTCATGGAGCTGTGGTCATTTGGGCAGGGTAGGAGGGTGCGGGGAGGTGGGATTTGGGCACTGCTGGGGTCTTTGAGTCAGTGAGCGTGAGTTGTGGACTTGGGGAAGATCAGCCCTTTGGGCTGGAGTTGTGGAGCAGTGCTCAGGACTAAGAGGATGGGGAGGGAGGCCATGGGACAGCGCTGGGGCAAGGGGGTCCTGGTGCCAGGGAGGACTGTGGGGCAGTGGATCTGGGTATGGATGAGGAGTTGGGACTGAGGGGCTGGAGTTGGGGAAAAGGAGGCTCTATGGCAATGGGTTTGGGGTGTGGGGGTGCTATCCCAGTCTCTCTACCTGCAGGGTGCTGGGGACAGGGAGACACAAGTACAGAAGGGGGAGAGCACTGTTGGTCCCATTGCTGGGATGTTCTGAGTCTGGGAAGGATTCTGAACTGGAAGGAAAAGGGGCAGCCAGCCCCTTTTCCTAGTGGGATGTGTATATGGGAAGATGGGGTGCTGTGTTGCCGTGGGTCATCTTTGGGTCATCTTTTGGGGGTTGTGGGGGCCCACTGCAGGTGGGGGTATGTGCGTGGGGTTCACTGTACTGGCACAAGGGCAAGTGCTGAGGGTGGAGGGTTCAAGGCTTGGACTCCTTCCTGCGTGAGGAGACAGTGGTGTTCCTGGAAGTTCTGTTGCTGGGGTGCTCTGGGAATGTTTGTCTTGAGGGGGAAGCAGTGGTACTGTGGGACTGGAAACGTGTGTGGGGAATGTGGGAAGGCAGGGATGCACTGACATGTTTTCTGGGGGAAGTGGAGCTGTAGTGCACAGGATGTGGGAGTGTGGCAGGGCTGTGCATGGAATTGCGGAGTGCATAAGGGGTTGGGGCTGGGGATAATTTAGTGCACATGGCATGAGGCATGAGTGTTCTTATGTGGATGCAGAGGAAGAGGTTTAGCTGGAATGTATGGGACTGGAGTTAGCCAACACTGCCTTTGACGTGGTACAGAAGGAGCTGGAAGTGATGGTGGGGTTCAGGATGCCCAGGGCCTCATTGGATTTAGGGTGAGGTGGTGCTGTGGTGGGAGCATGGAAGCGATGAGTTTACAGCAAGTGGGACAGGAGAAAGGAGAGGCCTGCGTATCAGTGCCAAGGACTGCTGGCTGGGTCACACAGGAGTGTGGAACGTGGGTGTTGATGTGGTTGGGAAGGGAGCACCGTTGTTGGGTCTAGATCTACAGTAGAGGATGTAGTTGTGTGTCCCTTGGGACTGTGAGTGTCCCTGCAAAACCTGCAGTGGAGGTACTGAGGAGTTGGGTGGCCTGCTGGTACCTGCTGAACACGGGGTGTTGGAGGACAGGATGTCCAGTTGCTTGCTTGATCAGTAATGCTGCCAGTGGTAGGGGTGTGCTGGGTCTGGGAATGTCAGGAAGGGGTGCTAATGGGTCAGGAAGGGGTGGGGAGGTGACAGTCTGCAGGGAGGGGGTTGCTGTCAGGGTCACTGCTGGATCTAAACACAGGAGACGTTGTGGGGAATGCGGAGCAAGGCTCAGGCTGTCGATATAGTTAGAGGGTCACAAGTCTGTGTGTGGAGGCCTTTGCTGCCCTATCTGTGGGACAGGGAGGGTGTCATGTGGCAAGAGATTTGCGTGCAGAGATGGGCTGCCAGTGCTCCTACTGGATCTGTGAGTAATAGGAAGGAAATGAAAGGGGATCTCCATAGTGAAGGACCTTTGGGGAGCAAGGGTACCCTGGAGAGGTGGATGTAGGCTGTGTGCCTGGGAAAGCAAGGCTGCTTGTGCTTCCTGTGCCAAGAGGGACATGTTCCCACTTCCTTTGGCATGCTGGAGAGCTGTGGCATTGTGGGCAGCAGCTGCTCCATGTGTCCTGTACTTGTGATGGGAAAAGTCCTGGAGAGCCTCTGAGGCAGAGGTCAGAGCAGTTTGGTTTGGCAGGGGTTGGAGCTGGGGTGGATAATTAATTGCCTGAAGTGCTGGGGAGGGAGAAGGTGACTCACTGCTGGTGGATTTGGGGGCTACTGTAGCCACCACCAGTTCAGAGAATGTGCTGGTGGGACCTGTGGGAGGTTACTGGAGAGGTAACAGGGATGGCAGCCCTGAAATGCATCACTGGGGATATTTGCCAGTACTTCTGTGGGAACTGTGCTAACGAGGTGTCAGCCGCAGGTGAGAGGAACATCAGAGACGTGTTGCTGTCAGCTGGTGGTGGATTGGATACAGCATCAAGATCCAAGGAGCTGTGAGGGCTGGGTGTGTTGGATTCCTCTGCAGGGGTGGATTTGTAGAGTGTGCGGAGCTGGGAAGCATAGTGTGAATGGCTTGGTCAGGAAAGGAGCAACCACAGCCTGAAAGTGCTGTTGCTGGAGGTTGTGTCCCTTCTCTAAAGAAGGGAAGAGACATTCTCACTGCTGCATGGATCCCCCATGAAGCAAAGTGATGAGCTGAGCCTACCTGGTCCTGGCTCTGCTCCATTATTTCAGGAATAATTGAGATTAAGTCTGGCAGTGCCAGTGTAACCAAGCTTAGGAATGACTGTGTGCTGCAAATTTCTCGGGTTGAATAGGTTTACTTGTACAACTTTCTCCAAATTTGAGAGTGAGTTAGTCTAGAAACGGGACTGTGCAATATAAATGGGACTGCACAAGTGCAGCTCTGAAGTTTGTATCCCAATCCACACAGAAATTCTCTTTAAAGCAGTTAAAGGAGACAAAAAAAAAAGGGTTTAGGAGGATGGAGTTAAGAGGTGAAGGTTTGGTCAGAGCTGTCCTTTCATAGGGTTATTACAAATTTTGGGGAAGATGCTTGTGCTGCAGTGTTTCTAAGACTGGGAGGAAAAGACATAGAGATGATGCAAATAAATTTTTTTGGTGCTGAGGATTGGAAGTTTGTAGAGCTCAGGTATACCTCTCTTGCTTTGAGTTTGCTTACTGAAAGTGGGGAAAGGCATTTTTCCCCTCTATGAATGGGGAAGTACCACAAGTATCGCAATCTTTTTGTTTGGTGTTTTGTTGTTGAATTTTTTTATTCTTTGAGGAGAAGGGGAATATGCAGTGCTTGTGCCAGTGATGTGGTATTTTTTATATTACCTCTTTTAAAACAATCCCTGTATTTCTTTCTTTAAAAAGGTTTGTAAAACGACATCTTAATACTGAGCTGACATCTCCCTGCGATTTCAGAATTGTTTCCTTTTGCTCCTAAAATAAGTTACTGTACAAACCCAGCTTTGGATGAATGAGCTGAATTCTGCCATGGTTTTGCATAAGTAGAATTAATTAAATTCCATTTGTAGCATCTTCATTGTCAGGGCGTTATCTCGGAGTCAGACCAGTGGGGTTTGAGTTAGCAGGGCTGTCAACTGAGGGACATAATCTTTGTGTTCCTAACTGAATGGATTTATTCTGACGTAGTTGAGACACCATGGTATCGCTGTGAAAAGCCTGTCATCGCTGCTCACGTGTTCTCTCACTTGCAGAAGAAAATGATGGCTCTCCCAGCTGGGTTAGATCTTTGTTCCAGCTGTTACATCCCATTAAGAGAGCTACATTCAAGATTTTCATTACTTTTCTGCTGTTGTTTCTTTGCATTTGCAGTAGCTGTAGTTGATGGGAGCTTCTGTGGCTGTAAAAAGAAGGCAAAAGGATTTGCAAAGCGGGTTTGAAATGTGTTTGATGCCATGAAATGCTTCTGAATGCTGTGTTGGGGGTGGAGGAAAGGCTGAACTTACAGGGAGAAAATCAGGGTTTTTTCCTCTTAAAGTACACCATCCGTGTACTTTATGCTACTCAAATTTGTGGAAAGCTTGTCAAAGGAGCACCATTCAATATGCTATGTGCTGTTTTTATTGTTAAATTTAAATATTTGAAAAGTAGCGTTAGAGTATGTAATTAAGGTATCGGGCTACAAAACAAACTGATGTAGAGTGGCTTCTGAGAGCAGAATTATGCATTATTGTTGTTGGTTTTAAGCAGAGGTGAAAAGGGAAAAGCTCTCTTTTAGATGCTCCTTTGCTTTGCACTCCTATTTTGTGTGGTTTGATAGAGGAGTGGCAGAGCTGGTGGTTTGAGTTACCTGCTCTGGATTGTTTAGGTTGGGTTTTTTTTTTATGCTGGGGATCTGTCCCTGAGGACAGATCAGACTCTGCTTTGTTTGCCATGAATTTAGCTAATGTAGCTTGGTTGTGGGGTGGTGGGTTACAGACGTGCACAATATGTCATGTTTTACCTTTTAACTTAACACATCTAGTGAGGCAGTTCATTTTCCAGTCTGTTTGTGTGAGTGGTGCAGTTCATAGGAGGGATGAGGAGGGGAGTTGTCGTTCATACCCCCCAAAGTCTCTTTTTTCTGGTACGTTGCTCTAAAAACCAGTCAGATAGAAGCTACTTCTATCACTGAGGGCACCTGGGCATATTTCAACAGGACAAATTTAGATTACCTGCTGCTACAACTAGAAGTATAATAAACGGGATAATTACCTTTTTGAATTTAGAGGTGGATTTTCCTCTGCCTTCCTTTAATGTTCAGTGTTGAGCTTATGTTTGGATATACTGTCTTGTTTTTTATTTCCTCCTGAAATTTGCTAACACTCAGGAAATAAAGTTTAAGTCGGTCTTTGGTTTCATATTGTTTGACTACTTTTTTGAAGATTGTTTTTATGCAGTAGGATAGGATTGTAGAATATCTCAAGGTGGAAGGAATCCACACGGATCATTGGGTCCAAGTCCCTGTTCCTTGTAGGACTACATACTAATTATATATACATATAAAAATATTAATGGCTATATTGAAATTTGTGTTATGAATGCAACTGCATTTTTGTTAAAAGGCAAGTTCTGATCTGGTGAGCACAGTATTATAACTGGAAGGAAAAATTGCCAATGCTGCAAAATGTTTTCCATGACAGACCTGGCTCCAAAACTGCTCCAATGTCAGCACAGTATTCCCTGTAAGCTTCATTATAGCAAAGGGAGAATGCAAACAGCAATTCATTGTCATCAGCCAATTTTTAATTTTTTTATAATGTCAAATTTACCTCATATGTTTTTGGTTTTATTCCTTTTTTTTTTTTTTCATTACTTCATTCTTACCACTATACAGTAATAATTCCTATCAAAGGATTGGATTTTGGTGATCAGTTTAAATGAGCTGATTCCCTCTGCTGGTCCTTGAATGACTTTGTAGCAGGGATCTGTTCTGGGCCTGTAACATTAATTGTAGGTGTACATTTTTATGTCCTGATAACCTTAAGTGTTGATGTTTTTAAGCTAATTAACTTCTTACTGACTATTAATATAAAGAAGGACAATGTGTTGGGTTTTTTTGCTTGACATTTCTGAAGTTACTGGGAGAAGGAGCAGACGAGCACCAATAGCAAGAAGATGCTTTGGCCTGACTGGTAACTACATTAATAGGACCCTTTTTTCCCCCACTTAAATGCATTTAAGTAAGGCATCTATACTTATTTAATAACCTATTGTGCATGCTTATGACTTTGCTGGATGGAAACTGTGTTGTCTCCTTGAAACAGTTATCCTGGAGTAACTTTTTTGACGTGCTGAAGCAAACAGAATCTGTGATAGAGCCTGTAATTATAATACCAAGGAGCTGTACCTAATAATTTGCTGGTTAAAATAAAATCTAAAAAAAAAACCTCTTTACAGCAGCCGTGAGGGGGATTGCTGAACTATTTATAACACGTGTACATGTTGTATATGTGTGACTCATTAATTTTTCTCAGTATATTTATTACAGAACTGTAGTTGCTTCCTCTAAGAAACCTGTCATGAAACTAAAAGCTCTTCTGTTCTGTACTTACTTGCCTGTTAAATTTTCACTCATTCATATGAACTTTGGGCGAGGAAGAAGGAGGTGGTGGGGGTGAGTTTGACAAGAGGAAATCAGCTATTCCTGAGACTGAATTTAAGGCAAGTAAGCCAGTTCCCTAACTCACACACACCCCCTCACAGTGCCTTTGGGTGGCATGAGCACTGGCCATCTTGTTTGCTGGAGGAATTCTTGTGACTTTTGCAAAAATAACTAGGCTTTAAGAGCTTCTAAAAATTACTTTTCCCAACAACCCAAACCCTTGTTTGTGGGGGAGTTCAGTGCTCCATCCTTGTTCTGTTTGATCTGTTTTTCCTTGTGGATGGGTTGGTTCATCTGCAGGTGATGTTGAGCAGTGGGGCTGAGAGCTGGATAACTTTCCACACAAATACTCTGCTCTGCCTGGATTCTCTCTGCCCATCACTTTAGCCCAGTACTTTTTGGGTTGCAATTTCCTGTGCAGATTCCTCCTCACCTGGTGCTCGTTCTCATGCCCAGGGAAGCTGAGAGTAGTGTAGCTGCACGGCTGTTCCCACACGTTTCTGGTGAGCTGTTTTGAGACCAAATGGTCTTAATTTAGCTCTGCTGCTGCCACAGCTCTACCACTTTTGGAGCAGAGTTCCTAATTCAGGGAGATAGTGCTGCTGAAAAGCTTGTGAGAAGGGTGTTTTCCTAGCTCACTGTTCATGGGGTATAAGGAGGAGAGTTGTAACTTGCTGGAAAAACTGTTCCCACCTCCTTCAGTCCCTTCCCAGCCCTGAGCAGTGATAGTATTTAAAATGTTGTGGTATGAAGAGCAGCAAGAGACTGGAAATCAAAGCTCTGAAGTGTCTGTGATCTGGCAGCAACTTGCTGTGTGACATTAGATTGATTATTTCATGGGGAGGCTTCACCAGCTGAATTTTTAAACTGAGGATATCACAGATATGTGAAGAATAATGAGATAAATTCAGTATGCACAGATTAAACTTTTTTTTTGTGGCATCATTTACTTACAGAAAAAATTCTGAGACTAAATGAAACACCAGGAGAGAGTGTTACATGTTTGTCAGCATTCCCTTTCCTGTGTCTGGCTTCTGCTTTTTTACTGATTTTTTTTATTAAGCCAGAGAAAGAAGAGAAATGCTAAACTGTTGAAATAAAAGTGCAAAGCCTTTATTTGATTAATAACATGGAAATATATTTAATTCATTTTTATGCTATGATAATATCTAGTTGATAACTGGTTTGATTTTAACAGATATTAATAGAGACCTGAAACTTTTTTCAAACACTTTTATCACTGAGGAGACTCTCTTGAAAAGAAGGGTTAACTGTTCCATCTTTTCATCCCTCTGACAGTTGCAGGTTTAAACATTATTTATAGCTTTCCATCAAACTTAAAACTTGGCATTGTCTCTTCGGAGGCAAATGTCAAAGCTGTGGAAAAATTGAATCTTTTTTGGGGTTTTTTGGGTCACCTTTTGAATCCACTTTCCAATACACATAATTTTTTGTTTCATTATGCAGTTGCTAAATATTTCCATGCTTCAGTTACACTTAGTAGCTGCTTCTCTGACACATGTTCTTATAAAGCACTTGTAGAAAGAATTCCCTTTTTAGCATTTATCACTTGCTAATCATGTCAGCACACTTTTCTGGAGGTTAAAAAGTTCGTGTGCAGATCTAGGAAAAGATCTTTGAAAAGTTTTCCGCAAGTTTTTCTTTTCACCTGTCAAACTTGTACCTGTTATGTCTTGATACCTTAGAAAACTCTTAAGTGAGTTCACAGGTACCTTCATAGCCTGAAAAGCAACTAAAAGCAACAGCACAAAATTTCTTAGTGGTGTCAGTTATCTTTGAATTTAATTTTGTAAGCATAAAACACACTTTTTTCACCCCTAGTAAGTATAATGATCTCATAACTACTTTGGAATGGTGATACCCTCATGTAATTATGTGCAAGTCTGGAGTTTGCAGAGCAAACTGGTATTGCACTTATACAAACACACAGGTATTACACAAACACAAACTCCGAGGTGCTTCTCACCCTGCAGAGTTCATGTTCTAAATACAGGAGGCTACAGCTGGCAGTAACTTGGTTTGATCTCCCTTTTAGCTGTGGAAAGGATTAAAACACAAGTGAGACTTGCCCGGAGTCACACAAGAGGCCAGTGTTGGAGAGATGAGAATCAACCCCATAATCTCCATATTATCCTTATCTTCACAGCAAGACTTAAGAAGGGAAATTCTAGAACAAAATTCTCACTTTCTAAACATACCTGCAGGCTTGACTTGGCTGGGGGGTGGAATTCATGCAGTGATTTGAGAACCAGCCCACTCAGCTGCCTCAGCTTCAAGATAAACCAAGAAGAGATTAGGTTAAAGGACAGACAAAAGAGCATCCCCCCATTCTCTGGAGCCAGGGCTCCACAATAGCCATCGTGTTCCTTCAGTAAGCACGGGCTGCTTTTCCATAATTGCTTCTTAAAGTAAATCACAGCTTATCATCATATAGGGATGTAATATCTTCTTAAGCCAATTCTACAGAATTGTAATAATTTAGTATATCATTTTATTGACTTAAAAATCATGTTTGGGGTTTACAGCATTGTTTTTGGGCTATTGTTGTTAAGAAAAGTCAGGAAGAGACTCAAAGTGGTGCCTTGGCTGCCGAAGCCAGGTGCCCAGTTCTCCCTCTAGAGGCCTTTCAAGGGATTTTTCCTCTGTCAAGTCAGGGAAACTGAGGTACTTGGACTACAGCAAGTGTAATTTAAAGCTTTGAGCCAAATTAATTATATAGCACAAATTGCATCCTCTGTTGCACTGTTTTCTTGGAGATCCTATTAAATAAAGATCCCTACTACCTGGCCAGTGAGGTTTCACTGTGCTTTTTGTGAATAAAGTAAGATTTTTTGCTGTAGAATCAAACTTCAGTTGCACACCAGGAAATCAGCCCGTGAATATAGCATAAAATATTCTGTCCTCATCAGACCACTATTTAATATTCCTCTTTTTTATCCAGGAGGTGTAGCTATGAAGTATACTATGTAGTATATGAAGATTTCATCTGGCGGAATGATACTTCGTGAAGGTTCTTTTCTGTCAAGAGACTTTTTTTTTTCTTTTGTCTCTGTAAACTACAGTGAGTTCAAAAAAATGAAATTGTTCCTCTTCTAGGTTGAGAAGTAATGTTCGATCTGTTCCATACCAATAAAGAGCACTTTCTGCATACGGGGGTCGTGTGGTGTTAATTGACTGTTGCCAGGTAAAGCTGCCTGTTGTTGCTTCCTCGTTTGGGCTTGAATTGCTTCCTGGAGTGCAGTTCTGAAAGTAAATCTGGTAGAGCTGTGGGGCAGTAAATCCATCTCTCTTACTGGTGGTGAGCTGGGGGACTGTAATCTCGAAGCATCTTTGGGTCAAATTTTTAACCTGGATTTCTGTGAAAATATTGTTCTTCTCTTGTTTTCTTTTGTTCCAGATGGCCGTACAGATCCAATTTTGGATGACGTAGGCGATGCCTTCAAGCTTATGGGGGTTAACCTGCATGAGCTGGAAGATTACATACACAATATTGAACCTGTCACTTTTGCACATCAAATCCCTTCGTTCCCTGTCAGCAAGAACAATGTCCTCCAGTTCCCCCAGCTGGGAAGTAAGGATGCAGAAGAGAGGAAGGAGTACATCCCTGATTACCTGCCACCGATTGTCTCCTCTCAAGAAGGTGCGAAATCAATCCTTTGCTTTCAGTTTTAGTGTGTTTGGGTATTTGTGGGCATCCCCCAGCAGCTCAAGCTGTGCTGCCCTGTGGCAGTGGCTTGGAAAGGCCAGAAGAGAACACCTGTGAGGTGTTATCCAAGCAGGGTTGCAAAACAGGTAGCAGTGCTGTGGCAGGTTTGTTCTCCACTGTTTTTACTTTCCTTCCAGATTAACTTGTATCAAAAATTTACCATGTTACCCCATATTTCAATAATGCATTCTAAATTCTTAAGTTTTCAGATGACAATAGGAATGAATGCTTTGTATTACCTTTTATGTGTTAGTCTCCCTTATGCATCCTGCAAGAGCTTCTGTAATTTGGTAAAGGTAAAAGCAGGAAGGCTGGTGAGACTGGCAGAGCATTTCCTGCTCCTGATAGCTGTTTCTTCTTGCAAATTTCACCAAAAAACCTAACCAAACCAAAACCCCTCATTTTCTAATTGAAATGAATTCATCTTTAAAATATGGAAGTAAGAATATTTTAGAAGCATTGTACTGGCTTTTAATTCTCTTTGCTAATGTTGGTTAGGGTTTCATTATCACTGTTCCTGCTGCTCCTTCCCTTTCTTATCCCGTAGAGGTAAAGGTTGAGGAAACAGTGAAACTGACTGTACAAGTGCTGCGAGATGCAATTAGCCTGAGAATTTTAACTGTGGCAGTGGAAAAAGCATACTTGTTTTCTCCATTTTTCAGCTATATGACAGACTTGATTGCTAATAAGATAAACCTTTGAGAAATGTGACCTAGTCTGACTTGTCCTTTGAATGGTGAACAGCACACAACTGTACTTTGTGTGGAAATAAGTAAGGTTGTGGGTCTAAAAATCCCAGACAGAAGAACTTAATTTTCCAAATTAGTGTAATGAGCTGGTGCAACCTGCACAAGATACTCAGAATTTTGTGGGGACAGAAAGGATATCTATTGTGCGTATTGCTCCTTTTTTAAGAACTAAGGTCTCAAAGTCTGCCTGTTGAAATAGGGGTAAAAACTTTGCCCAGTGTAAGGATGAACATAAGCAACATCACCTTGTTGGGCAAAGAAATCCATTGCTGTGCAGCTACAAGTGTGGCATGGGGCAATATTCCCGTGCCCTACAGCAAGCTGTAGGAAGTGTGTGTTTAGGCTTTCTTACATCATGGTCAGCTAAAGGATGCAGTTGCTGTGTACTCCAGTTGGAGCAAGTGAAATTGTGGTCAGGAAGAGGTATCTGAGGAACAGGTACTGGGTTTGGTGTGTTCTGAACAAATATGCTCATTCCAGTTACAAGGTGAGGACTTACTCATCCTGGTATTTCAGAGGTTCTGTAGACTTTAATTTTCTGTTTCCTTTAGTAGTATTTTATTGATCAATAGCATTTCAGTGTTTCTTGCCTTAATACAACCCAGGAAATGGAATTGCTGTTCAAAACAGAAATGCTTTCTTAAATTGGTAAGGAGATCCTAAAGTCTCACCCTTGTGAAGTTTGTTAAAAGGGTTGCTTTAAAAATCTAACAGTGAACTCTCTCAAACCAGGAGGAGGCAAACAAAATGTAAAATCATATGTATAGACACCGTATATAAAAGAAGAGTACAAGGAAGAAGACTTTGAGAAGTGAATGGGGATTTTAGCTCTGCTGTTCTGGCTACTTCTTTAGCCTGGTTTTTCAGGAGGCAAACAAACACCATTCTGTCTGAAAAATCTGGCATCTTTGAAGTGTAACAAGTTGCCCAGCAGTGTTGCAGTTGTTTTGGGCTTTTTTCCTTGGAAAATCATACATTAAAATATGCAAGAAATGTCAAATCCAGTGAGGCTTAAAGCAGCTGCAGACAAATATCTGGGCTTGGAGAGGCAGAGAGGAGAGTTACAGCCTCAGCCTGACAATATGCAACATAATACAAAGGCTAAAAATTGAAATGGGGACAGTTCTGCTTTTTCTTTTTTTTTCTATATGTAACTTTTTATACTCTTTCTCTTGCAAGTTAGATCCAGGAGTTAGATTTTAGTGGTCCTTATAAATAATGTATGAATCCTTTTAACACCTGAAACAAGAAGATATTATTTCCAAAGTTGGATGAGAACCAGGAAAACTTCTGATGCCTAAGGGTAGTGTATCAGAGGACCTATAGATGCACACAGCTTGTAAAAATGAGTATTTTTTCAATGGAAATTCAAAGGAGACATTAAATACAGTTGCTGAATGCAGATTTGTTATAGTTGGTTAAAAATATTTACAGTTGAGGACATTTTAATTTTGAATTAAATGTTTTCTGAAAATGGTGTTTGTGCTCTGTGGTTTGTTTTTGAAAGGGATGATGTGGATCACTGCTGTATCACTGATGTGGAAAACTGCTGTATATGTTTTGTTCTATGTTATTCCAAGTAAAATTTGGAAGAAAAACTTACTTTTGGAGATCAAAGGAATGCATGGTAAAAATATGAAGACTTGCAGAAGCCATTTAAATACTTTGCAATATTTTATAGTGTAGAAAAAAAATGAGGCTGCTCAGATTGTTCAATCCATAATATTTGAGTTGCTTTGAATAGGCAATGATTAGAAATAGAAGGCTTTGTGCACATTAGGGTGTGTGATGTAAATCTTTCTGTGACTTTGAGGAATTGTCAGCAAGACTCCTTATGTCCTGTTTTATATCAAAACCTAGAGTTCAGCTCAGTTATGAATATTTATTTACTGTTGGGGTCCGAAATTACAAGTGCTGATATATTTTAGCAGTAATGTAGCCATGAGTTTTAGTAAGAAAACTTCTTTTTTCAGTACTGTTAATTTAGAAACCAAACCAAAGCAGTGTTCAGTCTGCACCACGACCAGTAGGTGTTGCTGCCCTCCTTCCCAAAAGTCTTTTAGTTCTGCACATGTAACCGACTTCTTATTTCCACTTACTCCAGAACTGGTGGTGGCTCAGGCTCTGCAGAGGCTGCCCAGCAGCTCGAGGGATGTCTTACTTATCATTGTCAGAGAATCCATAAGGGCAGAAAGCCCCTCCATCCTGAGAGGAGCCATCTCTTTAATTGTACTCAGCCATAAGAAATTCTGAAAGAGCTCTGACTCCTGAAGTTACTGGGGAAAGGGAGGAAAACAAATAAGTTTTCAAGATCTGTAATTTGTGTCAGCCAGAAGTTTGGTTCAGTCATACAAGTTTTGTTCCGAGAAAGCAGAAAATGTTTTCTTGCCTTAAATATGGAATATAAGCTCTAACCAAATGCTTGAGCTGTGAGGATCTGCATATATAATTCTATATATTATAAAGCAATCTGACTCAGTATTGCCATGGAAAATGTTGGGTTTTTAGCAGTATTTTTACAAAGGACACTGAAGGGATAATTTTATGCCAATGTATCATGATGTTCGCTGTCTGCCTATTTTTAATTAGTCTCCTTTTTGTTTTTGAGTTACTTTAGCACTGTTGTCACTAAAATGTCATGGTAAACTTGTAAAACTGATTAAAAAGGGAGAAAAAATGAATTAGTTACAAAACATGATGGTCATGCTTTATTTCTTGTGCTTTAATGCAAGAGAACATACATTTTTGCAATAATAAATCAACTTCATAGAATTTGTTGATTGCATTTGAAGCAAAACTGTATGTTCTGAAACTAGGCCAGCTGAGAAAGCCCAGATACTTCTCCACAGCTAATAATAATCACTATTACATTTTGTGATTATGTTGGGAGGCCTGAGTCCTGATGTTGTAAGAACATGATGTACCATTCTCTCCATGATTAAAACAAAAAAAAGTGAAGTGTGAATCCTGCATGTGCCACCATATCCTTATTTTTAAGCTTCCTGGAATTAATCTCTACCTGTGTTTGCTGCCTCTTGTTACCACTTCATTTAAAGAAATAATATTTTTTTTTTTTTTTAAATAACCACTTTACATCAACTGCTCTCTTTTTGTGACTTTTTGAAGTCACAGGCAGTCCATCCCTGCTTCTCTGTCTGGAAAACTGAAGAATACACACTGGTTTTGTGTGTATAATGCTGTTCATAGTCCGTGATACTTGCATTAAACCCTTGTTCCTCTCTTATACTCAAATTGTTTCGGTGCATGTCAGCCGAATATGAGGGGAAAGACATGAGAGTCTCTTCTCACTAGTTTAGGTATTATATGGGGAGAAGAGTAGCTTTTAGAGAGTCATACTTTGTCTGCAGTTCCAGCTGCGGTTTTTTCTATCCTCTGCTTCATACCACTTCACTCCCACTCCTAGAGGTTCAGCTCCTTTCCCTTGAAAACAATCTGGGAACAAATGTAATTTTTCACAGGCATTAAATTTTGTTGTCTTTCATTCCTGGTGATGTGTGCTCAAGCATTGGTATTGTATTTCTGATCATTGAGTCAGGACAAGTTCTTGGCACAGTTTACAAATTCAGATTTATTTGTAGCCTTTTCTGTCAGAGCATTTTATTTCCCTGTCAGATCAAAGCATGAAATTGCTGATCTTCTTACAGTCCTGCCTTTTCCCCTCTGTGCTGCTGATGTGATGTTAGGACCTGTTACCTACCAAAACCTGATGGTTCCAGCCACCTGGAAGTGTGGAAACCCAGCTGTCAAGTTGCAGCTCATCTCAGTACATCTCTAGTTTTTTCATGCTGTGGTAGCTGTTGCAAATCTCGTTTTAATTTATGAGAGCTGGAGGTTCTGGTGAAGTAAGGTGCTAATCAAAAGAACACATTTTTGTGTCAGTGCTGAAATTGTAATTGTATAAAGCAATAAGCATTAGGGTGACAAAAAGCATTAGTGTCGAGCTCGAATGGGAAATAGATCAGAACTTAAAATTTGTCACTGTCCTGTCAGGGTGGCAGTGCTTTCTGTGGCTGTGGTCCAGAATGGAATGTAGCAAGTCATGGATCTCAGACCGGGGTGATTTCAATCTCTGGTTTCTCCAAGGGTTAAACAAAGCAAATCCCTCTTTGTAAATCAGAATGTGATAGGCTTTTAAAGGGATCCTGGGGTATCCATTTTGCTATTTTGGTAACACTGGTCTTGCTGTTGTCATTTTTCAACCTTTCTGCCTTTCCCCAGCTCTAGTTTTAACCCACACACTAATTCTCCCTCATTCTAGCAGCTGCAGCAATGATTTTAAAGCAGCAATGATCTGTTCAACAGAGCTTTTCCAGTATAGTTGGTTAGGAAACCACCACTCCACAACAAACGGCTACTGTGTATTCAAGCAGTCTGAAGAGTTAAAGCCCTGCCAGAGTGTGTTTTCTCCTGGCTACCCACTGTACCTGGTTTCTGATACTCACAGGCATCCTTTACCTGTGTGTGCAGTGCTGAGAATCAGACTCTGATTGCTTTTGTTAAGAGGGATCCTCACGTCTGCAGCAGGCCAGCAAGGAAAGAGCAACAGGAGAAACAGACAAAATGAGAAAAAGCAGCCAAGCTTGAGATGCAGCCAGAAGAAAGGCATTGGGAAGGAGCCAATAGGAGAGGCAGGTTTCAAAGGAAAAAAGGAAAATACGAGACAGGAACAAAAAAAAAAGTGTACAGAAAATGTGCCTGGTTTAAATCGTGCCATTAGACAGAAAAATAATTTTTCTGGAAGGCATGCTGATAAAGCTGTAGTTTGGAGGACAAGTGTATCTCTACCTTTTCTTAAGAAGTTATATCATAATCAAAAGCATAATTTCCAGTGAAATCCTGCAAGAAAGGATTTAATTAAGTTTGTTTTTTTTTTATGTGGAGTTAAATAGATATTTTCACAGGAGAGCTTCTTTAATTTGCAGCACTTGGAGAGAAAAACTTAATGTAATAAATGCTGTAGTAAAACTATATGTGGCAGGAACTCACCTAGCTGGGATCTGTAGATTGTGGAGACAGAGACATGCATTATTTTATATCGTCTGGGAGACTAATACCTAACTTCTAATAATTCATGTCTTTCGGAAAAAAAATACCAAAACTCTTGCTATTTCTTAAGAAACTTAATGGCAGCTGGAGGTGGGAAATTGAGAACCTGGATTAAAAATGTTTTATTTTAATTGTAGGAGAGGCTTGTGATTAATTTTCATGGTTTTGTTTGCTTGGGTCTTTTAAATGTTTTATCGTTCAAAATAAATAAACCAGGTGGAATCTGGCTGTACATGAAGAAGCAAATCAGAAAATAAATTTTATAAAGATGCTGCTTCTGTTGTTTTTTTTTTTTTAAAGTAATAGCAAGGAGTTAGTAAAACTAAGTATAAAATTTCAGCATTGTGAAAATTTATTGGTTTAGCTTCTTAAGCTATCTAGTTTTATTTGCTGCATATAGCAATTGAAATGAAACTAATGTGACTTCAAGGGGATATCATCCTTTTAAAACCTTCTCAGAAAGATTTTTCTGTTTTTCAGACCTGTTTAGATAACTTACAAGTTAGTGATTCTTAAGGACTCAAAAATAAAAAACTGCAAAACACAGAAGTTGGCTGATAAAAGCCAGCCTTTTGCAGTAAATTATTTACATGGAAGGGGAATGAAAGTCATGGATCCTTTCACTGCATTGTGATGTGCAAATTGCAATTTTGGTTCGAATAAAACTGGAGGAGAAAATGGGACTTTGTGATAAAAGGATTCTATTGTCTTGTGTATTTTGAACAGAAATGCTGTCATGATTTTAATTTCCTACTGATCCCTTTTCAGCAAAACTTTTGTCACTTGTCTTGACTCGTCACGTCAGATCAGTTTTTTCCCTTTTCTGACAATGTGTGACTTTGTTTAGTGCCTGTGTTGCTTCCTGCACTGTCTACTGCAGCTATGCTCGAGGATTTTCTTTCAGCTGGATCATCAGACACCTTTGTGCCTTTGGAAGCATAAGTTTCAAATTAGGTTATCATCTGATAGCTGGGTGTTGCTGTTCTTGGGTCTTTCAGACTTTCCCTAACTGCCCTGAGTATTTCTGGGGACTTGAGGGAAGAGATTGGGAAATGGAAAGTCTGCCTGATTGCTAGAGCAGGATAAAAGACTGGCCTATTTTAACTGGCCTATTTTAAGGGCTGACAGTGTAACTTTATTATATTTCAGTGTTTTTACTTCATGCAGGAATGTTTCCTATTTTTCTTTAATCAAATGCTTTTCTTTCTTTCTCTGACTTCTGCCACCAAGGATGCTTTAACGTAATAAGCATGTTAGTTATTGCTAACAATTCCTGGCACTTAAAAACCAAATAAAAATAATTTTAGCTACTGGGAGTGAAGCCATAAATTTGATTGCTACCTCCCTGCATGGGAATTTATGCCAAACTTCTGGAGAAATGTCTCAGCCCAAGCAAGCTTTAATTTTGTACTAGGATATAGAAGTTGGTTGAGACCTCCTACATGTGTCTGATTTTGAGACATGTGGCCTTAAGCAATGCCAGCATTCTCCTGCTACTTATTAGCAACTGTGGCATTTCCATGGACACGGGGAATGGTTCACACCTGGAATTCAGGAGCTGGCCCTCCAGGTAGTTGTTCTGAATAACACAGCTGCCCAGAGACCTGTTGCTTGCAGAGTAACTTCTCTCAGTTTAATCCCTCTGAGGTGCCTAAAATGTTTCTTTCCTCCTGCGAAAAATATCCATGCTTGGAGCTGTTTGGGAATAGATACTATTTGGTGTTTTGTGCACATTTTCAAGCATAGCTGAGCCTAACCTTGATCTCAGCATCAGAAAAAACACTGTCTAGACAAAGATCACGAGTGGATTACAGGACCCTGTATCTCTCTTGCATTAATCAGGGGAATGACTCATTATAAGCTTCTGCATATGGTACAGTCCAGGCTAAGACTAAGGAATTCTGCCTTCTAAGTTTCGGAATTATGACTAAGAAAGCTCATTTGAATTATTTGTCTTTTGCTGCACACAGATAAGCACTTTAACTTTACCATACAGCTCTTGACTTCAGTGTCTTCTTAGAATTAAGGCTGGGAGAGACCTTAGAGATATCTTCTTCCAGTCTTCACCTTTGGTACATGCTCCTGGTTTCTCCAGCTCTCAGCTAAAGAGAATGCCAATTACTGGGTAAGTGATTAGGAAGGATAGCTCATTTCTCTGTGTAGGTACTCATTTCAGTAAATGCTGCAAGACTTGAAGAAATGCAAAGTTGGATGGATAACAGGGAGAGTTCAAATGCAAAGGCATTTGGAGACATGACCCTGGTTCATGCAGCCAGATGCTTGGATAATTAAAGTTCATCTTTAGCTGTGTTTTTTCAGAATCTTTCATTTTTGTAATTGCTCTCATTAGAAACATTAATGGTTTTCTGATGACTTGACGAGACAGTATTTTTTCTGTATTTCTCTAGTTGGGATTCTGTTTCTTTGAACAGTGTGACTGGGTAAAATGTAACCCTGTGTACACATTGTGTATAAATGTGCATTGTTTGGGTTGGTTAAGCAAAGCCTACCATAGCATACCTGTGTTTTTGAGGAGCAGTGTTAGACTTGAGCAGGGCTGGATCTGGCTTGTACTTAGCCCAAGGCTGGAAAACAGTGGGTCTTCAGGTGGTAACACAGCAAGTCACAAATTTCTCTGACTTGGTTTGCGATTAATTTTTCGGTGATGGTTATAAGTGATGACGCCATGCTGCCAGGGGTGGTATTTTATATGGAGAGATAAACTGAAGTTCAGCTCTGCGTGTGTGTGTTTGAAAGAAGTTGATAACAACTTAAATGGCCTTTCTTCTGGCCACTTTACAATCTGCAACATTCTGCTTAATTTATTTTCTTTGGTGAACTTGTTTGCCCTCTGCATTCTCACTGTTGATGTCTGCTGCTTTCCCATTCCAAAGGGTTGTGTTAAAGGAAGACTCTGTGTTTCATGTGTATTCCTACAGTTGGGATGGAGCATACTTTTCTTCAAACGTTATGAGCTCTTTTCCCTGAGGGGAGGAGGATGGTACAGATTCTGGGTGTCTGAGCAGTACAGCTTAACAGATTGGCCAAATAATCCATCCTGAACTGGAGAGTGAATAATTTTAATACCCCTTATCTTGCATAGATTTTTATGGATATTCATCTCAGCAAATGAACTTTGCATTTCTAAATATTTAGAGCAGCATGTTCGTTCAGGCACAGCATATTTGACTCTTAATATTCTCTGAGTTTCTCCACGTTTCTCTGGGTTTCTGTGCATGTGGGACTTTGGTTCCAGGCTTATTTAAACAAATATTTTGTGCTTGTATTCGGACAACACTAATTACGTCTGACAGTCACAGCTTGGAGGGAATAATAGTTCTTGACCAATCGCTAAAACACAGGAAGTCACGGTGCCATAGGAAGGGAGAGAAACTCACTTCTCATTTCCTTTGGAGTCCAGTGTGTTCAGATTACCTTTAAAGGGAGCTGAGGTGCAGCTCTGAGGATTTAGGCTTCGATTGTGTGCTACCTTCGTGTGGAGCCCGTCTCAGCAGGCAGCAAGGCACCAGCCGGGAGAGCTCTCACAGCTCAGCTGCTGGGGATCCTATTGCAAATTAAATATGAAACAAGGATGCGTTTGGTTTTGCATGGGAAACTTTTTAACACAGTCACTCACCAGGCATTCTCTCTGCTCTGAGTATTTTAAATCACAATACTGCTGGAGCTAGCAGCTCATCTGTAATCTTTCATAAATAACTTGTTTCTTTTGCTGTTTTAAAGAATACCGGTGATTTTTTACCATACAGTTTTAATTTTCTCTATTACAGGCTTTACATGTTCAGAACAGCAAAGTTTGCATTCAGTTGCTTTTTATTTGGGTGTGTATAAAATATCCTGGAAATATTTTCAGCATAATCAAAACATGTGCGTATATTCTTTGGGGTCTTCTAATGTAAATGGTACAGTTAAATAGAACATCCTCGACAGGCATCTTAAGTTTGGATATTTTGGGGGGGATTTTAAGAAGCTTTAGAATTACAAGGGAAAATCTTTTTGGATTTTGGTGGGATTTAGCCATCTGTTATTCCTCCCATAGCATCAGACCTTAACTTTTCTTTACAAAGTCCTTAAAACCATGATATTAAATCATACTGGTTGTGATGAGCTGAAAAAACAAGGTGGAATTTTATTGTCATGGTGTTGCTGTGTAGTTCAGTCACACTTATAAACTCCAGCATGGGAAGGGTTTATCACAATATTGCATATATTGACACAATTCAGTATTTTTTTAGGATTCTTGGGGAAAGTAACCTTTGTGTGAATTAAAAAGCAATGAGTATCTTAATGTTGGTATTGCAAACAAATTCCCTTAGATGAGCTGATTTTCACAGAGTACATACAGCTTATGCTTAGTATCTGTTTAAAATTTCCAGTGATTCAGGCTGAAACACTGAACTTCCTCAAAACCTCCATTTTACAAGGAGCACAGCTATTTAGGGAGTTTTTCCTTCACACAGATATTTCTTCTGACATGAGCTCACATGAGCTCCTTGCAGGTATGCTTGGGCCATCTCTGTTGAGGTGAGCTCCCATCACATCTCCTAGATCCCCTGGTGAAGTGTCACATAGATGAGATGCCTGGGTACAACTGTGGTCCTAAAATCTAGCCCTGCTGCCCGGAACAAAGGCAAAATATTCCCACTGGTGTGGAAAGTGAAGAATGTCAGATGAAATTGGAGGTTGAGTTTTGCAGTATCAGTGATCCATACACCATGTCTGTGGGATGTCTCCTGTGCCCTGCCATTGTGGGCTAAGATTTTCCTAAGTCACAGGCTAAGCCAAGCAGGGCTGCTGCAAGACTCCTAACAGGAGACATCCAAGGCAATCCAGTGAAGCAGGAAACAGTGTTGATTAATAGATGGCACTTTTTGTAAGAGGCTCAGTCTGCTGTCAAGCCTGGCATATTTCAAATGAGATGAAAAATTAAGTCCTTGCCACTTGTGGTGATTAAAGCCTCGGTGGCTCACTTTTCAAGAGCAGCATGTGAACCCTGCTGGCGTGGTTCCAGTTGGGTTATAGAGTTCTGCCAACCTAAATGCCCCAAGCAGTTTCAAATTCATGGAGGAGAAACAGCTCTGGGCTGTTCTCTGCCGCCAAGTAGCCGCCACATCCTCCTACCACAATTCTTGTGTTCAAGGAGCAATTGAAGGGATGTTGTGCTAAAGGCAGTCCCTTTCAATGAAAGCATCCAGCAAGTTTATTTTTTCCAGGGTAAATCCAGCAGTGCACGTGTATTCTAGCTTGGTGTTAGACCTGTGTGTGTGTAAATGATGATAAATAAGTGCAGGGTTATTGCACTCTTTCACAACAGGAAGTAGAGCCTATCCTGGTGTTTGTTCCAAAGATGCTGTCAAGGCAGTGAAGAAACTGTGACAATTAGAAATATTTTTTTCAACCTCAATAATTTTCTTTCTTTCTCATGTATATAAGGGCTGATTCTGTGCATAATATAGAGAGTAATATCCTTGTGATATTGTTAGCAACCAATGTATAGAAAAGGTGTGGACTTATATAGAGTGATTAAATGCAAAGAGCCAAGCAGAAGGATAGGACAAGTGGTTACAATCTGCTGTGAAAGAAGGGTGTGGGATGTGGGGAGGTGATGCTGGCAGTGCCACCAGAAGAATACATGTTTGGTTTAAATAACTTCCAGTAGGATTTGTATAAAATGGAATCGTTCTTATCAGCCCCTGGTGGAACAGCCAACACTTGTGCTGCTCTCAGACTCCAGTGTTACACATGTGCTTGTGCTGTGCAGTAACTTTGGCCTTATCTAAATGGAAAACCCTTTCCAGCTTGAGAACAACTTAGCAACTTTTTAATATCAAAAAGAGTACATTATACACAACACATGTACAAGACTCAAAGGAACATGTATGCTGCCTAAAGTTTTTGGAGCTGGCGTGTGTGTGTGTGTGCTAATCTCCTGAGAGTTCATTGCTCCAAGCTTTTATCAGGAGCAAAGGGAGGCAGAGCTGAAGACTTCTGTGCGCTGCCACTCCATCTGAAAGAACCAGCTCCTTTTTCCTTAGTTCAAGGCAAAGAAGTGTGTGCACATCACTCCTATCAATGCACTCACAGGATTCTGGCTTCCTTTTTAAGTGAAAATAAATGAAAATGTTCTCACTCTCTATTGTTAAGTGGTAGAGGGGCTTTCTTCTACAGCCTCATTGTCTTAGATCCGTTTCTCAGTGCAGCACATCTTTGCATTAAGCTGTTATTACCTTTTAATGCCATTTGGAAAAGATGAAATATACTGGTAATATCTCAAGGGGAAGACTCTGGATACTGGTTTTCTGAGGAAAAGCTTAGATGTGGATTAAAAATCTGCTGGCTTTTTTGCTTGTCTCAAGCTGACTGCAGTTTAGACTCCTCGGAGTTAGAGTCTCTCCATGTCCAGTTTTGCAGTTTCTTTGCTGGCTTAATTGGTGTAAATTTGGTTTTCCCAGATAATCTTTTCTGAAAGGACAAGTGAGATGAGGGAACAAGTGAGCTCCAGAGGGAGAGATCCCAATAAGTCATGTCCACTTAGTATCAAATTAACAGGGGGAGAACACAACAGTGATCAGGTAACACCTAAACACTATTCTTCAGAATCAGATGACTTTCTTTCCTTCCCTGCATTTGTTGTCCCAGCATCCTGCAGGGGTCGGGGTTGCTTTTTGAACAGCTGCATTAGTGCCATTCTGTCTGTAAAGGGCAGGTCATTCCTTTCTGTGGCATTAGGAAGGAGCTGTAACCTTGTCATTTTAATGAGCCAAAGCTTTGTTAAACCTGGAACCTTTCCTGGTCAGAGGTACATGGTACATGAACATATCTAAGGCAGTTCAGTCTCTGTAAGAAACAATCTGCAAGGAGAAGTCTTGCTTCCCCATGCAAAGAGACAGATTCCTAATTACCACGGGGCTGACAAAGAATGACATTTGGCAAAAATCCAGAGGAATATTCAGCCTCATTGCCTCCTGCTGCAGTGTGAGGCACCTGAGCTGTCCTGCCATCACACCTTCTGATGTGTAAGGAAACTTAGAGATGTAAGTGGAGATTTTCAAGATTTTTTCCCTCACACTTCTATTGGAGAACATATTATTGCTATACTAATTAGGAATTTGTATTTCTTTAATGTTGGCTCTCTGTATTGAGCTACCTACCTACCTTCACTGTGCTGTATTAAAGCTGCAACTTTTATTCTGCAAAACCCGAGTAATTTCTCTCCAGTTTTTATTTTGCCTTTTATGTTCATGTCTCATTTACAGCAAAATATGTGTTCTTTAAATAACAACAACATAATCTGGTTACATACAGCAAAGGAAATAATACAGATGAAAAATCTAGGCTTTCCCTAGTCTGAGTCTATATAGCATCTTATATTGCTGTGTTATGTGGCTATAAAATGCATTGCACAAGTGGGATATTTTAAATTATTATTATATGTATGCAATTAATAAAATGTTAGCCATTTTTTAAAATGTAACAGTACTAAAAGATTAATGTTTAATGCATTTTAATTAAAACTAATTAAATATATTAATTTCTAAGTTTGCTTGAAATTGCTTACTAGCACTCAAAAAGAAACCAAAGGAGCATATATCCAGGGGGAGGGATTGCTTGCTGTCAGAGTGGAAACTTCAGGAGAGAAGCCGAGAGGAGCCAGATGAGCACATGCAAGGAAAATTAAACGTTTCAGGATGGTCTGAGCAGTGGAGATGAGATAACTACACTCATGGTGTATCTTCTTGGAGGTGGTATTAGTAGTTCCTCTGCAGTGATCCCTATTGAAGAGCAGGAGCTTAGTGTGTGATATGTGTGTCACAGTTTGGAGCACAAGGTCCAGGGGTTTGCTCCTGGCAGTCCTTGGGAGTTAAAAAAAAAAAGAGACACCACAGTGGAGCCACAAAAGGGCTGTAGCAGGTGCTAGAGTTTGGGGGAAAGGAAAATAACCAAAGCACTAATCCACACGGTGGAGTTGAGCCAGAGACATCAGGGCAGTGTCAGTGCCATTCCTGTTGCAGCTCTGGGAAGAGCACAGCACCAGTCTGTCCCCAGTTGCACCCTGATCAATTTGGGGTGGCAAGGACGTGGTGGTGATGCTGGGTGACAGGAGGTGATGCCTTGGAAAGAGCCAAGCTCTTCCCACAAACTTGTTACAGTAGTGCATATAAGGATGTCTGGTTGGAATTATTCAGAGGCTACACCCACATTTATTGCTGATTTTTCCTTTCTGCTCTTCCTTTCACCTAAGGAAGAGCAGGAATCTCTGCTGAGAAGCAGAATACATCAGTCCAAGTGGAGTGCCATGTTAAAGGGCTGCTAGCTGAGCAAGAATTTGGGACCCAGGGACACCACTCGGTTTAAATGGGTTTGCAGATGTTGTTGTTTCTCCCTGCAACACAAGGGATTTGGTCAGTGTTAGGAGTCTGTTAATGAGCCAGTTTTTCAGCAAATTTATGTTCCACTATTTTTTCCTCTTCATTGATCTTTTAGATATCCTGGAAAATTAGATGTTTTCCTCTTCCCTCTTAAAACTCAATCAGATGAGATTAGGTGTTTTCCAAAAACACAGCTGTAGTTTTTTCACCCTACTTATCATATCTGATTTGCTGCTTAATGGAAATTCAGTGATCATATTCGTTCAGACTTACACACTGAATTTTAACATCAGTGTTTTAATTGTAATATTTTACAAATCACTGCAGAAAGGTGTAGGTTGCACTCTGTTTTCAGAGGAATTTCCAACTTGAAAGTGCAGTGAGCTTTATACGAGCTAGAAAATCCCAAGATGTAAAAGCCCAAAAGGTCTCTATCACTCTTCTCCCTTCAGATACCACACGTGCAAAATTTTTACAGCACTGTTCCAAACCTCAAGTTGAGAGAAGTTATGACTTAAGGCTATTGGACACGGAATTTTCAGACAGCTGCAAGTTCTGCTATTTTTAAACCCTTCTTCACGTGTAGCAAAAAGTCTGGTTATTATGCACAATGACATATTCAATAAACTTTGATTTAAAACATGTTTTATATTTTAGCTGCATTTAACTAATAATAAAAAAAAAGAATGTGGAGGAAATATTTTGTGAATTCTAATAGCTTAAGTCTTATGGTAACTTTTCACAGGAATTCAGCTTCTAAGTGGAATCCAGGCATAAGATGTTGTATTTCTAATAAATACAGTTGCGTTTGGGTTTTTTCCTCTGAGAAATACAAATGTTCGAGGCATGATTTAAAATTAAAATAGTATTGGAGCCTTCACTGTTGTGTCACTGTGTAATTTGGTAGTTAAACCATTTGGGGAGATGAAATAGATTCAGTGGAGCTATCAGATAGGATCTCTCAGCCTCTCTGTTTAAATGTGCTTTACTCCTAATGCAAAGAGAGCACTGTGTATGTGCCTGTGATGTTACTGAAATGGACTAAAGAGACTAAATACTGTTGGTGCTCAGCGAGTTTTGGTTTCTTTATTAACCCACGTGTTTTTGCAAACCTCATGAGTTCTTTCCCCCATCTCATGTATTTGTGCAACTGGCATGTGTTTTTTTTTCCTCCCTTCAAGTTCAGTCTTTCCATCATTCTGGAGTTTTTAATTTTCTTAAGCCCCTTCCAGTTTGTCTGCCATTTTCCCAGCTGGAAGTGGAACCTGGTTTTGACAAACACTTCTATGCTGTTTCTGTGCTCTATTGTGGATCTTCTAATACTAAAACTGACCTAAGTGCTATGGTCAAATGTGCTCTGCCTTTCCTCTGCCAGAGCCTTGTACCAGTAGTTCTCACTCCTCAGTATTCCATGATTCTATTCCTAATAAACAAGTTTCTTGAAATACACTAAATATAATTTTTCTGCATGCCAAGATCAGCTTACATTGTTTTAAGCATAGTAGTTTATTTATACATCTGTTTCTCAGAGCTGTCATTTTCTGTGAACATTTGTGTCATTTTGCAGCATGACACTTTCTGACAAGGTCATTCAGTGTGATCACCCTTGTTTTTGGAGTATGCCACAATAAAACCATACCTAAATTATATTATTTCAGTTCCTTCCTAGCTCTCCCTGCTTTTTCATTACCACTTGCCTGCCTTCATTCAGCATG
This sequence comes from Cinclus cinclus, assembly GCF_963662255.1. NCBI lineage: Eukaryota > Metazoa > Chordata > Aves > Passeriformes > Cinclidae > Cinclus > Cinclus cinclus. Next base: position 17,898,723 of record NC_085049.1, on the reverse strand, counting down.
TTTAATTTTTTGTCCAAGACTTTTCAAGTAAGATTTTTGTGATACTGTCAGATGTCGAACTTTAAAGCTTCTATTATGATTTCCAGTTATCTATTATTTTTGTAGTTCTTTCAGAACAATCTGAAAATTGATCAAGTTATCTTTTTTTTTTTTCTTGTCTAATCTTGTAGTGGGTTTTTTTTCTTAATACATCATAATCTGTTGTGGGTAGAAGTGATAGTTGTTAGGGTCATTCTTTTGAAGTGGGTCTATATTCTGGACTTACTGATAGTAGTAATTAGATACATGTAATAACAAGTAGCTTTAGTAATTAGTGAACTCCTGATAGAGACAGCACAGTAGTTTGAGACATTGTCTCAGACAAAAAGACAAAATGATCCAGATGCTCTTTGTTTCAGTATTGAAGGAATGTTTTGGACTATGTGTGTATTTCATGGGTTTGGGATACACACATACAATACCAACTGGTTGTTCAGGATTCAAAAATTGGTAGCGATGGTTAAAATCTGCAGCTACTCAGAGTGAATAACAAAAATAAAATATGTTGGTTTTCACTGAAAAAGCTTTTCTTCTCTACAAGTTCTAGTACAGAAATGTAAAGGTATTATTAAGTGAGCAGAAGCAGTTTTGTCCTGAAAAGGGAAACTGTTCAAGATGTTCAGAAAAGTCAGCCTAAGGTGCAGAGAAAGAAGGAGCCTTAAAGTGTTTGCATTTCCATGGCTGATTGCTGTTGGGGAAGCTTGCCCTGGATTTGTACCTGGGACCAGCTGTGTGTGGCTGTACCAGCTGTAACTCCTGTAAGCTGCCCTTACATGGAAATATTTTTCTCTTAAGTTCTTGATAAAGAATAAAAAGAAAATAATTTTCAGTCTATTTTCATTAGAATTTAATTTTATTTTCCTACTTCGTGTTTGTCTGAAATGGCAAAAGGATTTTCCTTGCAGAGCAGGAGTCTTTGGCTGTTAATTTTTCTGTCTGGTTTTATACCCAAACTTGATGGCTGCTGTGGCTCAGGTCTGAGGATTTTCAGTGTTTTTATTTCCTTAGCATGAAAAAAGTTTTGACATAGATGTTGACACTGTTGCATCAATGCTAACTGCATTTAAAAAAAAATCAAATAACAGATTTGCTATTATATCCTATTATTTCCCCTATTTGATGTGCTTATCTTGGCTTTTGTACCCCTTATCCTTTCAGTAAGATTCATCAGTTTCCTTAGTAAAGCCTAATGTGAGATATTGAGGATACAAGGAATGAAACCAGCAAGGAAGAATGGCTGAAAATGCTGAAATGTCATTTTTACTGGAAATAAAATGTTACAACAGATGGTTTTGTTGTTTGCTTGTTGTTTTGTTTTTGTTGTTTTTTTTTTTATATTAACATCTGGCTTAATTTTTATAAACAACTTATGTACAGATGGGTAAAAGGGAAGAAAAATGTGATAACTTTGCCAGTGGAGCAGCCTATTTAATCACCTTGATCAGGTCCTAGATGAGCTTTCTGAGGCTTGGGTAGTAAGAATGCAAAAAGCTGGATGTGTCCTTCAAAGATTGATTTTACTCCTGGTGCTTGTGATCTTTCCTGAGCATCTTTTCTTGCTGTTCTGACTGCATCTGCAGTGCTGAGAGTAGTTTGTTCTGATAAAGAGACTGTTGTTAACAGCATCTGTTACTGCAGTGTGTAAATCTAAAAGGACAGATACAATATTAAGGTATAATTATATATAATAATATATAATATTAAGCAAAAAGGCAAAATGTTCCTGATAATTGCTTCTTAAAGTTCTCACAGTCACAATTAGTTTTTTTCTTCTTCCAGTTTTTTATATTTGTGATGCTTTTCTATTTACTCAACTTTCAGATTTTTTTCTGAATCTTGTAGGAGTCTTTCATAAAAGAATGATGCCGTTTGGATTTGTTTGATAGCCATCACTATTTGGCAGCAATCTTCTATCTTTATATGCAAGTTATTTATACTCTGAAATGAGCATTTTTGAAGTTATATTATTTCCTGAGTTTGGCTAATAATTTAATTTGAAAATAATAAGGTGTTCTAATTCCTTTTTGTTAGGTGTCCTGTTTTAGACTGAGTTTATTTGGTGGGATGAGAGGTGAAATTTCAATGCATGTCAATAATTTCTAAATCACCTAACTTAGAGCATCTTTTTGAGCTAAAATTACATACATAGAGAAAACTTTGTCTCCCTAACTTACTGAAGTTTAAATGTGCTGATTCCATTGCCTTTTATTGCTCCCAGGAGCAATCTGTGGGTAAAAAGGTCTCCTTTTAGTGCTTTTTAGTGATACATTATTTTGGGTGAAGTTTCTTATATTCCTTTACTGAATGTGCAAAATTGTTTCTGGAAGATCAAATCTAATACTGATTTTCATGTTGTAAAAATGCAGCTAAAAATTAGTTTGAGGCAATGCAGGAATCTCTGGTAAAAACATCCATTTACTCCTGAAAGACACCCTGCTTTTCATATTTAAGCCTGAATTCTCCATTATATATTAATATTAATCACAAAATCTACAATGTGTATCCCAGCTATTGGCAACTGGTTGTTAATCAAGGTATCTTACACACAGAAATTAAGGAATTCTTTGTAATTTTCTTTGAGCAGAGAGGTAGATATCCCGACTGAAAGCTAAAAAAGCAACGTCGAAGGCAGAGGCCAGGATTTTTGAGACTGGGAGAAAACAACTTTGCAAAGTGCCTTTTGTGTGCTGTGAAATCTGTGCCTAGGTGCAGCAGAATGTGGGGCATTCAGGGGAAAGTGGGTTTGTACTCCCTAATTTTATCGGGCTTTGACATCTCTACATCTTCTCTGCCTTTTCATAGGAATCTGTAGGCAGACTGCTTCTGAGTAAAATATGGTTCCATATTTTTTTCCCGTGGCTTACAAAAATAAAAAGTTGTATTTGATGGGGGAAAAAGAAAAAAAATTGTTCCTGAAATGGGCTCCCTTGTTCTAGAAACAACTTGAATTTGCAGATAGCTTCAGGTTTGTTTGGGTAGCGTTAATCATTTGGGTGATACTGGGCATTCCTGCCTCATTCTCCTTCCCCTTTCGTCCCCTCTGCTGCCTCCAGAATTCCTTTTCTCCTTATTCTACTGAGGAAGAGAGAGAGACAGGTATCTCTCGAGATGGATCTCAGAGTTCAGGGGATGTAGTTCTGTGGCATCTGAACTGAAAATTCCTGAAAATCTGGATTTTCAGATTAGTGAACAGCTAGATCTATAGTAAATTGATTACTTGTTTGTTGTCTTGATTATACCAACCTGCTTAAGCTCTCTGTGGGGACAAAAGGTGGACAGATCTTCCCCCTTACAGCTACTATGTTCCTTAAAAAATTCCTAATTTAACCCCAAGAGGAAGAAAATGCTTTTTGCCTTTATTGCATGCTGCATCTGTGTATTTTGCACCCTGAACTGTTTTCATTATTGTGATTATTCAGAAGATTATGCAGTCATCTCTGAAGATTTGTTGACAGGTAGATGAGTTTATGCTGGAGAAGTTCTGTGAATCACAATGTGTTGGGTTTTCTTAGAAATAAATACCGAATTTAAAAGTCTTCCTTTGGGGAATGAAAAGGAATAACTTAATGCAGTTAATCACTCCTGGCATTACCTGTCTAAAACAACTGGAAGGCAACGAATTGACATTTTAGATTGTACAGCTGTCCTGCAAAGTTAACATTCCTTTTAGAAAGCCAAAGCCAAGCCACCTACAAGCAGGATATTGCTTTAAGGCTACAAATTTAAACAGGCAGAAAATGGACCTTTAGGATCCAACAGCAGCAGTAAATCTGCCATCATTTGCATTGTATTTTGAGTAAGCAAGTTGTTGAATGTTTTTGTCTAGCTTGAACTTAGGGTAATATTACATAGCCTTGATATTGCTTTATTAATATGTGCTTTTTTATTGTTGTTGCTGCACTGATATGGCTTGAAGTAGTTTTATCACCTCCATGTAACCTTTGGTGTGTATTGCTGTTAAGTATATATACTGATATATATATGTGTGTGTGTGTTTATATATATATATGTATATATTCTTATATATACTTAAATATATGAAGTGGGTGGAGGCTCACCTGCTTCATCTGTGCAGTCATCTCTCTTGAGGGGGGTAGAGAGATTTATAAAAATTAGACTCACAACATATTTGAAATTGACTTGGTGTGAGGAGAGGTGGCAGGCTCCTGAAAAAGACATGATTTTGATCTCAGCCTTTTCTGTACTACTGTGTTTAAACAGCTAATTTTTCAACACAGTTAAACAAAATATTCCAGCTTTGCTGACATAAAACAGAGGCCAAACAGAGGCAGAGCTGGATGGAGAAAGCCCGGGGTTTGTCACAGTGTGCAGTAAATAAAAAAAGGCTGTTTGGATGGCTAAGAACTCACATATTTCTTTGAAATCAGCAGCACTTTTAGGTGCTCTCAGCCCTGGATGTTTATGCCCAGTTTTAGCAGCCTGATTCCGAGCCGGCGTGCTCGATAAAGGTTGTGGAAATCGGTGTCCGTATCCACGGCTGAGCGAGCATCCTGCTCTCCTTCCCCAGCATCACCAGCTGGATGAAGGTCTGATAGTTTGCCACTTCCCAGGTGGCTTGTGAGGCGGTGGAAAAGTTGCTGTAATCTGCAGGATGTGCTAAAAAAACCTCACCTCAGTGCCAGCCTGAGTTTGGTTTTTACATTGAATGCGCCCCATTATTTTAAACCACATAAATTTAAGATTCCTCAAGAATAGTGGAGTTTTTTTGAATTTCTGATTTTAAAATGAAAGGCAAATAGCCCCCAGTTTTATAAAAGGTGTCAATCAAGTAGAAAGATGTGAATTCTGAGTCTCTTTGCACCTTGCTTCTCTGAGTACCTGGAGCCGAGTTTCAGGGAGCTGCTGGTATGAAACGGGCTTACACAGTTCATGGCCATTTTGGCATTGTCTCCTTCCCGCAGCCATAAAATTATCTAAATTCTGTGGCTACAATCTAATCTGAATTATCTAGGTGCTTGTGGCTGCCGTTTTTTTTTGGGTTTTTTTCAGGTGATAAACTATTTGCCAGTTAATCATTAGAGCTATAGAATAACTTGTGAATTTGGGGAAAAGGCAAGGCTCAGACTTTCAAAAGTGGTTCATTTATATTAGTGGAAATTCTAAAAATTTGGTCAAAGAAAAAGAAAACAAATTAAAGTGGAAAGAATTTTGCTCTTTTTATTCTCCCAAGTTATGGTCGGAAAGCCAGGGAGTGATTTAAGAAAAAAAACAACTGTGTTTTCTTTAGAAAAAGGAAGGGTGAGGGAGCTGTCAGGAATTTCTGTGCTACACTTTTCAGTTGTGCTAAGATCCTTTGCCTTCTGTTTTCTTTCCCTTTTTCATTTGACCACCTGAAACTGGAGTTTTCAGATACATCATCCAGTCTTTCCTCGGTGCTTAGGATGGCATTGAGTTCACTGGTTTGATTTCAGGAGCCAGACAGCAATATTTTGGGGATATAGTTACCATCTGAATAGAATCATACTAAAATGTATTGAGTAATGAAACAGATTTTTTTGTTATTTTCTTTACATTATTTTGGAGGCTGTTTGCTTTCAAAGGTGTTTCTGGTATTACCCAGTCATATCTGTCACAATGCTAAAGCAAACTAAGTTGGATTTTAAGACGAGCAGTGCTTTAGTACAGGATCCTAAGCAGATTTGTTGTTTGGGAATATCCTTGTTAGATGGATCTTGTGGGTGAGACCGAAGCGATTCAGACCTCAGATGTTGCTTTTTTGGATGTGTTTGAACTACAGCAGTCTTTGAAATTATTAATTGTCATCTCACTGCAAAATGTACACTGACTGCAGTGCTGAACTGTATATATGACATACTCATCCTGCAGGGATTTGGCTGACTTTGTTTTTGTGAGGTGCTTAATTTTAGGCAGAAAGGATCCCAAAGTAGCGATGCCTGGTTGTGTGCGGCGTTTGGTGCTGGAGCACTAATCCAGCACTATTTGGGAGCCTCGGCAGAGGGCACTGTTGGAGCATTAAAGGCACTTGAAAGGCTCATCTCCAGCTTTTCTTGATTTTTTTTCCTGTTTGGAAAGTGTTTAATGTTCTCCATGTAATTAAATTCAGTTCCCTGTATAATTAGCAATGGAGCCTTATTCTTTGTGCCACTGCTGTGGATAGTATTATTTTTGTCTCTGTTTGCCTTCAGTCAATGCAAAATACTGTTGCCTATCAAAAGGTAGAAAGTTTTATTGCTGTCTCTCAAGGCTAAGCAATATTTAAAGGTAGAAATAGAAAACTGTGAAGTTACTTTCATTTAGTTGTTCATAGTAAATAGTAAACCTTTAAAATTCCTGCTCATGGCCCAGGAAGTAGCAGAGTAAATCCATCACAATAATTTTACATTTGTATCCAAGTGTGTATATAGTATTTTTGAATTGTCACTACTTGCAGTTTGTCAAAAATATGTATGAAACATGTAATATTTACTTCTGTGTGAAACCCATTGATTGCATTTTGCAGATTCTTTGGTTTGTTTCCCTCTGAATCTTTGCAGGAAGGAACTTGTATTGGTGCTGTTTAGCATATTGAAGTATTAATTAGCGATCAGGCATAATTATTTTTCATTAATTGCAAATGCAAAGTAATTACTGTGACCTAGAAATAGTTCCCTTGTCCAAATTCCTATAAACATCCTAAATTTTTTTATAATTTATGAGGACCAGCTACAAAACATTGTGTCAGAAAGAGATAGTTCTGAGGTACTAGAGTAGTTAACACTGACGTTGCATTAGACTGCTCTTACTGCTTGGAAAGGAGAGATATTTGGAAGATGGAAGTCTGACATGTTTAGCTCTTGAATTGGCGAATACATAGAGCATTAATTGCAAAAAACACGTTGTAGGCTTCTTTCAGAAAGTGCCTCTTTGTCCGTAACTGGTTGAGTTACATGAACAGCCTGGAGAAGTTTGCATTAAAGATCGAGGGATACGCTTTGCTGCCGACTGGCAGGATACTCTTGCATTAATTTCAAAATCAACCACAGAAGGCATCTTCTCTAAAAATCTCTGTTGCATTAGAAATAGCAGGGATTTTTTTTTTTCTCTACTCAAAAACATTAATTAAGTTATCGGCAGCTGAAGGCAGGCGGATTGCAAGGGAAGGAGCACCAAGGAGTTTGAAACCAAGCGTTCGGTGTGGGTCCATACAGCTCTTTGCTTCCAGGGAAAATCCTGGGGCTGGGGCTGATCCTGATCCTGCTGCTGTGCCTTAGTGGTGTTGTAGGATCCATAGGGATGGCAGTGCAGGGTCTAACCCTGCCTGCAGCAGGGGTCATGTCTCAAGGCCAATGCCGCTGTCTGCAGTCACCGCTGGGATTGCAGCTGGAAACAGCAACTTTAAATAACAAAGGCAAAAGTTGGTTGGGTTCCTTCTTAAAGCAGCACAAGACAGCTGGGTTTGACTTTCAAAAAGAGAGGTGGTTGCCTCCAAAAAAAAAAAAAACAAAGCACACTCAGTAATATTGTCTTGCAGCAGGTTGTATCCATCTCTGCTGTATATTTTCTAAGGGGACTAATACAGTGCCCAAGAAGACACTAATTAAATGTACATATTTGTTTTTTACAGCCTTCTTTCATATCATTTCCTATTAGTGTCTCCTTACATGAGCTCAGTAGAGTAATATTCAGGCAAATTTCTGTTTTGTCTGAAACATTAATACTGATGTTCTGCTCCTGTATCATCCCTGTAGCTGTTATCTGCTGTGTGTTTTCCCCACGAGAGGCTATCGCAGGTTTTTAGTCCAGACTGTTTGTATTCGACAAGGTCAAGATAAGTTTTATCTCTATAGATAAGTCAAGTGCATTAGGATCGATACAGTTACAGTAAAATACATTGGCAATATTTATTGCCAAGATCCTAATGAATTTTTAAAGCTTGGAAGACTCTGTCAGTGGAGTGAGGATGCCCTAAATGGTTGTTTATAACAGGGTCTATGTAATTGTACAGTTAAATACTTTTTGAAAATAAAAAATTGTACAACTTAATGGTTTTCGACAAGGTAAAGCTTCATGCTCCTTCTCCCTCAAATCCTAACAGATTCTTAGGACACCATCAAAATAAGTATTTTCCATTCACTTGTGTAGGGATTTATGAGGCTTGTCCCCTACTTACTTGCTATAATTATAAAATTGCTTTATTTTTAGCACAATTTACCTTTAATTTTTTATTGACAAGATAATTGTCTTTGTTTTGGCTTAGACATAGTAGCTTTGGCCAGTTTCATTTGTGATATAAATTTCCCTAGGTACATATTTATGCAGTTAAATCAATAAGTATTTCATAATCTCTCTAAATACTTATGTAACTTAATAATTCCAGCCATTATGATGTATCTGCTTAAATATGTATTTTATGTAGGGGCATTTAAAAATGAAAATTCTAGGGATTATTTTCCTTCAGGCTTTGTATTTTTCTGTTGCATCAGATAGACAGTAAGAAAATTAACCCACAAAAAATCCTTCTAAAGTAATAATGAAGATCTGCCTTCTATCTGGTAAAGATAATTTGTTGATAACACTCCATGGCTTGCTTGAACTCATTCTGCTTTCTCTGCTTTCTGTAGTTGATCTTTTAAGCCACACGACACAACCATGGTAAGGGCTAAGTTAAGGAGAAAGTTTCCACCTTTATCACAGTTGCCTACTTTTGGGTCTTTTATTAATCTGTCATCTTTCATAGGTCTGTTTTCTACCCCTCCTGTCTCCAGAGCATGAGAGACTGCTTATTTTTATTGTTAATACTTGGAGATTCAAAATCAGGATTGATAATACTGTGTTGGGAAACTGCTGTGTAGCTTCTCTTCGTCTTTACCGCAGAGGTTTGATACCTGACACTTTTAATTTAATTTAATTAGGGAGGCAGAACCCCATCTTGGTGTTCATTAAGGGGATTATTCATCAAAGTTATTGCTTCCTTGATGGAAAATAACAATATCACTCGCAATGGCTGCTGTTGCTCTCATAACTGTATTACTTTCTACTATTTTTCTCTCCAGGGCTTTGTACTTAGTCTCTTTATTTGAAAATTTTAAATTGAGGGAAGCATAAACTTCTGGTATAGCAAATTCACCAGGGTCACATTTATTTTGGTCTAGTAGCTTTATGTCGTGTAAATGCCTCACAGAATTTTTTTTTCCTGCTTTTTATTGGTTCTCTGCACTGTCTTTAAATATTTGTATTTCTTTCAAGCTTAGCTGCACTTCAGCTCAGGGCGTGAGGTTTCTGGCTGCCTGTTTGCTGATGTAGCTGAACTCTGCCATGCCGAAATCCTGCAGAGATCGCTGTAGGAAGGAAGCCTCTACGGAGCAGGGAGTCACCACGGGCTTTGCTGGAACAGAGTGGAAATCTAATGTAAAATTAATAAGGGGGGGGTTGGGGGAGAGCAGACTGTTTGCAAAAGTTATCTTTTGTAACGCAGCCCTAATCAAGTATTCAGAAAACGACAGCTTTAAAAATAGAACAATTGTCATTTTAAAACATGACTAGTTTGGTTAATTTACCCCCAAGTATCCAGTATCTGTGACTCTGGAAAAACCCTTATCTACTAAGGGGGGAAAAAAGAGCTTTGCAGAAAAGGTGACAAGTTTTCACCTCTTTCCTCAGAGAACATTTTAATTCCACTTTAATCAGCCTGCCAATAAAAGAGTACTTGGCTTTCAAGGGGAAACAAATCAAAATATGCATTTATCAGTCACGAGGCAGAATTCAATCGCTCACAACTGATGAACTCCAAAAGGAATGAAACTAGTACTATCACGCTGCCTTGGTGGTTTGCTTTGTACTATCAAAGAACTGGTACTATCTTTTCCTGCCACATCCACTGTTTGTCTGTCATCCCTAATTATGGCCTTTCAAAAGCAACGCTTCATAATTGCTGTTAATGATTAAAATAAAAAAAAATTGCATCTAGATAACTAAACTAGTGTTCTGCAGTGTGCAGATTTATGTGTTCAGCAGCTGCCAAAATAACTAAAATATAAAGAAAAACTAGCCAGAGATGAGGCAAAGGAAAGAGAAAGAGGTTGCCAAGTCATTTTATCAGTGTTACCGTACAGGGCTCCTACAAGGGCACGTCACAGGCCTGTCTTATTAAAATAAAACTTTATTTCCCACTCGGAGAGGAGACTGAGGTTCACATTGCGCTGCACAGGTGGGCTCTCATTTCAGACTCCTCTCTGCCTCTCTGCTCCAATTAAGAAAGAAGAGCCTGAAGTGGAAAGAAGGGGTTTTTTTGTATCAAAGCAAAGTTGGATGTTGTTTCCCGTATGGGTGTTTCTAGGTTGTGGGGATTGGTTGCTCTGGGTTTTCAGCTCGTTTAGCATGAGGCGAATACATTGCTCACTTTATTGATATTAAACAGAGTTGTCCTGATGGTTGCAGTAGTTAGACTACAGCATTATACACAAAGCTGAATCTTTCTGGTGAGAGAAACTGCATTCTTTGGGCTTATCTTGCTCCCTGCGTTGGAATTTACATGCGTAACTACCAGTGCATCAAGATGAGTTTTTTGCCTTTGTGTGGTTTGCATCTCAATGAGGTTGGAGAGGTGCAGTCTATTTAGCTTTCCTTCTCCCTGCCCTGAAAAATGGTTAAAACTCACATCCTACTTTATTTATGCTTTGTTCCATCTGACTTCTCTTCTGCAGCTAAGGATTTATGAGGCCAGAAAGCAAGAGCCAAACTTCTCTTGTGTTTCATTTTCTCCATTCTCGTCCTTGTTTGATTTTTTGTTGATTTTTTGCGCCCTGGCTGCAGACCCCTTTTGGGCCAGGCTGGGGCAGCCCCTGAGACACTCCGCTCCCCTAACACAGCCCCGTGCCTTGTTCAAATCCCAGCCGCGACTCCAGTGTCCTGGGATTGCAGCCTGAAACTGGTAGCACAAAATACCAGCCTTGGCGCGAGTTTGATGTGCAAAAACACCAGGATCTGACCTCTAGTCTCTCCTTTTCCCCTTCCTGTGGTTCCACAGTATCTCACTTGTGTTGCTGGGGTCTGGGGAGCTTTCTGCTCTCCTCTGTCCCACTGAGCTCCATCCTCTCTTCAGATCTCACCTCCTGACCTCCTTTTTTTCCCCGGGAGTTGATCAGACAAAGGAGGTACGTTGTCATGTGGATGGGATACACAAATAAATTGCATTGTATTTTTTTCTCTTTTACAGTAGTTTTTAATCCTGTGTTTCAAAAGCATGCTGGTAGCAGTTTCAGGTAAAATAAATACAAAGTAGAATTGTTCAAATGCCTGTTTGGGTCACAAATTTGTGGAAATGAATGTGTTGATTTGCTTGAATAGGCAGGACATCTTGTGATATTCTTAAAATTAAAAAGCAAGGAGAAACAGGGTAGAAATGTGATGGGGTGAGAAACTTTCTTCTTCATTCAGTAGTGGTTACATCAGTCATAGTGTGGTAGGAGTAAAGGGGTTTTTTGTGCTCAGCTATTCATTTCAGGACTGCTTATATTTAATTGACATGAAACTAAGTGTGCTTGATTTAAAATGTATGTTGCACAGCTTTGGAAAATGAAGTTTAACAAAACCAAGTAGAACTGTAAATAATAATAAGTTTATAAAAGTACTCTAATGGCTGCAGATAAATGATACAGGATTGTAACTTGCTGTTGCTTAAAGAAACAAATGATCATCGAAACATCAGATAGTACAGAAACTCAGAGTTTTGAAAATAATTTTTATTTTTAAGTAAGAGCAAAGGAGAATCGTGAAGCTTTGCATGGAGCTACTCGCATTTCACATATTCTCTTGCTTTCATGGTTTTGTCTGACAGACCTTCACATTTTTCACACTCTCATGCATGTTGCTTGAATTCTTGCCCCTGTTGTCCAATTTCCCAATGATGCACTGCATTCAGGAGATATTTATGCATTCACTCTGGGAAAACATAGGAACATGATTTATCTGTTAGGTTATTTTGCTCTAGGAATAATCTTCTGAAGGTGGTACTGTGTTATGACCCAAACCAATTGAAATACTGTACATATAGCTACTAAATTATAATGTTTATACTGCTGTGTATGATTATTAGATAGTACTGTGAGTTTTGGAGAGTTGATCAGAAAAATGATAAATCATTAGGCAGTACTGAAGAAGGGGTGTTGCATGAAGGTTGGAGGAGGAGGAGGAGGTGGAGGATGTGAAGGATGAGTCAGAAGCCAACAAGTTCTTCAGAATCTGGTAATTAACATAAGGGAAAATAGGAGTCAGCAGGAGTTGGAGCGACAGAAATCTCTAACTGCTTTTAAGAATGCAGAAATCCAGGTGCTGTAATGTTGGGTCTGTATCCTCATAGAGGATTTGGTGTGTTAGCCTCTGTGTGATGGGTAAATTCCAGGTATATCACAGAGCAGTGTGAAATGTTCTTTGGAAGGCAAATGTAGAGTATCCTCAAAAAACTAGTGTTTTCCCTTACCTCTCTCTCTTTAAGGCTTACTGAATCATAAGGACCTAGAAATTTTCTTTTTATTAGAGCTTTAGCTGATCTTACTAAACATCTGAAATTGTGTTCAAGTTTATTAATAAATTTTAGAGGTTTTTGGCAATATATTTCCTGGATTTGGTAGTATGCTTTTGGGATGGGGGGAATTAAAGATGCACTTTTATATTTTTGTCTTTGGGAATTAAATGCATATTTTTTGCTTTATCTTCCTTGTACCTCCACCTATACAGCTCTTCTTTTGTCCTTTTTGAATTTTTTTTAAAGTATGTAAAACAACCAGATACTTGTGTCACAGCTTTGGCCAGTGAGTTCTGCCCTTGCAGGTCTAATTATCTGTTTTATTGCCCTGTTTTCTACTGTTGTGTAACAGTCACCTATTTTTTTTTCCTGACCCTCCTATAAAGAGAAACCACAGTAATTGAAGTGGCCTCTGATTCTGCAGCCCTTTCGCTGGATGTGTTGGATATGTTACTTCAGTATTTTTGAGTAATTTTTTTGACGCTTCTCATGGCCAAATCTTGTTCTCTATAAGATCAGTAGGAAATGTCCCCCTTATTTCTTCAGGGGCAGATCTTGCTACTGTGCATTTATAGCTTCAAAGACAGCAATAAACCTCTGGTCCCTGTCATTGGAGCGAAACCCACTTGGGGTGAAAGGTCAGAAGGAGGTGGCAATGCTAAGGAATGTGTCTGAATGTCAGAATCAATTAAAAGATTACTTTATTTAAATTACTGATTTCATGGCATTATTCTAATTCATGGAGCCTTTAAAGCTATGAATTCTCTTTGGAAATACTAGCACTAGAAAGCATTGGGTGCCTGAAAGCTGTGGGTTTACGGTGTTTTATTACTGTTTTTTTTAGGAGATGAATCTGTCTAGTTTATGAAAGCAAACAAGTAAGGCATGAAAGACAGATTCAAGACCCTTTCGTTGCTGCTTTTTAATCTTCTGCAATTACTGTACATTCTTAACCCTGTAAAAACAAGTTGGAAACTCAGCTACCCCCTAAAAGGAAAAACAGAAAACCAACAACTTCGATGCATTGGGTTTCAGTGAGAGACACCGCCGGCATCACCTGCAGCGTGGTGGCAACCTGGGGGTCAGGCGAACTTGAACTGCAGCATTAGGGCTGTAGTGAAGCCTATCAAGCTTTTCCTGTGAGCTGCTGCTCCCTGTGATGCTGCCTGGGGCTCCCATGCTGCTGCTGCTGAGTTTTCCAAGCAGCCCCTTCCTGGTACGTTCGACACAGAAGAGAAGAAGGATACTCATCACCCGCTGGATTTGTCTTCTCTGGGCAGAAGGAGCTTTTGCCTTCCTGTTTCACGCTGCTGACAACTTTTCCTGAGCTGTTGTGATGGAAGTAATGCCATTTAAAGAGAGAGATGCTAGGCATGACAGGTTTATCTTACAATAGGAGTTGCTAGTGCCTAATGTTGTAGCCTGTTTTTATCACGGACTAAAAAACTTGATGCAACATTTCACATTTTATTTGATCCAGCAAACACATTTTTGGTGCTCACTTAGCGTTCAAATCAGCTTTCTCTAAGTAACTGTCTGCTCTTAGCCTCATTTTTCTGATTGTGGTGCTCCATACTGCTTTAAAATACAATCTAGTCTTTGTAGGAATAGCTCTTTTACAGCATCCATTTACTATACACATCCTTGGTTCAAAAAGGTACTTGAAAAACTTGGGTAGTAGCTGACCTGGAGGAGAGACAAATTGTTTCCTTAAGCATTTCCAGTATTGCTATTTGGGTTTACTTAAAACATAAATTAGACAAGAAGACCAATAAAAAATTCAAAATTTTGTGAAATAAGAGCTTTGGCTTTTGAGCATTACAAATCCAAGGAGGCATTTACGCTTTGATTTTACAGTTGTGATAATGCACAGGGTGATTCAATCGGACTGAACCTGTAATTGGTATCATGGGGTTGTTTTATAAGCCAGAGGAATTACCATGACATTTATTTCAACCTTCAGTATAACAGGCTGTAGTTTTCTTATAAGCTTGCTCTGTACGGAGTCCAGGATGTTTGGAATTTTAAATCTTATTTTCCCCTCTAGTATTGCCTGCGTGAACCTCTTGCAGCAGGCAAATGCTTTCCCTGGCTGGGCAGGCTGAGGAGCACTTACCGATGAGGAAAGTGGCAGTGAACTTCAAAAGAAACCAAACAGCAACCCCTAAAACACACAATGTTTGGAAGTCTGAGTCTGCTAACCTGACTCTGTTTCAGGGCATTTTGTTGGTTTTGCATGCCAGAGGGTGGCTATGGGTCTGTAGTGACGCTGAGGGAGCACCAAACCCCATAACTGAAAGTTCCTCAGGGATAAAGTCTTGATTATTGGAATACCTTTATTATTTTGTCTTGCTTTTTGAAACTTCTGGATGTCCTTAAAGCACATTACATTGATAACTATGAGAACTGGGATGTGCACTGACAGCCAGATCACAGACCTGCACAGAAAGTCTAGAGAGAAATGCAAAATACTGCTTTCTAGGGAGAAAAAAAAAAAAAGTGGGAAAATGTAGAAAATGTCTTTTTTTTTGGTTTATGCTTTTTTCCCCCTGTCTGTATTTCCCATAGCTTCTGGAATTAGGTTGGGACAACTATACATGACTTGTATTTGTAATAGTCTAACAGACCATTTACAGAATCCGAGAATTAATTAGGTTGGGAAAGAGACCATCTAGTCCAACTTGTGATTGATCACCACCTTGTCAAACTAACCCTGGTACTGACTGCCACTTCCAGTCTTGCCTTAAACACCTCCAGGGATGGTGACTCCACCACCATTCATGCCCTTCCAGGGATTTCTCAGGAATAACCACCCTCCTAGGTGGACAAAGCATTTAGTTATTTTTGGAGAAATTTCTCCTTCCCAACTGTTGGAGCAGGAGCAAAACACAGATCTTCTTCTTCTTGCTGCCTTTTTGCTCAGCAGGGTAGGGAAGGACCAAGAAGGAGAGGAAGAGGAAGCAGCTCAGGTGTTGGGAGCAGGGGATGAAGATACTCGGTGTGGCTCCAACCATAGGGAGGGTTTGGATCTGAGCAACAAATGCTGAACAGCAGCACCTGTTTACCTCTGGTCTGGTTACCTCTTCTGCCTCTCCTGTTTGAGGGTGTTTTATGCAACAGTTTGTTTAAATGAAAACAAGAGCAGCATTTTGTAAAGCTGTATAGCAGGACATCAGACTAGAAATCTCCAAGTATTGTAGGTAAAGGAAGTGCTGGGGGTGCAGGTCGCCTAATCTGCCAGAGATCTCAGGGAAATGCCAGTTGTGTTTGGGTTTGTGTTTGTGTGTTTATTCCCTGCATTGTCAGATGCCTCTGTGGCTGTAGGAGTGGGGCTGCTGCAGGAGCTTCAGAGAGGTATGAAAAACATTCCTTCTAAAAATACTGGGAAGCTCCCTCCACCCCCATTGTTTATTGGAAACTTTTCCCCCGTCTTAAGATATTTGATTATGGTGTAATGCAGCTAATTTAAGCATCTGTTTATCACTGCCTGGCTAGACTGAATGTGAAATTTCAATTGAATTACCTCCCAAGAGAGCTTTGAGCTCTGAGGGTAAAACAAATCATTTTCTCTCCATTCCCCTGGGATTGTCAATAAAAAGAATTCATCTAAATAGTTTACATGCATTTTGAAATGTTGCATCTACTAGACTTGGGTTTGTTGTTAGTGGAAAATTGCCAGTGTGAGTGGAATATTGGCTTTAACTCAACTATGGCAGTGTTGTAGCATGGTGGTACATGGTCTGGAAAGGCTACAGCTGTGAAATCATTTGCATTTAATTCATATTTGATCAATAAATGTGTGTGCTTTATTTTAGAATAGAAGAGAGTGTATAAACCTAACTTATTACAACCTCAGGCAAAAGACATCACTGGCCTACTAGCTTAAAATCATAGAATATCCTGAGTTAGGACAGGTCCTGGAGTCCATGGATCAGTGAGTTCAGTTCCTGGTCCTGCACACGACAGCCCCAGGAATCCCACCCTGTGCCTGAGAACATTGTCCAAATGCTTCTTGAGCTCTGTCAGGCTTGGTGCTCTGAACACTTCCCTGGGTAGCTTCTTTGAGTGCTCAACCATCCTTTAGGGAAAGAATCTTTCTCATAATATCCAACCTGAATCTCCCCTGACACATCTCCATGCCATTCCCTCATGTCCTAAGAGCTTTTCTAGCCTTTCCAGTTGATATGTTACAGTGTAGTGAATTATTGCTGTGGACTGCTGTTGGGACATGGGAAGCCCCTTACCATCATCGCAGCTTTGTCTGCTCCTAAATATTTGTGTTAAATATACACTGTTAAATATACACTGAAATATACACTGTTAAATATATTTTCACTTGCACAAGAAACAGTAGGTTTTCTTTTTATTTGTCGTCATGTCAACAAAGATCTGGGAAAAGGCAGAGTACAGGTTTTTCTTACTTTGCAAAAAGAGCACTCACATCTTCTCTGTCATTTTGGTAGTGAGAAGAGAGGATATTTTCCTTCTCGTTTGCCTTACTTGGGTCGGAAGTGAAATCTGTCATCCACCTGCAGAACACCTGCAGGTTTGATCTGTAGGTGCTTTTACCCTGGACTGGGCCACTCTGCTTAGGGGCAAGTGCTGCCATCACTCCAGCTGGGATGTATGGGCATGTCCATGAGCTGCAGGCAGCAATCCATGTGCTTGTGGTGCCCCAGTGCCTCCCCGCTGCTCTCCCTGGAGGACAAACAAGTTCCCCTCAGCTGAGTTTGCTGACTGGGCAGGAGCCCTGAACTCCAACGCATGGGCTACATTTCCAGATGCAAAGGAGGACACGAAGATAAGTCTTCATTATAGGAATATCCACACCAGCTTTCATGCCCTTCACCCGAGTCTCACCAGTGGACCTTACTTGGAGCAGCAGTGTCCAGGTTGAGAGTAATTAGATACAAGGAAGAAATTTTTTACTGCAAGTGTGGCAAGGCCCTGGCACAGGTTGCCAGAGAAGCCCAGATGTGGCTGCCCCGTCCCTGGAAGTGTCCAAGGCCTGGTTGGATGGGGCTCTGAACAACCTGGTCTAGTGGAAGGTGTTCCTACCCATGGAACAGGGCTGGAACTGGATGATCTTTAAGGTCCTTTCCAATCCAAACTATTCTACAAGTCTCTGAGTTTCATTCAAGCAGGAAAACGGCAATCCAGGAGTCAGATTGAAAGGTACATGACAGTGTGAGTGTTTGTACCCCACACCAGCATGTGGGTGACCTGCACAGTGAGCGGACTGAAGGGAGAGGATGGCAGAATTTGTTTTCCTGGCACTCTGCTGTTGCCAAAAATTCAGATGAGAGTAGAGGAAGGTCCAGCTGGCAGTAGAAAGATGCTTCACCTTTATACCTGGTTGTCTTTTATGATGCACATAGTTTAAAATTTGCTCTTATACTGATATTTAGACAGTGAAAATAACTTCTTTAAAGATCTTGTAGTAGTGATAGCAGTGAGGAACTTGGAGGTGGCTGTGCAGAGTGAATGCCTGTTGATTCCTTTGGAGTGGAAACATGCTCAGACCTGCAGGAGGCAACCCAGTTGAGCAGCTAAACCATGTAATCACCCTGTCAGTTTTTCAGACTCCTGTCCTAGTTCTGCTTTTATTGATGATAAAAAACATCTCTTTATGTTAACTGAGATAATTTTAGATGACACAGCAGTTGGAATGACAGGCAGAAATCACAGTCCAAAACCAGCACGGACAGATTGAAAGCTTTGAGAAATTTAAGAGTTCACTTGTTCAGGAGTTTGGTGTTTCTGTGGTCATTCTTATAGTTGGTCATGTTTAATGGCAAGGCCCAAGAAGCTTAAATGCCACATGTGTAGGCAGTACATTTTGTAACAGCTATAATCAGCAATAGTTCCTGCAGTCGTCACAGGGAGGGTTTGAAGAGAGGCATCATATTGCTTGTTTACTTGTCAATATTTTCTTTAGTATAGGGGGCTGACTGTTTAAAAACCTTGTTTGCAGCAGCAGTAAAAGTTCCTCACAGATGGCAATGGGATGGGAATGATTACAGTTTTAACTTACAGTAACACTCATTGTAAAGAGCAAAAGCATAATTGTGGTAAAGATAATTCTGGATTTTTATTCCAAAAAAGTCATAGGCCAAAAGTCTGTAGGTAAGTTGAAGCTTTGGCCTGTATTGTGAGATGCTAGTAGTCCATATTTCCTTTCTGGCTCTAAATATGGAACTGTTTTGACAGTTTAAGTATACTTAAAGCAATTAATCCTGACAGGGTTGATAGTAACTTAAGAAAAACATTTTTAAACCCCAAAACTGCAGTTTATCTTAATATGTAGCTCACACTGTCAACAGGAAAGGCCTGTTACTGTGTGTAATAGGGTTTAGAGACTACCATGATGAGAAAGGACAGGTCTTTTAATTTGAAAATACATGACTGGAAGTAGACCTAGTCCCTTCCACTGAGCCTCCAGCCCGAGGTGCTTCACCTGTGCCTCTCTCACCTGCTTCTAAACAGTGCAAAGAACAAATTTGTTTTTGAGGTCCTTGAACTAAAATGATCATCTCTTAGGAGAAGTATGCAAAGATACCAGCTGCTTAAGATAAAATAGATGCAAGAGTTTGTGTAATGTTATAAGTGAGCACCTACAGGAGAACAATCTTGGAGCGTTTCCAGTGACAAATATGTCCTGTGCCACAAAAAGTCAGAAGTCTCCCTTGAATGAAGATCATTACCCTCAGGGTGCATGTTGGTCACTCTTTAAAATTCTTATAAAAACAAAGAAATTAATTATCCAGTATAAAAATGGGACATACGTCTCCTGGCAAACATTCAATTAACTTTTTAGTGCTTGCTACTTAATGTTGTGTTTGACCACTCGAGCATTGAGAACGACTTTCCTTTGAGAGGGAGCTAGGGTGGAACGTGGCATTGGGCTGGAGCTCTGCTCCGCTG
Organism: Cinclus cinclus; assembly: GCF_963662255.1. Lineage (NCBI taxonomy): Eukaryota > Metazoa > Chordata > Aves > Passeriformes > Cinclidae > Cinclus > Cinclus cinclus. The sequence continues at coordinate 17,879,276 of NC_085049.1, read as the reverse complement.
GCCAGTCGGGGCTGGTCATCAACATTTTTCCCATGATCGTTGAGTGTGGAGCTAGTTATATTTTACTTATGCATGTGAGATGTAATTTGCTTTGGGACAGGGTTGCTTTTGGTTGGTTTTTTTTTTCAGGCTGGATGATGTTTTATTGAGAATATAATTTAGCTAGTTTTGCAATCATAGACTGGTTCGCAGTGGTTGAGCATGAACTACCAATTAAAAGCAACTGTATAATACTTGTAATTCCCATGACTAATGGGCTGAAAATATGGAGCTCTTTGACCTGGATCCAGTCCAAGCTAAAGATGAATTATGCCACATAGATCACATTTTCTACTGTTAAAATTTCCAACAGTGCATGTGTAAACCCCAAACTTTAAGAAATGTCGACTTCCAAAGGAAGAGCTGACATGATGACAAATATATTTTAAGAATAACACATGAGAAGAACTTGAATAACCGTGTTTTTGTAGAACTTTTTACCTATTTGTGTGTACATTGATATAATTTATAATCCCCTTTCATCATTAATCTCCTGCTGCTTTACTAGCAAGTGATTATGTACTGAAACAATCGGAAGGAAAAGATTCTCTTGGATTTTTATTATGTATGTGATGTCCTTTAGATTGGCAGTAAAAAACAGTCTGCTACAAAGTAAATATACATATTATTTTTTTCAAGTGCATCCAGTGTGTAAAGATTCTCAATTTGATCTTTGATTGTTGTACATTAATTTATTTTTTTTTCTCAAAAGGATCATAACATTATGGAATTAGGGATTAAACTTAATAGCTGAGTTTTGTTGTTCTTGTAGCAGAACAAAATTAAATATCTGTGGGTTAAACTTAGTTGGTTGAGCTGCTAAATGATGTGTAAATATGCAGGGGCCAAAGCTGATGTGAAGGAAAGTGCCCTGCTCGTCAGACGAGGGAGTGATTGTGTGGCAGGGCAGTAGGAGTTCTCTTGGAAACAGGGGAAATTATCAGCGTACCAGGACAGAATGCAAAGGTCGATCTGCTGAATACAAATAAAGTATTGAGCACCAGGTTCTGCCTCATGGAGCTGGCGCTTTTGGAACCGCTGTGATAAATGCACTGATAAATTCAAGGGAATGAGTGCTATTGCAAAAGCCTGATGAAGGCTAGAAAGTGTCCAGCTAGTAGGAATTGCACTGCTTGGTCAGGCACAATGAAATTAAATAGAATTTGCTTTAGTGAAATTGCATCAAGGATGATTAAAGGTGCCGCTGGGAGAAGGTGGTGATCACCTTCCACTGAAGCCACTTCAGTGACTCCATCGTTTACTCCTTACGCGTTTTGACTTTTTCTCATTTTTTGCTCGTTTTCTCTGACTTCAAGGCTCCTCTCCCCCTTCCTGGTCCTTTCCACCTTTGTGTTGTGTCCCTGCTCTGAGCCTGAAAGTGACACCAGGCTGCTTCAGAGAGAAGGGAGTTTGTCAGCACAGTTCCTTGGGTCCATGAGTTTGCCCAAATACACCAAGTCCTGTGCCTCCCCCTTACCCATAGACAGCATTCTTCATTCCCCTGCTCTTTGATAATTATGTTTTGGGTCAAGATTTGGCCTTTTAGCTCCAGAAAGTTCATCCATATAATGCAGCACCATGTTCCCTCCTCAGCTGAGTGAAACAGAGCTGTGCAGGTGGGAGCTGCTCCCTGCTCTGCCACTGCTCTGCTGTTGGGATCTGCAGTCAGGATTCTGCTCTGTATGTCCTTTTCCAGCTAAGTGTCCAAGCAGTCTCTGATCTTGAGCTGCTAAAACCACCTCAGTGTGGTGTCACAGGAGTCTCACCTCAAGTCTCACTAAACTGCTCATCAGATGTTTCCTTGATGTAAAAGCCTGCAGAAGAGTCTGAGTCGAAGTCCCCTTGCTTTTGCTTTGATATGTTTCACATTTTGCATTTGTGTTTAGAGGCCTTTGGCCTCATGGGTGTTTAAAAATGAATTGTAAGAGAATTAACAACTTTGCAGTTGTTTTACTTTCCTGAAAAACAACAGCAGAGCAGTGCCCAGGACTGCAGGCAGCACTGAGCCTCGCTGTGCCCTGCTGTGTTTGCAGGGGAGCTGAGATACCAAATGTGAAGTTTGAGCGACTTGAAGTGGATTTTTTCCCAGATGGGCTGATGGTGTAACCAGTCTTTTATGGTAAAATAAAACATGTGGTTACAGAAATACACACACGCATACATATATATAACCACATGTAACATCCCTATGCTACCAAGATGAGACCATCTCATGACTGTTTTGTTTCCATTTGACATTTAAATGATCCTCTGGCAGTGGAATTGGAGTTCCGTACTCCAAATAAAAAGATACATCATCAAATTCTTATAAGAGCACCTCAGCACTGTAATTGAAGCTTATTTCCTCAGTGTATATATTTTCTTAAAGTATTTGTCATTTTAGCTCTTCTGCTGCTGGTTAATGCTGGACTAAGGAGTGTGAGGAGTATTTTTCATGATTGCAATTGTTAGAGCAGTGCATGTGCAGAGCTGTGTTTGGTCATTTATTCCCTCTTCATTTTTGCAGCAATTGTAGCATGAACTAATTATTTTCTCAGCTTGAGATGTGTTGGAGTTTCATTTGATAAGTATTTATTTTACAGAAAAAGCTTTTTGAAGGCATGACCTGAGCGTGGACATGGGGTTCTCTGCTCTGCTCCCTTCAAAGGCACAGGGAAGACTTGCCAGGGGGAGTAAAGGTTGGACAGTAAATTGATGCACCTCCTTTATGCATGTGTGAAGTTCCAGGTGTAAAGTTAATGCTGCCACTAATGAAATCATCTTTCTCTCCACGCTGTCATGTCCCTTGAATTGCCCAGGCAATAGCAGTGGTAACCAGATGGAGCCATGTGTCTCAGAGGAGGTGTGGGAAGAGAGAAGCAAAGGTGTTTCAGCAAAGAAATCAGCACTCCACTGGATTGAAACTATTTCTATTTGCTTATCCTGGGAATCGAAGCCACCAAAATTCCACCTTCTCTCTGCCACTGACTCCTTTCTAAAGGATTTGCTGTTGACCTGTAGACAGGACCTTAAATACACCATAGAGCTCAAAACTTACACCAAAATGAAGTAATAGTATAAAAAAAATTTAAAAAAATAATAGTTCCAGTTCCCTGCAGATTGAAATTGGCCCACTGAATTTGATACCACGTTTAGCTTCTGAGGTGATAATGCATCAGATTACACTGTGTGGGTATTTTTCGTGGCATGTCAGTAAAATAGAAGCTAATATTCTGTATTGGCATTTCAGGTGGTGTTTCTTCAGAGGGTGAAGCTTTCAGTGAGGATTTGAAGACTGTTACTATAAATGTGACCATTCTGTGTATTTTTCATTACAGGCAGCTGCCTTTTATTATAGACAAAATGTTAACAGCTTAATATTTTGGTTTAGAGTTATAGGTGGTAGAGTTTTAGAACACAAATAGATGTTTTGTATGGCAAAAAAAATTAAATAGCTCTTGAAAGAATTAATTATTTCCATATTTTCATAACTTCATTAGTTCCCTAAATTAATGCTCCAGCAGCATTTGCTGGGTGCTTTGTGCACTCAAAGGGGCAGTTTTTGCCCTGAAAGTCTCAGTCTTGGGGCATCAGATGTTGGATTTGATAATTCAGGAAGCAGTAAACAATGGCCAATTCTGAACAGTTTTAACTGTAACAGCTGGTTGAAGAATTTTAGTCTGTTCTTGAACAGAAAATGATGTTCTCAATTGCACTAATATTTTCCTTGAAACAACTTTTTCTTTCTGTAGAAAACTGCCTTTTTGTGGTAGACCAGAAAACATTTTTTTTTCCCTTATAGGGAAGAGTTTTTGCATAAAGCCGTTTTCTAACCAGCTTTAAAATGCACAGATAGCAAAGACTACTTAGAGGTTTCTTCTCATCATTCCTAAGGAAACTAAATGCTAAACTATCACCGTTATGTGAGGTTTATTGAAAGCTAGAAAAGGTCCTTGCTATTTTATCCTCTTTCCATACCCCAGAAGAGGAAGAAAATGAAATAAAATATATATGCCAGGATATTTTTGCCTCCAAGGTTGTTAGTGAGAGCTTTAGCTGCTTCAGTGCTTCCCTGCCTACTTTCTGAAGCTGTGCTTGTTGGTCCCACTTGCAGCAGCAACCTAAAATGTTTAAAAACATGTGGGGCAAGAGGAGGTGAAGCAGGAGGAAATTATATTGGCTTTTTCCAGGAAATTGTGAGTTTTGCCAAACATTGAAACAGCAAAAGCTTTTCACAGGAGAAGCCAGTTTCCATTTGGAAATGCTGCTGTGATATTGCTGGGTCCTGTGCCTCTTCTTCCCCGCCTTGTTTCTCTGCATGGCCTTCATTTCTTTCTTCCCACCTGACCTTAAAGAGTGCAACAGTTGGTGTTTCGTTAGTGGCTTTAATAATTTTTTTTTATTTTTAGTTGTCTGTTTTTTCATTCTGATGGTCATCTGGTTTGGGTTCTAGCCCAAACAAGCAAAATCCAAGTTATAATAGATGATAAACTTTGTTGATGTTCTTTGATGTTGGCAGCTGCTATAGGAATGGTCTGCCACAGATTTCCCTCCAGTGGCTCTGGTGTTTAGCTACTCTCCACATCAGCCAGGTTGAAGCTGCATCCAGCCTGGGAATGGAGATGGGAAAAAATATCTTAGCTACACATACACCATAAAATTGGGTTTTCATGGTACTTTGAATGGTGAGGGGTGTGTGTCTTTATGTTTGGGGCTTTTTTCAAAGCGTCCATCAATTCTCAGAAGTTTGGAGTTGGAAATAACTGCAAGTGAAGTTTTTTTTTTTGTTACATTGTCTCTGTGCTTGTCTGGCTTGTACCAAAGCAATGTACCTCTGTCACTATGGAGGAGGAACTCTGTTTTGCAATGTATTTTTAAGACAGCAAGACTTTATTTGAAGGGCAGAAGGAGAAGACTTGGAATCAATTTCCTTATTATTAACCTCAAAGTCTTCTCTCTGTGAGCATTTTGATGGCATGGAGTGGTTTCTTCTTTCTGGCTCTGAAAAGTGACTTTTCCCAATTTTTAGCCGGCTTTTCACTAATTCTAAGCTGTGTATTTACAGGCTGCTCATCGTGCCTACTTCCCTCCTCACCAAGCAGTAGCTTTTCATGTAGCCTTCCAGATATTCCTCTCCAGTGTAATGGGAGCATGGTTTTGGAGTGCTCAACACACCAAAATTTTCTCCATCTGTGTTTATTTCAGTGTGTGAAGATAGAGCCTGTCCTCCATTCAGATGGAGCCTGTGCCTCCATTCCAATTTCATATTGCCCATTCAAATAAATTATGTCTGAAGAGCTGATCAGTAGGAGGTCAGGCCCTCGCTTAAACAGGAGAAAATCTATTGGGAAAATTCATTATTAACATGGTGCAGTAGAAATAGAGACAGAAAAGGCAGGAAATCGGACTTGGGTTTTTGGTAGCTATTTTAACTTGGCTCCATAGTTCATAAAATGTCCACAAATTAAATTGTGTGCTTTGGTTGTAGTATGAATATGGATTTTGGTACACCAAACTCTGGAAACCTGGTTTTGGTTGTGGAAGAACCATGCACAGAACACGAAACATTGGGAATGGATAGATGGTGATGTGCTGCCAGCACAGGAGAGTTCACCTTGCAATTGTGCTCAAAAACTAACCTAGAACAATGTAATTTCTCCTACAAAGTGTATTTTTAGGCTTTTGTATGGTTGCTTGCCTATAATCTCATTGACTTTTAAAATTTAATATGAAGGCAGACTTAAGCTCTGACTTTTATGTCTAAATATTTTTTAAAAATCAAATCAAAATTAAGGGGTTTGGTTCAGGACCCACTTTAAACACATGTGGAAATATTTACCCTGGCTAACATAGATACTGAAGTTGTTTGGCAAGTCATTACAAATAGGAATCAAAGATCCCTATAAATCCATTGAACAGGCAGGCAGACACCTCAAGGAAGATAATTCAAAATGCTGGATATCTAAACTGAATGCCTAAAGAAAATTATATAAATACTTTGGATTCTCCTTTCTGTTCTTCTCGATCCTGTTCTTCCAGCAGACATTTATACTAATGCATTACTTAAAAAAAAAAAGGCTTTTTCCTACTTAGTTTTGCAGATGGTTTTTGCCTTAAACACAGCACAATCTGCAGAAATGCAATTATTTAAGTTTTCGTTTTTAATGTGGCTCATCATTGCTAAATTGAAGAACCCGGGATTAAAAAAAAGCACGTAATGTGAATTAAATGGTGGTGGTGGCCAGCGAGTGTTTGTGTTACAGCAATAGTATCACAGGTTCATTTCCTTTGTATATCTTACTTTGGTTTTGCAAACTAGGATGGGGTTTTTCCAGCTTTTTCTGTATACTTTTTCAGGGCCTTTTGTTTCCAGAGATGTAAATTGAAAGAGATGCCATTTCCACGCAAAGAGATGAAATGTTTATTTTAAGAACACACAAGGACTCTGTTACGGTATGACTTGTTGAATCCTTGATGCCAGACTGGCTTTCCTTGGAAGATGAATGGGAATTTGAAAAGGACCCTGTCAAAGGAATTGAGCCTTACAGTTACTCCTTTTAGCCAAAGCTTTCCTTCATGCTCCTCTGTTTTGTCTTTTAAGCATGAAGGAGCAACATGTAAGAAAACAAAAGGTTTGCAGCCTTGGTGCATGTGTTGGGATATTTTAATGGTTTATATACCATTTTCAAGCCTTCCCCTGTGCCCCCTCCCCAAAACAAAGGAACAAAACCCTCCATACAAGCAGAGGGGGAAGCAAAATGAGCTTAATTCAGATGAGTTTTTGTTAGAGTTTTAAGGTTTTTTTCCTGTGACAATGTTGTAGGTAGTTTCCAGCTGGAGCAGCCTGCAGGGAGTTGTGCTGAGCTCCCTGCGGGCTCATGGATGGGGATGGGATGGGGTGCTGAGACTCACAGGGTCGGGCTGCAGGTCCCTGGCCGGGCTTTCAGTCCCCAGGCACAGCAGAAATCATCTCAGTTGTGCTCTCATCTTCTGTAGAAGAGGGAACTGGTGGTTTAAAGCAGGGTGTCCTGATTTTGCTGTGCCTTCATTCTCTGCCAAAGTTTTCCAGAAGCAGGGAGTGAGAATATTCTCCTGCCACCTTTCCGAGGGCATTTTTAAACCTGCACACCGGCGTAAATCGGAAGCGCAATAAAACAAGGGGAAGGAGCAGTGCAAGGTTCAGCTGAGCTACAGCAGCGACTTCTGACAGTGCTTAACCTTGCATATTTTATTTTCTTTTGGTCTAACTGGTGTATCTGTAGCTGCAGACAGTGTGCTCTTAAAATTAAAAGTGGGAATTAAATACGGTAGTACAGGGTGGTAGGGCCGAGCTGAGAGTTTCTCATGCAACTTTACTTCCCTCTGATCTTTTATTCAGCATTTAGAGATGGCAGATCTGCCGTCCTTTTCCTGGCGTATTTTTTAATACCGGTACGCTTCTTGCACTCTACTTCCCCGTTTGGATTTCTATACTGCTGAAATGTTACGTGTACGAGCAAAGGTTCATAAATATATATGTTCCCTGACGGTTTCAGTTCCTGCGTGTGTTAATGAATATATATCCCTCGATGGAGTTTCAGTTCTGCGGCAGACGCGATGGGTTTCTCCCTCTTTATCAGTGGCACCATTAGTAGAGATAGAAATGGAAACTTTTTCAACTAAAACCAGCTGGGATATCATTGATCGAGATACAGTCTAACCAAGGAAAGTGGGGTGTAAGTAGTAATTGGAGCTGTAATGCAGTTGAAATTATGTTTTTCTTGCTGCTTATTTTTAAGATAATTCATGACCTATTCATTCATTCATTCATTCTGTCTTTGTTTTCCCTTAAAAATATAAATTTCTCAAAGCTGACGATAAAAACTGTTTTAGTGCTGCTGAAACAACAGATAGAAATATCAGAAATACAATTTTGTTCTTTTAAAAATATTTTAAAATATATTACAGGTAAAAGAGGTAATATGACACTAAGGAATTTTCAAATTCATGACATGTTTTTCCTTTTATGTGTTATACTTAACATTGCTGTTTAAAAGCATGGAACAAGACTTCATAGGTCTGTGTTTAAAAAAAAGAAGACAACAAACAAACCAAACCAAAAAACCCCAGCCTTCCCAAGACACTGGATTTACATTTAAAAAAAGAAAACAGGTTACAAAGAGCCTGCCGTTAACTGTGCAGAAATGAGCATTTGATGATGGGTTTCAAAGGAAGCAGATTAAGTGATTCACAAGTGCCATGGCATTTGGCACTGTGTGGGGATTTGACCAGTAACTCAGAAAGGCATAGATTAAATACTGTCAGGGACCTGGCTTTGCTGCATCTGTTTTCATGATGAAGATCTAATTTTGAATTATTTTGACAAACTAGAAATGCAGTTTACAGTAGCAAATATTTTTTCCATTAAATTTAGAGTCTCATTCAGACAAACTGGCTTGCCTTGACTGTCTCCCTTTCAATACTCCACTGATAACTCCAGAGTCAGATCTGGAGACTGATTGACTTTGCTTCAAAAACGCATTTTAAAGACAAAACCGAGATGATATTAAATATTTACATGTCATCAGTCACTATAATTACCACAGTGGTTACATTCTGTCTGGGAGAGGGGAGGGAGGTGGTCATGCAACAAACATCAAGAGACAGCTGATATTTAGGGGACAATTTCTATCATAGCGTGATCTCTGTGGGAATATGACTCTGAAGCAAGAAAATTCTTTTTCCAGTCAGATGCATTTTATTAGAAGATTCAGTCCTCGATCCTGCCTTGCAGTCCTCCTTTCTCACTTGGCTGCTTTCATGTTGCTGGTTTTCACCACAGGTTAGCACAGATATGGCCCAGATTTTCCCAGTTTCTGCCCTCTGCAATTCTTTCCATTCCCTCCTTCATCCCAAGTAATTCTTCCCTGCATACACCCGTCATTTTCATACTGTGTGTAGGAAGGTGATATTAAAACAATATTATAGCAGCCCCTAGTAAATGTGGAGTCTGTGTGTATTGGTTACATGGGATTAGTGATTGCAGATATGCAGACACATAGAAATAGTTGTTGTACATCTCTGGCTACTTGACCTCGCTGCTGATCAGTCTCCCATTGGATTTGTAGTATTTAAAAGTTCTGTAGCAAATTCGGAAAGTTACGATTTAATTACTAATTATTCTGGAAATAGGAAAATTTCTTACCTTTCTCACTTGATTTTTGAAAGATCTTCTGCAGTTCCTCCTCTCTGGCACAACAAAATCATTTTCATTCCTGGAGCAGTGTTTTGGCTTAGTGTGTATTCTGACAGGACATTATTTCCAAGGGGTATAAAGCACCAAATTTGAGTTTGCATAGTTCATGATGTATCAAACAATGCTGATACACAAAAACCCCCCCTGTTTTCCTTTGAATGAAAAAAAAAATTGTAACAATGCAAAAAGTGTTTCAATCTGTTAAAAGTTTGACAGTGACATTTGGCTGTGAGCACTTAGGAGGGATTTGAAATGGTCTGAATCTTAATTTGTTAAAGCTGAAGTATAATCTTTATTTCTAACCACACACACAGAGCAACTCGGTTGTGCTCCAGCTCTTAATTTCAACCCCAAAAAATTCATTTATCTCACATCAGGCCAGGAGAGCTGTTACACGGGAGGTTTTTATGTGTGCATTTGTAGACATAATTCATGCACACATGGTGTTATGCTGAGGGAATCCCAAAGCATCTGAAAAGTCACACCGGAGGAGGTTACATGCAGAAACAGTAGAACCACCTCTATGTAAAGTAACAGGTAGATGATTCACAGCCCTTTGCCTTAAACTCTGTCCTCCTGCAAGATGGCACAAAGAAGTTTCTCTTGTAAACCCCAGTGCTGTGAAAGTGGCAATAACAAATGTAACTTCTGAGCAGAGTAAGAAAAGTTGTTTATTTATGCCTTATTTGCAGTTCCCTCTCTCCTACATAGATGCATCAAGCCCTAGGGCAGTCAGTTACCTTGAGGGTGAAAAGCAGGTTGGAAATCCCATTAGGATTCCACACGAGGGTCTCTGAGCACTCCCCAGCAACAAAAAAAATTAACATTTCAGCCCTTCCCTTAGGTTTGTGGAGGTAGAACCAGGTCTTGTGGAGAGACACACTTGGACTGTGAGTGGCTGTTCCACCTACTCTGAAGTGAAGTAGTAAGAGATTTTTTTGGCCATAGGAAATGCAGAACCGTAAAACCAAATAACTGGCATTTGAAAGTATTGCCAGGATCATATGAAATGGTGCTTTATTTTCTCATCGTTCAGAGGAGTTTCTTATTTAATCTTTTTTTTGTGGTAACAGTTAGGATAAATGTACTAGTGTTACAAAAAGCATAATAATTTATTGTTTTTATGCAGAAACAAAGCTCCAGAGGAAACGATGGTTGGATTTTGTACATATTTTCTGCAATAAACATTTTTGGCATTCCCTTTTTTTTCTTCTTTTTTTTTGTCTTGTTTTAATATTTTATTTTTTCTGCTTGGTTTAATGCAGCATAACCTCCTCTAAATTTAGTGGGAAGTATAAATGTATGTAATGCTTTTTCTGTGGTTAGAAAATACATGTAGCATTAAGTTATTAAAGCTTGACTTTAAACTATGTCTTGGGCTAATGATTTTACAGTATAATTGCTTTAGTTAATTTGAAGGCAGGTATACATACAGCTTATTCCATTTTGGCACTATAAAGTTTGCCATTGGTATTATACCTCATTTTTTATATGATTTACATAATTTGTGAAACAGATTTAATACTTTGTGTGTGAGCTAATTAGTTTCTGGTTTAGAGCCTTATTGTATGTTCATTGGGTTCTGAACACCTTTTACAGTAGCACAGAAGGTCATTGTTGGATCTAAATTCTTTGTAGAGCAATCAATCCCCTTTTAATAAAATAAGTTGCATAATTTTTAATGTAATTAAATTGGGTTCTGCGGAATTGTTTTCAGCTGTAAATTTGCTGAATTGGAAGAAATATGTGGTGATGTGTTAATTACTGAGTTGTGCTCTTTCCCTTGTTATGGTATAGTTTGAGATTACTGGACTTTACGTGAGTGTACTTTTACATTTTTATATTTACCTCTGAGGAGCTCATAAGGGGTGTCCAGCTTCTTCTGGCAGAAGAGGGGAAAAAAAGAAAAGGAATGTTTCTCAATTTCAAAAACTGCCTAACTTTCAGAAGATTCCATGTTAATATATCCCTACATTTATTACCAATTGCCAGATGACAGCAGCACCAGCCCTTGCCAAGCACTGAGCTCTTCAGCAGGTGACGATGACCAGGTTTGGGTGGGTGCACTAAATGTCCTTTTTCCAGGGAAGTGGAGCCCCTCCATGCACAATGAGCATCTTAGAGTCACGTCACACACCAGCCCAAAGACGTTCTTTTCCTCTGGAATGTGATTTTTACATGAGGGCACATGCTGGCTGTTTTCCTCTCCAAGGAATTGTTTTCTTGGCTGCCGCCGTCCAGTGTTTAACAGGACTGTGCAGCTTTAACGGCTTGGGGCTTATTAGGAGTCTAAACAGCCTCCTGTATCCTCTGTGTCAAAATGAGTGAAGGCTTTGGAAATCATTTTGGGATTCACTGAGCAGGAAAAGGAGTTTCTTGAAAGAGTCAGACCCTGCAGAAAGTCTGGCTGCCCAAGTTAAAAATGGACAGCAGCAATTCCCTTCTGAAAGTTTTCTGCATGCATTCCCAGTGCTAACTCAGACTTTTAACTTGATCAAATAATTTCTGTAACCAATTATTTTTATTTGGGTTTTACTTGTCTGTTTCTACCTCACTTTTTCCCTGTGTGGCTCTTGCATGCTTGTGCTTTCTAACTTGGTAAAGTAGGTGCATTTAGTACAGAGATAAATTAAAGTTAATGAGACAGAACCAGAACACGGCACAGTGTTCTTCCTTCACTGTGCTTGTGAGTTGCTAGGAACTGGTTCTGGGATTTTTGTACTCTGTGGATAACCCTGAGCTGCTAAGCATGTTTTGTGGGAGAAGCAAATATCACCAGTTGCCTTCGTTCTCTTGGCCGAGGCGCAGCTGATTTCACTTAACAGTGCACACAAAGTCTATTACATAGAACCACCATCAAGGGGTTTTGATTATTTATAAGAGCCTCTAACCAAGGCAGTGTTTTTCTGATGTGTTTATATGTATACATAGCTATTAGAAAAAAGTAAAGAACAGGAAAAACTGACTTTTTATTGTTGTATTTGCAGCCATTCTCGCTCAGCATAGAGCTGCTAGACCTTTGCAGTACAGTTACACCAGTGGAAGACTTTAAGGCATTTATTTCCGAGTGGGAATACTGTTTCTCCTATTTTAAACAGTTAGATGAAGTGTAATCTCACTTTCTTCCTGTGGAATGCCACACTTCTATTGCTATCATTTATCAGTAGCAAGATGCAAATAAGATGTAAGCTTAGGAGCCTGGCTCAAATAAAACCAGATTGTATTGATTCTTGTGTGGTACAGAATGAAATGGAAAATCATCTGACAGCCGATCACTGCTCATCAAAGCAATTTTTAGAGAATAAGAGCTGAATACGTACAATATAAAATCCTTATCTTGTTTACATGATGTGCATGTGCAGTTTGAAAGTCAGAAACCTGATAAAATTTGCGACTAATTGCGTGAGATAGTGCCGGTTGTTTTCATTAGGGGTCTAAAATGTGAGGTGTGGCTTGGACTAAAAGCAGCTTCAGAGCACACAGAAACTTTGGAAATCATAGAATACAGAGTTGGAAGGGACCCACAAGAAACACAGAGCTCAACTCCTGGCCCTGCACAGGACAGCCCCAACAATTACACTGTGTGTCTGACGGTTTATTGATGGACACCGAAAGATGGAGAGGAAAAAAAACCAAACAAAACACCAAAACTTTCACATCACTGACAGCAAATGTAAGAGACTGGAAAACGGAGGTTTTGTCCATGTAGAAAGTTAATGATTTTCTTTTTTAAAAAAAAAAAAAAAGTTTCCCCATCCCCCTGCACTGCTCAGGAGACAAGACGGCTGCTGATTTCTTAAAGCCTTAAAGTTAGCTGACCTCCTCGCTGAACCCGATTTTAATGTAAACATTTTCTTGAGATGGTTCGTAGCAGGGCCAGCAAATCTGGAGAATATTAGTGGTGCTGTGTTTGCGGGAAGCAGGAATCCCTTGGTAATTCTCAGGAGCTCTTTTCCAGGCTAAGGCAGCTTGAGACACAGTTGTGTTTTCAGTTTTGCAGGGTTCGTTGGTAATGCCCTGTGTATCTTTCTAAAATGTAATTAGTAAAACACATAATTGGTTTTTGCTTTGAAGTCGAGTTTTTCTTCCTTGCTTTCACTCTGTTAAAATGCTTTATCTCCCCCCACCAAAGGTAAATAATTTGATAGCCCAATATTGGCCTTGATTTAGTTGTTGGAGTTTTGGCGTTGGTTTATGAATCTAAGTAGAAGAAAGAAATTAGAGCAGGACTTCCTCCAGATTGCCTCTTTGCAGGAATATTAAGTTCCTTTAAATGTTCCACACTTAAGTGAAACACATGGCTGCTGTCTCAATCCCAGTATTTTGAAAAGTTTTGTTCTTGTTTGGGTGCTTGCATTCCTTCCCTACAGTAGGAGTTGGTTACAGTGCATGTTGTCATGTGGAATATTTTGCAAGCAGAAGTATTGCAGCTGACTTCCTACATTTTCCTTACCCGTGTGCCTTTTTTTTAAGGACACATTGCATTTATCATAAGCTTGATCAGCTGCTGAAATAAGCTATAATACTTAGCACTTCTTGCTTTTCAGCTTCAAAGCACTTTTCACGCATTAACTGATCTCCCTAGCGTCCCAGTCTGCCCAGTACTCACTGCTGTACAGCAGCATGCACAAGAGTGGGTGCACTGGTGGGTAGCAGCCTAATGGACATCAATCATCAGTGCTTATTATTCCCCAGCACGTTATATTTCACTAACTATAAAAATCTTATTTTTACCTGGAGAGAAAAAACATGTTTGCCCATAAGAGACCTGTGCCTGATATGGGCAGTCCTTGCTGTCACTTCATGTGTGTGCTCATCTGCTAATTGGGTTCAGTCTGTTTTCCCAACAGGTAAAAAACTTGAGAGAGCAGAGAGACTGATGAAAGGAAACTCTGTGTGGTGTTTTTTTTTTTTTGTTTTTTTTTTTTTTTTTTTTTTTTGGTTAAAAAAAAATACATCAAAGTTGCCTTTTCGTTTTGGAAGGAAACTTTACAGTTCTGTTAAGAAAGTGTCTGAAATCCAGCTTTCACTTTCAGCACAGGGCACAGAGATGCAAAAATCCCTTTAGATCTCTCATTTAAAATATTGAGAAAACTTGCAGAAAGGAAAAGGGAAGAGGGAGAAAGTAAGGAGTGATGTTTTCTGCTTTTACTTTTTTATTTTAATTTAGAGAAGTATGTGAAAATTCCCATGAGCAGCACAAAACTGGTGCTTTTGCAGAGGTAGAGTAGAACCTTGCCAAAGTGCTGTCAGTATTGGCTGGTTTTCTGAGATGAACTGCATCAATTAATTTTTCTTTCACCCTTCTGCCCTCACTTTCTGTATCATGGACTGGGTCCTGCATTTTCTGGAGCAAGGATTCTCTTAATTTATCTTTTTTGGAGGTTGTGGGGTACATGGAGCGCACTGGACGCTGGTTAGAGCATGTGCAACTTCCTGAAATATAAATAATAGTAAAGGCTTTATATTATTACGTAATAATTTGATTGGCATTTCTCTAAGTTTGTTTTTTCCAGGTTTTGATCACAGATATGTTTAATTGGTGTTAAAATTGGCTGTTGTGTGTGTTGGTTGTCGTGTCTTGTTTAATTCCTTCTGTTTGCAGTTGTCCTTGTTTTACCATCTTGAAAGATGGTTTCTATTTAGTTCCCTTAATGTTTGCCACAGTTTGTTTTAAAAACCACAAATTTAGCTGAAGTGTTTGTTTTTTTACTTAAGAATGATAACTTTAGAAATAAAAGATTTCCTGTTTATCAGCAAAAGTGTTTCTTCCCACTTGCTGGCATGATTTCGAAGATGGATTTTTTATTTCCTTCTCTTATACCACATTTCTTTCTTGTGCTAAACATAATAAACCCTGAGTTATGATAAAGCTTATTTAACCCAAGTATACCTGCCTCACCTCAAATAAATACAAAATAAATTGGGCAAAAGAAAGAGATAATATTTTTGAATCAGGACACAAACATCACTCTCTGTAAGATATTCATTGTACTGCAGTAAATGGGGAAAATATATTGAATTTATGCACACATGATTGACTTTTCATATGGTGAACCCAGGTTAAACATCTTGAATATGGAATATGAATAGAGCCAACATTTTCATATGAAGCAATAATGAAAATTAACAGAGCTCCATTTCGACTGATAGCAAAGAACATTTGATACTCCAAGGCATAATATGTGTTTAGTACTTGGGTTTTGTTAAGCTTGTCAGAAGCCAGGAAACGGGATGGTACAACTGCAGCATAAAGGCTGCTTCTGTACCCGATGACAGGCTCGAGGATGGAACTGGGGGAAAACAATAACACCACCCACCCACCCCTCATTCCTTACAGTAAGAGGAGAAGGCATTCATGGCTGTGTGTCGTCAATGGGATCGTCTCTGACAGCATCCGTCCTTGGGACCTGGGTTTTGTTCCCTGGCGCCAGGCTGCAGGCACAGGAGGGAAAAAAAAAACAAACCTCCTCCTCCTCGTGGATTTTACAGGAATCATGCATTTGCTTTTGTATTTTTTGTTCTGTAATAGGCCTGGATGAAATGGGGTTGATTCCAGGTAACAGTGCTTCCCTGTTTAGTGCTTCCTGGTGCTTTCCTGGTTTAGGGAGGTACAGGGCTTGCAGACCAGCTGCAGCAAGTGGAGGCTGAGGCATTACTTGCTGTGGATTCCTAACCCTGGTGGTCTATCCTTCTCCGTCACATCAGTATCTTCTAGCTGAACTGCTCTGACACAGGATAGCAAGCCTGCACTTTGAGGACTTTCTTCCTGCAGAGATTTCAATCCCTGTTGAGAGTTACTTGTTGAGTCTGTATGTGATAAATTTGATAGGCAGAAAAATCAGAAGTCAAAAATACGCAGGTCAGGCAAAAACTGCCAGAAATTTTCTTTGTGTTCCCTTCCCTCCCACTGCTTTCTCTTCTAGCAGAAGCTCAAGTTGCTTTTCTCTTGCAGCCTTATAAATGCACTTGTTTCCTTAGTTGTAACCCTATAAATGCTTGTTTAACATGGACTGTGTTTGAAGAGTTGACCTTTAATTTGGTTTTAGTGCTTCAAATTAAAAGTTTAAAAGTAACTCAAATCATCTCAAAGAAAAACGTGGCCTTACAATTAAGGTTTGACATCTGAGACTCTCCAGCTCCTGTGTACACGCAAGGAAACTTTCCTGAATTGTCACGCGAGGGAGAAATTCCTCTGGTCAGTGAATACAAGGCTCATAGCCCTGGAGGAGAGCTTGGCTTCCACTCAAAATAGGTTCTTAATGGGTCCTGTGCTAACCCAAAATGGGAGCTTTTTGCTTTCTTTCAGGGAGATTGAGACAAAAATAAGCGAACAAGGACACCTGCCAGCTTCCAGGCTCTGGGTATTTTCTGACTCTGTTGAAAGGTGCTGATGGTTTAACCATCCACAATGATGATTTCCACTAGCAGCTTAAATATATAGAACTTTCCAGTGAAACCATAACTAGACTTCTGCCTGAGTTCCTAGGACTGACCTAGAGTACCTTGGAATTGTGTATTTTAAATGCAAATGTTGTATATAAAACATTAAAAAACTCTAATAAACATCCAGGAGTTCAGAGCTACTGAGGGGGCAGCTGCTTCTGCACTAGCCTAGAAATGACCTGTTCTGCTATTCTTCATCATCTTCAGCCAGTGTAAGTTGAAGGTCTTGGAACAGTTAGCTTTACAGTGGCTGTTTTCTGTTGTGTGGAACCTGTTAAATGAATTTTAAACAGGTTTCTCTGCACATCTTGCAAATTTATTATTGTGAATAGAATCTTACTTAAAGAGCTCCTCGATTTTGTGTCAAGCCTTCAGCTGATCCAGCAAACAGGCTTCTTGTATCATTTAATCTCAGTTTGTTCACCTGTGAAATGGGTGTTTTAACAGCTTATGTGATGTAATACTTTGAAAATGTACTTAGCACAGCAGTATATCCTGCAAATTAATAGAATATTATGTAGAGAGAATTTGCTGTAGGGTGGTAGGACAATGGTATATGCTAAATTTTCTGAACACAGATGGTGTAGAAGGGACGGTACAGTTGTGTTCGTAAGTATTGTGTGAGAATAAACCTTTATAATCCACCATGAAGGATATTGTGCCTCATTAAGAAGTCCTCTGAGATCCTGCACAGACTGTTGGAGCTGTGCTTTCCTTGCTGTACCGACTCCTCACCTCAGAAGGAAAACAAAGAACAGTTTGCAGTTAATGGACTGGGATTCAGGAGATAGGGTCACACTTGCTTTGTGACCTTAGGTAGGTCAGTTCCTCCATAAATCAGTATTATTACAGTAATATTTCCTGTCCTGTAGCTTAGGTATGTCTTCCATATTTGATTTGTAAACTGTTCTGACTGAGGGCTTTTCAGGTTAAGTCTGGACAGCATCTACCACAAGGGAGTTCTGTTGTTAGGTGGGGTTTCCAAGATAACTCTTTAATAAAAAACATCATAAATTCAGTGGTGCTACTATGTTACATCCTTCTTTTAAACATTGACACATATGAGGTTGCACTCGGTAAACTCAAAAATGTTCATGTGAGGCTGGACATAGAATCCTTCTATGTCATTGCATGACCGTGTTACCATCACAGTTTATTTTTTCAAGTACAACATATCATTAATATTTGACTGATACTAACTCTGCAAACAGGAAATGATAGTTCATGAAGTTCTGCACTCAGAGCAGTGATTTGCTGGAGCTTGAATTGGCAAAACTGGATCTACAAAAGTACAATATATTAGTTTTGCATGTACTTCAGGGCTTGGTGTAGTTTTTTGGGTACTTGTGCATATATGAGATTTTTGTAACCTTGAATTTTACTCACTTCTAATATTGTATTTTACACGTACATTTACATTATACTTTACAGTCCAGAGGAGCATTTTAGAAGAACAGTAAACATTTGATCAGTGTATGTCATGTGAAGGAGCCATGATTGTTTTTTCTGTTCTGACAGGATATACACAACCAGCTGATCAGCTGTTGAACCTCTCCACTATCAGAGCTCCTCCAGTCTTTCAAGAGTTAGCAGACATCCCTGTCATTGTCTTGGAATGGTTTTGCTTTAAATTTGTTGAATATTTAAAAGAAATATATATTGAGAGAATTAATCTTATCTGCATACCAGCAGATTGTCTCTTCTGTACATGGCCAGAGCTGTCCCTTGCATCAAAGCTTTGCATGGGTGGGGAAGGGGGTCACTACTGTAGCAAAATCCATGAGTAGGAATTTGAGGTCCAGAAAATGCTGCCACAGATCATTTCTGCCCAGTCCAGTTATGTTCACTTGTGCTTGATAAGGAGCGAGGTAAAGATCCCAAAGCCTTGACTTTAAAAAGTAGGAAGCCTTATTTGTTTATGGAAGTGGGGCCAGTTAATTTAGGTATACACCTGGCACAGCACAGCTTCAGCCAAGGCCAGGCTGGATGGGGCTCTGAGCAGACTGGTCCAGTGGAAAATGTCCCTGCCCATAGCAGGGGTTGGAGTGAGATGATCTTTAATGTCCCTTCCAACCCAAACCATTCTAGGATTGGATGATGGTACCTCTGTTTCACATTGCTTTGACAGTCATGTAAATTCACATTATTTTATACTTTATGAAATAATATGAGTGGATTCAGTGACACCATACCTAGCTTTCACCAAAAATCTCCAAAGCACCATTAAGAGAGGGTGCTCAAGTGTTTTTATCTCTGCTTCATCACCAGTGGGGCAGAAAAACTGCAGTTGCTTCCACTTCTCTTCTGCTTTCCCATTATTTGAGCAGGACTGAACAATGTGGCCTAAACTTTTTTTTCCCCTAAAGGCTATGACAGGCCAGGCCTGATAAATTTTAGCATGATAGAGAGGGAAAGCTATAACCTGCTGACACTGGGGGATATAATTAAAATGAGTAGGCACCCTGAATTACAGCTGTTGCAAGTGTTCCAGCTATCTTAATAATTGAAGACCTTTTAATAATTGTATATGTTCTTTACTAGCTTGGCCTTGAGCTTAGGCAGGACTTCAGTTTCAAGATAATTTTCTTGTCCTCAAAAGTTAAATTGCTTTCTTTAATATAAAGCATACAATAAGGAGTGCAATTGAAGAGCTGCATGCCTACTGAACCTGCTCTTTCAGCATGAGACTCCACTTGTTCGAAGCAGATCCAGAGGAACAAACACTCTTTTATTATTAGATGATAAATCCCTGATGCCATATCACTGTTTTGGCTTTCAACCTTATTGAACTTTCAAGAGAAATGCCTCTGTTTATAACATGAACTGCCCAGTAGCATCCAAGTATCTGTCACTGCACTGTGGACTTGAATTTTTATTTGGTGAACTGTACTGTGCTGTGTTGTTCATGGTGTGTCTGGTGCTATATGGCTAAAGTCTGGTTCATACCCTGATGAAAAGCTGCAGAATGAGATGTGGGGGTTACATTTTTTTGTTACAGAAATCTGATTGCAAGTTAGAGCTTTTAATAATTTTTTAATTAAAGGAGTTGGCAAATTAAGGGTTTTTTTTCTGAGTAAAAAATAAAAAATAATACTTCTGAAAATTGGGATACTTGGTCTTAATTTACTGAAGGTTGTTGGGCTTTTTTCTAAAATATCACAAAATGTACATAAAGGGGGCTTACAGGAAGGCTGGAGGGTGACTTTTCACAGGCACATGGAATGACAGAACATGGAGAAATGGCTGTAAGCTGCAGGGGGGTCGATTTAGATTGGATACAAGGAACAAATTCTTTACTGTGAGGGTGGTCAGACCCTGGCACAGCTTGCCCAGGGAGGTTGTGGATCTCATCAGCCCTGGAAGTGTTCAAGGCCAGGCTGGATGGGTCTTGGAGCAGTCTGATCTAGTGGAAGGTGTCCCTGGCCATGGCAGGAAGAGTGCAACTGGATGATCTTTAAGGTCACTTTAAAGATCCTGTGAAGTGCTGCTGAAAGTATGAGTTAAAAAATATCTGTGCTGAAGGCAAAAATTCCCAGTGCTTTAGAAAATACTATTTATTACCACACAGAAACATCTCAGTAAAAAGTTACATCTCTAACATCTGACTTTGAATTGAAAAGCAATTTGCATTTCTGCATGTGTATTTGGCAAATTATGTTTCGTGTTTGACTTTGAATTCACCATTCTTAAGTGGCTTCTCCAGCCTCTAAAAATGGGGAAACTAAGGTAAGGATCTGAATTTATTTTGCAGATGGCTTCATTTAGCAGTAGCTGTAGTGAAGCAGAGATAAAAGCTGAAATTCACTGTCTCCTGGATCAGTGTCTCAGGCAAGGTTCCTGAGTGTTTTGCTTCCAAAATTTCCTTTGGAATGCCCAATCTGTTGCTTCATCAGGAATCTGTTTTTGACATAGCAGTGGGGTGTTCTGCCAACAAATATTTTTTGAATATTGATATCTTAGCCCACAGCACTGCTTTTGTTTAATATTTGGTGAGGTCTCAGCTACAGCAATCAACTAGCAAAAATTTTCTTCTCATGGGAGCTTTCTAGTGAGTTCTAGGACATGGTCAAGATCTGTTGCTTTATAATGCCAAGGTGTGTTGTTAAAAGGCTCTAAAAACCATCAGGCTCTAAGTGGTCCTTTCTTCTGCAGAGTATCAAATTGATAGTCAACCATAATTTGGTTTTTAAGTTTGTGTGTTGAATGAGCCTCAATTTGTATAGATAATATACTGTGTGTTCAAGTAAGTGCTCTGCTTTTGTATGTTCCCTCCCATTAAGGAGATGAGGCCTCGGATAACTTGGAGTTTCAGATAATGTGGAATCAAATACATTAGCAAGTCTTACTGTAACAAATCAACACAATGACCATTTTATGTTTGAAGTGGAGATGGTGTTTGGAGTGCCTGTAAATGCCTTGTTGGAAAAATCAATTCTGAGCATCTCCTTTCTCCACATTTTGATTCATTTTACCTTAAATGTATTTTGACACTGAGGTTTCAATCTGTCCACATGCAGGGTTTAACTCTCCTGGCTTTTTTTGAGCTTACTCCAGGGTTTTACCACGGTGGCTGAAAACAACATGATTTTGAAGGGCACATTACCTAGTGCTTAATTACTTTATAGTATCATATAGTTGCTAAGGTTGGAAAAGACCTTTAAGATCATCACATCGCACTGTCATTTGACTGGTAAAACAGCCTAAGAAAAGCATGCCCAGGAGGCAGCTGGAGAACAAATTAAGCAACAAATCACACTTCTCGCTTTCTGTAGTGATCTCACTAGACCTCAGACTCCATATTTTTGGGAGATTTGCACCGTGTAGAGTAGTGCTGGTGGGATTGAGAGAGCTTGTTTTATTTGAAGCAGGCAAGTGAATAAATAAGGCTTCTTGGTACACTCAGAGAGCTCAAGGCACTTGGGGAAAATACCAATAATGCCCATTTGATAGAGTGTGGGAATCGGGCATGGAGCTGTGTCTTGTCAAGCACTGCCAAGGTGGTCACTTGCAGAGCAGGGCCTTCAAATCTGCTTGAAATAGGAAAGCTGATGAGACAGAGATATGGGAGGGCTCCTCCAACCTGCCGAGTCAAGGAGAGGGTTTGTAGAGAGATGTAACACGTTCTTTAGTTTGATTTATTTTTCTTTGCTTAGGAGAGACTCTGCAGTACTCAACATTAGATAGTCTTTGCCCTGGGTGCACCAAGCTTTTGCATTTTCTGAAGGGATGTATTGGTAGTATTGTGAAAATGTGACTGTGACCTATTTAGATGGGTTAAAGTGGGGTACAAATCTCTGCACTAGGAAGAAGTATCATTTTCCAGCTGGGCAGAAAATCGCATTTATTCTGTAATAGAACACAAGAGCTCATTGAACACCGGAGTGGAGCGGCTGAGCCGTCAGCGCTCCACCGGGGGAATGAAGTCTCCGCTTAAATATTCCATCAGATAGCAGAAATCCTGGGAATCCAAAGAACAGAATTACTGGCTTTGGTAGATGACCAGAAAGTTCTTTCTCTTGGGAGAGGCTGTTCAGCTGCAGTAGAGGATTGTTTTTAGAGGAGCTGTAAGACACTTTTTGTATGTGTTCTCCTTGCTAGTTGTCAAGGGCTGAAAATAAAAAGGAAATTATTATACATAAGCATAACCCCAGACTGACAAGGAGGTGACGTGCAGAGATCCATGCAAATTTAAATGAAGCTCTCTTAGAAACAGGAACTTTTGAATCAAAGGCTTCACTTTCTCAGAAAATCAACCATTTGACCTAAAAGCTCAGAAGTTGTAGAGGACTACCCAAAATTATCAGGGGCAGAGCAGTCCAATATTTGAGTTGTTAATGTTGCAGCCAGGATCAGACAGTTTGCAAGAGGAGGTAGGATCTCCTCTTAGACAAGTTATTGTGGTCAGGAAAAAATCCTCTCTACGTGAACCTCTGTCCTGGCAAATAAGTTTGTGCATCCAAAACTATGTCTGTTTTTTCCTTCCTTCCTTACAAGTCCAAGAGGAAATTGCTTCCCCTTATGAACCTCGGATTTGCTGCCTTTCTTCAAGAAATACTTAAATACGGTGAATTTTTAAATTTTATTTAAAGAAGCTTAACAAATTCACACTGTAATAAAAATGTTAACATTGAAGACATGAGTTTGGGCAATGTAACATCATTAGGTTTGTGCAGGTGCTCTGAAGTGCTTCCCAGTTATTAAATTTCGCAATGCAAGTTGGGCAAATCTTATCTCTGCCTCATGCTGGCATCACAGCAGCGAACTTGTTGAATTCCCCTAAGTTATGGAAATACCTAATAGGTGTAGAACCTAAACTCTGTATTACAAATTTTGACACAATTTCTTCGCAACCAATGGGGAACACATATTATTTTCTGTCCTTCAAAGCTGCTTTTCTGTAGAGATAACATTGGCAAGGATAGCTCCAAAGATAGGCGTTCACTCAGCGGAGGAACATTGCTGTATTACTCACAAAGATAAGGAGGTATTAGGAACTTCCTTGGAGTTCTTACCAAAAAATCAATTCTATCTTTTATAGTTCTCCGGAGATAATTCATCCCTCTCCCCATCCTAATCTGCACTGAACAGGGATGGAGGGAAGGAGAAGGATGTGATTCAAAAACCAAAGGTTAAAATCTCGCAGTCCTTTTGTGATTTATTTTGAAATTAAAAATTATACCTTTTCTGAATGGGCATCAGCCATAAAGTGATGGTCATTCCCAAATCAGCCATAAGTGCATTACAAGGAATTAAGATACTATTCCTGCTAAGAGAAGCCAACAGTTTCAGTGGCAGGAGGAGCATCCCTCTCCTAAGGAGAAAAGCAGCATCATCATGCAGATGAACATGGTGTCTCTCCTAATCCAGGCAGCAAGAGACATGGACTCTTTCTTCTTCTGACCATATTAAAAATATCTGATTAGCCAGATTACACCTTCTCTAAAGTAAAAGGTGACCTTTTAGATTCAGAATTCAATTTCCAAACTCATCCTAGACTTTGAATTTTAATCCCTGCCATCAGTATTTTGTGTGACAAGGACTATGCATCAGTAGTTTGTCATTTCTGAGCCCTGCTTCTTTTTTCCTCTGTAGATGAGACCCGTGGTATAGTGGAAGGTGTCCCTGCCCATGGCAGAGGGATTTGAACAAGATAATCTTCAAGGTCCCTTCCAACCCAAACCAATCTGTGATTCAGTGATTTTGGTTGTCTGTGCAAATTCTTTCCCATCTGGGGATGAAGAGCCTGTAAAATTATGTGGCCATGCCCTGAGCAGGTTGTCCTGAAATATGTAGTCTTGGTAATAGAAAATTGCCCAAACAGTGGCTTGGCAAAAGTCTTACTCCTGAGTAAGAATTAATTTAGACTTCTATTCTGAATTGGATATCTTATGTCCCTAAATACCTGCTGTTCTTGAGCAGTCAGAGAGCTTGTTAATCATATTGCTTATGATATTTTTGGCCACTCTGTCATTCAGCATGTCTGGTGTATGTCAGGGGTAATACTCTATTGTGGTGCTGTATCATATTGAAAATGGAAATAATATCTTTACATTTTCTCAGGTATCCTGACTAAAATTGTAACTTGTCTTTTCTCCTCCCAGTTCTTTATGCTTTTGACCATCACTGACATTTTTTTTTTTCCTTTTTAATTTGCAGAAGGCACAGATGCAGGTCCTGACAACACACCCTTCTTACTTAGAGGATTAAGACAGTATCCTTGTTTTTGCTTGTCATGGTTATATTTCTTTCTCCCCGTAAGGCACCTAGGTTTTTTAAACAGCTTTCTGTGCACATAAGTAAAATCTTAGATTTTAGTAGAAAATCATAGTAAATCTTAAATTTTTGTGTTAAACCTTTAATAGCCGGAATACAAGATACTTATCCTGTGGTAGTAGATTGTAGCAAAAGGAAGCAGTTGTTACTGTGTTAAAATTCCTAATGCTTCATTTTTCCTGTTACTTCATCCCAGAGTTCTGGAGGTCATTTTTGTTGAATTTAATGAGCTCCTGATGTACACAGAGCAGACCAACCTTTTGGGTATATTTCTCTGACCCAGAAATGGTGGAGGAGGAGTAGGAGCTCAAAAATACAACAAGAATCTGATGTCTGCCAGAGTCTTACTTAGAGCTTGAAACAAATCCAGATCTGTTTCTGGATTCGAAATTCCTTATTAAAGGCTTTTTAGCTCCCTGCAGAAGAAGTGGTGGCAGGTATTCTTTTATACGTTTCAGTGATACATTTCATATTTGAGAGCGATTTCTAAGCATTGTCTGAAGTTCTGCTGTCTTTCTTGTCACTGGGAGCAGTGACAGTTCATGGTGGGAGGAAGAGAGGAAAGGGTGTGCTATTTCCCACTTTATTAGGGAATAATATGGTGTAAAATAATAATTGTGTCATAGAATATTCTGAGTTGGAAGGGACCCAAAATGATTATCAAAGTTCAACTCCTGAAGAGAGGAAAAGAAAAAATTTATTAGGTGAATTGAGGAGTGATCTCTGCTGAGTCAGAGATACCATTCAAGAGAAATAAATATATCTCCTACCCCAGCTGGAAAAAGAATCCTCTGCCACACTGCAAAGTCAGAGATCTGAATAAGTCTTTTTAATAATTGCTGATCTGTGTCACATCTAAACAGCTTTTTATCTAGGAGTATCCTCAGGCATTTTTTTTATTTTTTCTGGATGTGCACAAGAAATGAAGCCCTGGTAGCTAGTGACAGATGTGAGATGGAAGAACACAGGAGTGAAGAGACTCTGCCTAAACAAGACCCTGAGCACCAGAGCTTGCAGCATTTAGCATCACGTGATGGAAAAGAACAAACCAGCAAACAACTGCTGCCCATTTACATTCTGGCTTGTCCCACAGCCACTTTGAGCATGTGTCCACAGCATACCTGCTTGTCCTATCTTCCTTATTTTGATCTGGAAATATTTATTTAGTGTAACTCCTCTTTACCTCCTCTTTCTCTTCTTACTGCTTCTTATAGTTCCATGTTTCATGGGCTTTTTGAGTGTTTTGTCCTTTACCTTTTGCTTCAGTCTGGCCTTCAGCCATCAGTCTCCTTCATGAAAATATCCTGAGTGAATGAAAAGCAAATGTGTGCTTCCATCTTCTAGCTTTTATCTTCCTGCTAAATGCTACACAAAGAGAAAGCTCAGAGTGAGCTCAGAGTGAGGGAGAGGAAAAAGCAGAATAATTCTGTAATACAGAAAACCTGAAATTTTCTGGGTTTTGGAAGGAGCAGTTAATGTTGTAAAATCACAGAATCCTGGAATGGTTTGGGTTGGAAGGGATCTTAAAGATTGTCTAGTTCTCACCCCTTGCCACGGGCAGGGACACCTGCAGTGAAGAGGTGGAAAAGAGAAACAAGGATGGAAGTAAACAGAAAATCAGAACAAAAAGAAAAAAAAACTTCACTATTTTTCTGTTCATGATTTATCCAGGCAAAAGTGTGGATGAAATCCCTGATTTACAAATCTAATTCAGGTCCCTGTCCCATGAACTTGCAGCTTTAATTGGGAAGTGTGAGAAATTAAGGGGGAAAACCTCCCTCATTTCAATTTATTTCTCTGTAACGCATCCCAGAGCATATTCCATTTTAGGGAGAGGAAGGGACGACAGATTGTTGTTGCTAATAGGATTTGGGTCAAACTGCTGCTCACTGTTCGGCAAGTAACTAAATTAAGAGGAGGGTGTTCTCAAAAATGACAGGGCACAGCAGGATGATAATCCCCTCCCCACCCAATTCCAAGTCCCCTTCATCAGCAGAGATGTTTGGCTGAGCGTATTCTACAACAATTTATCCATTAAAACTCGAGCTTCTCCACCACTGGCTTTAATCCTGGCTTGGAAGGAGCTCCTTTGCCACGGCTGAGCGTGCTTCGTTCTGCCTCAGTCCCAAGAATACCAACAGTTTGTGCTCACTCCTGAAGATAAATCACCCCTCCACCCTCCAAAACTCACAAAGACAGAGGTGGTGAAGGAGTTTATGGAACAGGGGGTTAGAAAGAGTGGCAACAAGCAGCAGGGCAAATAAAGTTACAGATGAACTTCATCAGCTGCAAATGCTTTTGCAGTGTTTCACGAGTAAGGGAAGTTTTGTATCTCCAGATGAAGGAGTTGTCTAGTCTGTGCCTTCTTCAGGATCTTTGTGGATCATCAGCTGCTGTCCCTGGGAATTGCAGTTCCCTCTCAGCAGGGAGTCACCTGGTAGTGAACCAGCCTGAGGTCCATGAAATGGGAAGGTTACATGGGAATCCGACAAGTCTGAAATGAAGGGGTTTTATATTTTTTTATGTCTGAATGGAAAGTTAATGTTACGTAAAACTGCCTACTGAAGCCAATTCCTTCACTAAATTTGTTTTCTTTGGATTTTTTTCATTCCTTCCGTGTGTCCAAGAAAAATATTACTTAGCTAAAAGGCATTAATTCAGTTTAAATCAGAGTATCAAGCCATCTGACTCTAGTATTGATGTGTGCACAAGCTTCTTGTTTAAATTAAGCCTGCTGGTTACTGGCTTGTTTGTTTCTACACTCTCCTGTTTTCCCTATATTCAGGATGCTTATCGCGTAAACTGCTAGAAAAGTAATGGCCATGTACCTTTTGTTTCTTTTTTAAATAATTCATATGGAAAAGCAATATCCTGCAGAATTTCTGTAATCAAGTATGTACCCAATCCAGCTCGTGCCAGAAACTTGATCAAAATAGATCCTTAACTCCTGGTTAAGCCTAATTAGGATACAGAGTTCAATACAAAGCCACTTCTCATTTTCCTTTGCAATCAGCACATCATTTTTGTTTTGTTAAAGGACACAAGTTGCATCCCTTAGATAAACAGCTTGGGCAAGCTCTGCAAAACAATTAGTGCATCTTTCACATGGTCTAAACTTGATTGAATAATTACTCAAATAATGGTCAGTAATGGAATACATAGGGTTATCTCCTGGCTAATCCTCAGGTAATGGAGTTGGTGTATCTCTGATTTTTCTCTTAGCTGTTCCCAGTGAACAGGAGACTGAGACAAAAGTGATTATGGGAAGTGGAGGGAGTCACTGGAGGCCAGCAAGGAAAAGGAGGCCTTATCTTAAGCAATTAATCAAGAAAACTCCTATTGTGGGACAATTATTCAAAGCTAATTCTAAAATAGCTTTAGAGCCTGAGGTCCTGAAGGTTTTTTAGTGTGTTTTTTTCTGTTTTGTTTTTGTTTTGTTTTAAGAATTTTGCCAAGGTCATTGGGAGCACTGGGGCAGCCCTTGCATCCAAATGAAAGCTGCAGAATAAAGAGGGAGTTGGATCTAAAGTATAGGTACACGATGTGGGCCTTGAGGTCCTTGTCAGAGCTGTGAGTTTTTATTTTTAAAAATGGGTTGAAATGTTTCTAAACAGACACAATTCTCTAAAACTTGCTTAATGCTTCCACAAAAGTCATAGAACCAGAGAATTATTTGGTTTTAAAGGGACCCTGAAGCTTCTCTTGTGCCACTCCCCTGCCATGGGCAGGGACACTTTCCACTATCTCAGATTGCTTCAAGCCCCCCCCAGCCTGGCCTTGGCCACTTCCAGGGGTGGGCCATTGACTTATCTGGGCAACTTGGGGGGCCAGAGCCACCCCACCCTCACTGTAAATGCTTCCTACCCAATATCCAATCCAAACCTACTCTGTCAGTTTGGAGTCTTTCCCCTTGTTCTATTACTACATACTCTTGGAAAAGAGTGTCCTCTCTTCCTGTGTGTCTTTTGTAAGTGACGCCATGAGAAGTGTATCACAGTCATTTCACATCCATGCCCAGGTCGTTTTGCTTTTGCAAATGCAGGACTCTTACATTTCTGAATCTCCCTTTTATTTTTTACTCTGATATTTTTCACTGCTTTTTCCATAACTTAATTGTCCTACAAAGTCTTGTAGCGACCTCAGGAGTGCAGGATTGTTTCGTGGCTGTGGTCTTGTAAAAGCCCTCGAGGTTTTTCCAGTTGTCTCCCCAAAAAGCTCTTGTACAGTGAGAGCGTTTGACTCCTGTGCTGTGTTTTCAGCCTCTGAGGTCCCTTGAAAGTGAGATTTATTTGAAGATGTTGCTGTGATCCATGAGGTCCTACGGAAAGAAGCAATAGATTTTAGCAGCTGTCCCTGAAAAATTATAAGGTCACCGGGAAAAAAAAGCAAAGGTTTTAAATTGGATGTGGTTTAAATTTTCCTATGGCCTCCTGAATCGGGCTCCTTGCTGGAGTGGGAAGCTGCCCACAGAATTATTGCTCAGCACAGTCACCCCATGCTCTTGGAGCACTTTTTCCCAGCGGTGCTGACAGCAGCATTTTGAACCCTCCGTGGCGTCGGGCCGCCCGATCCGGTTTCAGATGGCTGTGGAGTGTCGCCGGGGAAGTGCTGCTGGCTAGGTGATCACACTGCCCTGATTAGTTTTCTCTCTGCCCATGGGCACCTTTTGCAGGGCAGGGTTACAGCGAGAGTCTGGACACACATGTGCTCCCCTGCAGAATAAAGCAGAGAGGCTGGAAGACAAAGAGAGTCACTAATTGGATTTGTAGCTGTAAGAAAAAAGCCTCTTAAAGTAAACATTTTCCTCTCTTTAAGTCTCCATGGCTTCTTTCGTGAAGACAGCTTGAAAGTATCTGTTTCGGGGGTGAACCCTTCCCAGCAAATTTAATTTTGAGGCTTGTCAAGCTTTATTAAAACCTTATCATCAGTGATTTCCTTCTCTGCTAGATCAAGAAGATTGTATTTGTTATGGGATTCGTATTGTGGCTCAGAATTCATCTCAGCAAAGGAGGGGGAGGTTCTCAGATGTACCAGGACACACCAAAGCCAGTTCAGAGCACTGAATCCCAGGATAAGTGTGGTCAGCACATCTTCCTGAAGGCTTCGGATGTTCTTTAGACAGAGTTGGAAGCTGTGACTGCAGTTGTGTTTCTGAGTTAGCAACTGTGAATGTAAGCTCATTGCTCAGCATGGCAAAAGCATTCATGACTGCTGCTGGTATTGTTAAAGAAATGGGTTCCAAAATCTGAAATATTCCCAACAGCTGGAATATTTGGTAAAAGCTTGTATGGTTGGTATAATGCTGTAATGTATGATAAATGTATGGTGTGTATACATTTATTAAGGGACAGAGTGAACACGTGTCTTTTTTTTTACTCTTCAGTAATTCTGTTTACATTAGTGAAAGTTTTCTAGTCAATTGCAGAGCTTTTTTATTTATTTATTTTGAATTAAATTTCAGTAACTTCTCTTAATTTGTGCCACTGTGGATCAATGTCACGGATCGGGGTTTCACCTAAAAGGGTAGACGGAGCTTTTGCAGTTTATTCTATAGCACATGGCCTGGTTAGCTGTTTTTATACCTCTCAGTTCATCTGTTGAAAATAAACTTGTCCCTATCCCAGTCTTTCTGTTTTTTAGAAAATATTTTTGAATTGTTGAGGAAATACTTAATCTCCCTTTCTTACCCAATGAAGACAAAAAGAGGGATGGAAGAGTCTCTTAAATACGTGCTCTGTTTGTTTTTCTTATAGTGCCAGAAGTAACCAAAGCACTTTGGAAAACACAGATACGGTTCTTGCCCTGAGCAGCTTATCATTGGGATTCAAACATGCCCTTGCAATTGCAAGTGATGCACAAGAGGAGGAGGAGGAGGAGAGGAAAGGCAATTAATGGCCAAATGAGTTGTTGAACTAAAAAGTTATTTGAAGGTGATTTAAACACTCAGAGCCTTTTTTCCACCAACAAAATTGCATCTTTGTCCTGCATAGCCAGAGTGATGATGGTCTTTAAGCTGAGTTGAGCCAAGATTTCCTTCTGGGAATGCATTTTTGCAGAAGCTCCCTCATGTGAATAAGAATACGAGAGATTAAGACCCAAAGTAGCCCAGGTCTACTTTTGAGGAAGTAAATCAATTCGAAGGCAGACACAGGTAATTGTAGCTGATCACAGACCTTGTCTGCCAGAGGAATTCTCTCTCCCTCTGGATTTTGTGCCCCACCTGGCAGTGTCTGTATTATCCTGTGAACTGGGAGATGAGCTCATCATTTGATAGGAGACCACTGTCTTCATGTTGCCATTTCTTCTGTGCCACACATCTTCCCTGTGCTTATCAGAATTGCCACGATCTCCCCTCCCATCTCCTCTACCTTTACCACAAAACCAGCAATGAGTTGGGTCACTCTGGGCTGAAAGACACCTTAGCTATTTTTAGCAGCAATATGAATACAAATATGCTTGTTAGTACAGTCTAAAATAGCCCATCGTGCCACTGTGTCTGCCTCTTACTTGCTGTCTCTGGGACTCCTGAAGATGAGAAATGTGACTCTTGGATTCTAACACCTGGGCTTTAAACCACATTTCTGTTCTCACAGGTGCATTACACAAAAAAACCCCAAACTTTTGGGGGTTAAATTTTGAACTTCTGGGGAGAAAGAGTGGGATCTGAACTAATACAGTGAAAGAAATATGTGATGAGTTGTGCCTTCCTGTTTCTGGAGTTCTTTGTTAAATAATTAACAGTATTAAACATTAAATAATCACAGTATTTTCTCACTGCTGAATCCAAGTACCCAAATTATACATACAGGTTGAAAATCTGTGAAGTACTAAAATTCTGCAATGCCAGGTAAAAATAATTTATATGGAAGAAGTACAGGTACCCCAGTGCAATAAATACCTAGTCTGTTCCTTTGCCAGGAGGTACAAATAGTTGCTTCCTAAAATATTTGTAAAAGCCTAGGGATCTTCAACCTAGGATTTTATTTGCAGTAGAGCAGTATATTTTCTTATACAAGACCATAATACAGAAAAAGAAAAGCACTGTAAAAATCCTTCCAGATGTTTATAAAGGTTCAGTGTTTTTGTTTTTAGTAAGATTTGTGATACTTGAAAAGCTGGTTTGGAAAGCTCACCCAGGAAGATTAGATACAGAGGTGCAAAGTGAAAAGACAGATGGTCTGCTTTCCTTTTCTCAAGAAAAATGCATATAAACCCCTCATGTTATATTTGAGAATTATTAGGTACAGACAATATGATGTGGATTTTGAGTCTTTAGGTGGTAAATTTGATATATGCAGGAATGGTGCTGAATCTCAGTTGTAACAGAAATTCTCATCCAGGAATACTCCTGGGAAGATTATTAAAATACTACAGGTACTGACATCGATCTACTACAAAGATCTACTTGTGCAGATTTCTTTAAAAGGAGGTGAAAAACACCTTAATACACAGTATTACCGTAGCTAGGCCCTATTATACTATTGTAATCATAGCTGAAGCAAGAACGGTGATTAACGATGGCAATTTATTGTATCTGACGAGGGGAGAAAATAGGAGATGTTGTCGTTATCATAAATCATATCATAAATAACCAAAGAGAAGCACTCAGAAAGCTTGTGTGGTGTCAGCAGCAAGCCCTTTCAGGCACGTTAGCCCAGGATGTAGCCATAGAAACCCCAAAGTCATATTGTTATCTTAGTCTTGCTGCAGTTATGTGATACAACAGTATTAACATATAGATTAGGCCATTTATAATACTAGGTGTCATTTCAGGTTGGCTTGCTTATATAGCATTTTAGTTTTTTTATTGTGCCGAATGTTAGGGAAACGCTGCATTTTTACAGGTCAGTACAGAACCATTTATAATGTATCAGCTTCACACCTCTGTCAGTCTTGCTAATGTACCCTGTTATTGATTGGTTGTACTCTATGAATTGTCATTGCCTAATTACCTTGTCTTTGCTAATAATTTTATGTTTTAGAAGTCAAAATGTTCCTTTAAAGAGAAAACCTCTGTGTCTGCACACATACTCTGGGACAAGTTCTCGGTTCTGTTAAGGATTGTACACCCCAGAGGGAATAAAAAGTGAAATAAAAAGCGTGGAGACCAAGCCAGATTTTGATGTAAAGGTTTTCTGTCCCTGGCTCTGTGTTTTGATCTAGCTGCAGTGGTTTTCACATTACACTCTGCAGAGTTCAGGGCAGAGACTCAATCCCAAGTAATTCAGAGCAACACCAAAGTGACTGAGCCAAGGCTGCCCTGCTGACAGGAAGCTGGCTGGATCTCACACATTTCTCATTCCATCATTTCCTAAAGATGCTTCTGGGGTTGTTTCTACTCTCCAGACCCATTAGCCCAGCACTGCTGTGTGTTCATGTATGTGTGCATGAGCTACAAAAATGTTGAGCCACTGCTTAAAAGTCAAAGCAAAAATAAAGTCTCCCTTGTTGCATTTAGACGGAAACATGTTTTTGCTTGCTGTAGGAGCACAAATTCTGGACTAATATTTTGTCAGGTCAGAGAGAGATTGTGGGTGTAGCAGATAACAATCTGCCAACTCTGTTTGTCTTCAGCAGGGACCTGGCTGTGTCATTTTAAGAATCCTGTGTAATTTAGCTTCATAAAATTCCATATTTTAAAAAAATATTAGAATGAGGGCAGCCACTAGTAACTACTTAGAAGTGTTACTCTCATTGTATCTGGTATCCTAAAGCAGCACTGGAAGCCAAAATCTCACATTATATCCTAAGCCAGGATCTGATGCCCAGAGTGATGCTCCTCACAATTCTCCTCTTTTTTCCCACTCCCTTACACTTGTGTGATCCTGAGGTAGTCTTTTACTTTGCCAGCTGGATATAAAAGTACTTATCTTTGGGGTTTTGTTCTTCCACCCTCAGATATATTTCCATTTGAGTTATCCCATTAGGTCATTTCTAGCCCAAACTAGCAGATAATCTTCCTTATTTTAGCCTTGATTAGTTCCTCCTTCTCCTGCACAGATGCTTGAACCTGGACAAAAGAATGGGTGGGACAGTTTCCATTTAAATGTAGAACTACAGGTTTAGGAGTCATGATTTCTTTCTGGCCATCTGGCAAACTATACTTTCTTCTCATACTGGTACTCAGTAGTTCATGCCCAATGATTTCATACCAAGATGGAGAGGATGGAGAGGTAACTGAATCAATCTGGAAGTTTTTGAGTCCAGAACCAGATTATTGCTATAATCCATATTTCCAGATGGTTGGATGTATTACATCATTAGGGATGGGTTGGGGGGGGCATGTTTTGTTGACCTCTTGTAGCTTCTTGGACAGGTTGATAAGTGTTTCTGGAGTGATTAATAAATGTATATACACCAAGTCTCAGTCCTGCTGAATGCCTCAAAGCTCAGTGCTGGCTAATAGAAAGGACTGAAGGCACCACCCAGCCATTTGGGGCAACATTTTCCAGAGTGATTAGCAAGTTGAGATGTTTAACCAATCACTTTTCACATCTTCATTACAGTGTTTTAGTTATTTATGCAAAATCACTTGCCATACCTGAAAGCTCTCTTTTCCGCTTTCTTTTTATTTATTGTTTTTTTTGCATTTGATAACATACTGAGAAGGCACTGCACTGAACTTGCTGACAATGTCAGTGGAAAAATCTGAGGCACATGGAAGATGGGCTCCTTGGTGATGCTCTCTTCCCAGCTCTCTTCCCATAGGAATTAACTGGTAGATGTCAGGGTTTGGTAAGAGGTTGGTTGATCTTTATAAAGTAAAGGAGAAATCTTTTGTTTTGTTGTCTGTTTGGTAAACAGGTCATATCACTGATCAGTTGTGTTCATATAGCAGAGAAATTATATATACAATTATAGATATATTTATGTAACATATTCACAAGTATCTATAAAAAATCCAGTATTCTAAGCCCCACATGTGTCACAGGTATCTCAGTGTGTTCATTTTGCATTAAGGTATCAGGATATTGGCCTGTGGGATATCAGGATTGAATTTTGTCCTTCTTCCATTAATTTCCTTTATGGACTACAAGCACACTTTCTGTTTGTTTTGGGAAAAGGCCATTGTTATTACAAGTTAAAGAGATAAAACGTATCATGGCACAAGAAAAAGGCTTCAATTTTAACAGAAATCAAAAGCTCCTGCTTATTAGGATATGATAGGGATGTAAGCTCTTGACTTAATGACTTAAAATTTCCAAAAACTTAATATTTGGTTTCATCTCATGCTTTAACTAGACAGTAGGAAAATTATTCTGGAAGTCTGCAGGAAGTTTTTTTCTGTTTTTTTTTCCTCACTAAAATGTTTCATATGTTGGGTGGGAGCAGTCCCTTCCTTCCCTGCATTTGAAAGGCCAAGCTGGCTGTATATAAAACCATCAGCCTTGATATCCATGTGGTTCTAAGGAGGGTATGCTTGAAAACAAAAATGAATTGAAGATTTCAGTGCAGGCACTGCCAGATCACTTCCTTTCCCAAATCCTAACTTTCCTTAAAAACCCTGATGCTTCCAACTCTTGTTCTCAGGTAGTATTTGGTACCATGCAGTGCACAGGATCAGAGAGGCTGATCTAAACAGAACTATGTGTGAAATAATTCTGTGGTCTACTGACAGAACTTTTTTGGTCATTTTGCATTCTCTTGGAAAAGAAAATGTTCAAGTTCTATTTAAAAAGAGAAGGATTATGGAAGAAATTGAATAGTTGAAAATAGACATGTATAAGTTGCATGGAAACATCTGCTTTTTGAGAATTATATCCTTAATGAGTTTACTCTGACATCTGATCCTATTTATCTACCATACTGCAGTTAATATCAAATGCCAAATGCCTAAATCTTACATTATTGTAATAACAAGAGTTGGCTTCCACAGGAACTGTTACCTCCCAGAACTTTGTGCAATTAATATATTAGATATAGCATTGGAAGCAAGACCTGCTGTTACTAAAATCAAGTTACTCTTCTTCAGCAAGTGGTGTCCAGCTTTAGGCCAGCATGTCTGACTCTGTTTCATCTTGTACATAAGAAATATTCATTTATTCTTAAATCTGCATGTCTTACCCAGGTGGTTTCATCCTGTCACCACCCTGTGACAGAGCGAAATGTTAATCTAGTTTTCAGAAGAGAGACTGGAACTTTACTTAAATTAAATGCCAGCCAACAAACAGGGTAGGTTTTTGGCAGGGTCAGGAGCTGAGCAGAGATTTTGTCTGTCCCAGTCTGTGCCGTGTTCCCTAGGACACCCACCTAGCTGCCAATGCTAATGTTTTCTCACTAAAGCTACCAAGTAAAAGGTCTGGTGATGACCAAGATGATGACAATTTTAATTTTATAGATGGATTTATATAAGATTGATTTTCTTGCTTGAGGAATGCCCATACATGGGTGCATTTCTACTCAATCAGATGAGCTTTGCATCAATTTTTTGTGCCTTCACTTTTATCTGACCTGTTGTGCTGCTTCCTCTGACAAGGCAGCCGGGTGAGCATGATAATGTGGTACAGGTGATTGCACTTCTTTTTCTGCAAAAAGGCAGAATTTCTGTTCCGTTGTACCCTTGTGTCAGTTTCAGGGACAAATAGTTCCTCAGTTCTCATAAACCTGGAAATTCATTACTGAAGTGTTGAGTGTTGCTGTCCTGAAACTGAGCTGCGGCCAAATTAAGAAGATATATATTCAATAACCTGAGGTTATTGAAGAGCAGCTGTGGGATCCCTGCTGTGCTACAGGAACATGATGTACCAAGAAATAGAGTTTGAGCTTCTTTAGTGGTTTTTCCTTAAGAAACGTACAGGAGTTTCAGTTTCTTACCTGAACTGTTCACCTTAAGAAATTTTCCAGCATTTGAAGTGGTGACAGATCCCCGTGGTTTGCATTTGGGATTCTGGTGCTTTCCGTCCAGAAATCTTGATGGGCTGTGTATTTATCAAGTTCAGCTTTTACACCTCTGTGAGATGGAGTTATCATCGTTTGTCAGATGGGAAGGCAGCAGGGTGTGGAGTGACCTGCCCCAAATCACCCTGCAGACCTGTGCTGAGAGGAGGATTCCTTCCTCCCCTAACTTCAAAATCATCCTTTCATGAAAGTGAATTTGCCTTCTGGCATAGACACGGAGCTGTTGTTATCCATTGAATCATTTTGGTAGGAAAAGCCCTCTGAGATCACCAACTCCATTAACCCGACACTGCCAAGTCACCGCTAAATCCATGTCCCCAGGTGACACATCCACATGTTTTTTGAACAATTTCAGGGACGGTGATTCCACCACTTCCTTGGCACAGCCTAATATTCTCAAGTAAGGAATGCTGCCTTTCTAACCAGATTTCTCATAGGCAGCATGCTGACAGCTCTCAGCTTGTTTTATTTCAGTGATGGACAAATTCAATGCTGCGATGGCTGAGCTCATCCCTCCTGTAACCTAGGCTCTGCACAGGGGGCCCACTGACATAATAAACAATTGCTCCCTATAGCTTCAGTAATGTGAGCATTAATATTGATCCAGCACTGACTTCTCTAACGACCAAAAAAAAAAAATGTATCTGTTATCTTGAGAAACCTCCCAAACAGCTCCAGTCTCCTTTCATTACAGGGGAGAGTTATGAGGGCAGATGGCTGAGGTGATATCCATTTGACCTATAGATGCTAACTCGGGCTGGATCATTAATAAGGTGGCCGGAGATAGGGAGAAATGGCAGTAAAGAGAGTTAAAAAGCAATCCTTTGCACAAACCATGGAGCATCCAGAAGTGCCGGGCAGCAAATGAGATGGACAGAGGTGAGGTAGTGGCTGCATGGTTGCAAATGCTCATCACCAAGTCAGGCAGCAAACACTTAAAAGCTGATGTTTTTCCATATTTAGTTCCTGCTCTGGTGTGAATCCTCTGGGAGGAGAAAGAGCCATAGGTCTTGAACTCAAGATTGAAATTTCACTTTCTCTAATTAACTACCCTCCCACCCCACCTCCAAAAAAGAAAAAAAAAAGTGCTTCATTGTTTTCTGCGCAGCTGTGGTGGCTCAGGTTTGAAAGGCACTACCTGGCAGAAAACCAGTCCTTGCTAAGGATCAGACTGTGGCCTTGTTCCAAGAGAAATTTGGATTTCATTTGACCACGATAGGATTCCAGATTGTCATCTGAGCATGTCTGAAAAGTGGTGAATGTGTGTCAGTAGTTAAGTGCTCATGAACTTCCTTAGTCCCTGGATTGTTCAGGACTGACCCAGGCAATTTTTTCCAGATGTTTTGGGGAATCCAAGTCCATATAAAAGGGATGGTAATGCTTCTGCTTCCTTACTTAGTTGTCTTTGTGGCTTGCAGGAATGTGCATGAAAGCTGGAGCCAAGACACCTCAATTTTTTGTCTCACCTCTACAAAATGCACTTTAACCTTTCTGCCCTTCCCTGGCACCTCCACACAAGATCACAGAAACTTTGTGGGCTCGCTGCAAACTTTACTTGGCCTTATTAAAAAAAAAATAAGCATTGCTCTTTTTTTTATTGTACAGAACTCCAGTCCCTGTTCTCCAAACCTCCCCTGAAATTGTTTTTTTTTGCCTTTGATCCAGCAGCTGCTGGTATTCTGCAATCCTGAGGAGGTAAAATATGAGAAGCACCTTGGGATGGGAAGAAGGTATAGAAATATGTAATATTGCAGTGCCTTTCCATGAGATGCAGTGTAAGAGAGGGGCTGTTTAAATGGACAGTAGGCAGGAATCTTTAGCAAATAAATGATCTGATTTTTCTAGTAAATGTAAACTTTTTACTGTTACCATTTCTGGTTTTTCTTTTTACTGTTTTTCTGTTTAGTAGTTTATTTTCCACTTTATTGACTCTTTTTATCCCCATGTTTCTTGTATTAAAATGGTTAATGTTCCTATGTCTGAAGTCTGTATCATCAAACCTTATCTTTCCTAATATTTTAATTTGGCTACACTTTTCATCCAGTGGCTGAGGCAGAAGATTTCTCTAAATCCCAATTTTAAAGTATGATGTTTGTTTTAAATTTTATCTCCTACTCTTAAATGCAAACAAGCTCTCAGTGCTGAAGTAGGTGGAATGGGGTTGGGAGGGAATTGCTCAGTAGCAACCAGTGCTGTGTGACATCTGATGAATGCTGATTCTTCATCCCCAAAACCTTCTGAGCAGGTAAAGGCAGCTGATTTCTGCAGCAGCTTAAACAGAGATTAAAATTACTTCCATGATGGGGAAGTAGATTTTTTTTTTTCCCCCATAGCAGGTGCAGGCTCAGCCCACAGTGATTTCTCAGTTATACTCTAACTTTGCAGTTTAAAAAATTTAATGTCAGTGCCCAGCCAGGCAAAACCTAACTCCCTAACATTTCTGTT
The DNA here is from genome assembly GCF_963662255.1 of Cinclus cinclus. Taxonomy (NCBI): domain Eukaryota; kingdom Metazoa; phylum Chordata; class Aves; order Passeriformes; family Cinclidae; genus Cinclus; species Cinclus cinclus. The sequence continues at coordinate 17,840,461 of NC_085049.1, read as the reverse complement.
TTTCACGGAAGGCTAAGACTTTATCCTCAGGCAAAGTCTCCTCTCTGGGCAGGCTGCTGTAAATCCTCTGGGCCCTAGCGAAAGCCAGCCTTGCTAGCTCATTTTACTTAATTTGTGATGCTGGCAAGATTTGTGCTGCAGCCCAGGGCTCTTGACTCAACTCTCCTAAATCAGAGCATTGACACATTACAGAAGAGAAACACCAGCGTAGAAAACCTGAAAATAAACTCATTGAAAATAGGTTTTTCAGAAAGATGCTGTCCTACTGAGTTTTAAATAGTGTTTAGAGGAATGTTCCAGGTTTCTTGCTGCTTTCTTTGTTAAAGCCACCTGCTCATTAAGAAGTTGGGTTTTAACCATTGTCTTCATAAATGTGTTTTGCTACATATTTCATATGAGAATCTTGGGGCACTGGATATCTTTCCTCAGAAACCCTGCTAGACAAAATGGCTTGAGTTTTTGCAGGTGAGTAAACAGAAACTTGGGGTAAAGTGAAATGAGGTAGTCTGTGTAGTAATGTCAACCAGCAGAGGTATAATGATGTAATTACTGCAAATACAAATGTGCCAGGTTAATGCCTGTGTAGACATTCTTATTCAGGACTAAGAATCCTTTTTGCCTGCTTGGGATAATTCCATTTTGAAAGTGAGGAAGTGTATCCAAGAGGATAAAGTGCTTGGCTGTGGTTGTGGAGATCAGAGGTTCTCCTTTTAAATTTACTGTGGATTTTCAGGGAGATCTCAAGTGAATTTTCTCCTTTCTCTGCACCATAGTGTCACATGTGGGTCTGAAGATGGTGTTGTATGTAGGGGGGAAACAATTGTTATTAAAAAAAAAAACCAGAGCAATCACACAGGTGGTATCCACACTTGTTTGGAATAGTTGATGTCTGATGTCTACACTGTGTAGATTTCAGATTTATCTTGTTTTCAAAAGCTGGTTTTCGGTCTCACAGCCTGAATGCCTACTTGCTCTGGAGTGTGTTAAGTGGATTCCTCCTTCATTTTGGTTTTGCTGCTGCAGGAAGCCCCCATATGCACTCCAGGATTGTCCCACGATGCAACAAAACAACAGTAAGGGACATGATGGGAAAATGTATTTCAAAGGCATGTTCCTGATCTGAACCAGCACACACACACACACACCATGCTGGGGTGTTCCTATGCAGTCATAACAGATTGTGTCACCTGCAGCAGCTCTTAAGATGGTATCAGACAGAACCTGGCAGGTTGAATGGGTCTTAGTCCTCTGCTTTAACCTTCAGACTGTGCTGCTTCAGGAAGAATAAACTAGGTTTAGGAAGATGTTTTCCTAGTAGTTAATCTGCAGTCAAAGTTGTGTGATATATAGGCAAGAAAGACAGTTCTGGTTAATTTTACTTTGATACTTTGCTTTGACATTTACAGAAAAAAATGCTTCAACCTCTTTCCCTTCATTTAAAAATGAATGAATAAATTATTAGGGTGATTTAGGGTAGAACTGACACTTTCAGCCTGCTCTGCAAGCTCTGCCATGAGTGAGCTGTACCCTTCTCTCCTTTGCTCAGGGGTTCAGTGTTACACTACAGTGAGGGCACCTGCCAGTTCCAGCAGTGGCTGATGTGGGACAGGAGGTGCCCCATGTTCCTTCCAAGCAGACCAGTAAGAAGTCCTTAGGTGGCCAGTTGTCTCTTCTGGGCTGAGCTGCACATGACTATTTGCTCTGGTGCTTGTTTGTTTCTGTAAAACACGTTTCAATTATCCTAATGCTTTTCTAAATGTTCTTTGTTACAGAAGAGGAAGAGGAGCAGGTTCCTACCGATGGAGGTACATCTGCAGAGGCCATGCAGGTCCCACTGGAAGAAGAAGGAGATATGGAAGAGGATGAGGCAATTAACGATGAGAACTACTTGAGCAAGAGACCATTAGAAAGTCCTGATGCTGAGGAATTCCCACCTGTGAAAAGGCCAAAACTGTCTGTTTCCAAAGGGGATGCTTTGGATGGAACAGTGGAACCACGTGAGCCTCTTAGCTCAATAAATACACAAAAAGTACCACCAATGCTTTCTCCAGTTCACGTTCAGGACAGTACAGACTTAGCCCCCCCTTCGCCAGAACCGCCAATGTTGGCTCCCATTGCAAAATCCCAAGTGCCGACCCCCAAAACTTTAGAGGCAAAGCCGTTTGTACCCAAAACAAAGTCCAAAACAAGTTCTCCAGGACAAAAGACAAAATCACCGAAAACTACACCCTCACCAGTGGTAGCTGGGAGTCCCATTCGTTCACCAAAAACTGGATCCAAAGAAAAAAAGTCACCAGGCCGCGCCAAGAGCCCAAAAAGTCCCAAAAGTCCAAAGGTTCCTGCTCACGTTCCGCAACCACCTGTGAAGCCTGAAACACCGAGCAGAACCCCTCTGGCTGCACTGAGTGAGAAGATAGGAAAGGAAAATATTCAAGTGAAACAGGGACAGACACCACCTGAGCCTGTCCCCAAGCCAAATATGGACAACCAGGTGAAGAAAGTCCCGGTCATGGACAAGACCATTGATGATTCAATCGATGCTGTGATTGCTCGTGCATGTGCAGAACGAGAACCAGATCCCTTTGAGTTTTCCTCTGGGTCTGAATCAGAAGGGGAAATTTTTACCAGTCCTAAAAGGCTTTCTATTTCAGAGTCTACAACTCCTAAACCTTCTGTTCCTGCCAATAATGCAAATAAGGCAGGAGCAACTCCAATACCTGCCTCAGGTGGGACTTCAAGTTCAGACATTTCATGGACGATGGATGACTCTATTGATGAGGTCATTCGGAAGGCAAACATGGGGACACCTTCTAATCCACCTACCAACTTCACTTACTTCTCTTCTCCTTCTGCTTCACCTCCAACTCCAGAGCCTCTTCTCAAAGTCTATGAAGAGAAAACCAAGTTGGCTTCATCAACAGAAGTGAAAAAGAAATTGAAAAAAGAGCTGAAAACTAAAATGAAGAAGAAAGAAAAACAAAAAGAAAAAGATAAAGAGAAGAACAAGGAGAAAAATAAGGATAAGGAAAAGAACAAGGAGAAAGATAAAGACAAGGAAGGAAACAAGGAAGCAAAGTTTCAGTGGAAGGAGCTACTCAAAGAGGATGATCCTGATCCGTATAAATTCAAACTAAAGGACTTTGAGGATGCTGACACAAAAGTAAAGTTGAAAGATGGCAATACCAAAAAAGAGAAAGAAAAACATAAAGATAAAAAGAAAGAGAAAGAGAAAGGCAAAAAGGACAAGGATAAAAAAGACAAAGAGAAACTCAAAGATAAGGGTAAGGAAGATAAGATAAAGGTGCCATCAGCACCTCTTGTGTTGCCTCCCAAAGAAATGTCTATGCCCTTGTTCAGCACACCATCTGCCATGAGGCTTCCCAGCATGTTACCTTCCTTGTCTCCCATGCTACCTGAAAAACTATTTGAGGACAAAGAGAAACCAAAAGAGAAAAAGAAGGACAAAAAAGAGAAGAAGAAAAAGAAAGAAAGGGAGAAGGACAAAGAAAAGGAAAAGAAGGAGAAGGAAAAAGAGAGGAAAGAAAGAGAAAAGAAAGAGAAAGAAAAGGAGAAACACAAACATGAAAAGGTAAGCTGGTTGGATGAGTTGAGATATCACACTTGCTTGAAGGATCCACATGGATTCCTCTGTTTGCTGCTGAGCATTGTCCAAGAGCTTTGAGGAGAAGGGTGGTTACAGGTTTGGTGTTTCTTAATAACAGCTCCAAAGAATGCGTCCATCAAAAGCTTCAGAGATTGTCCCACCTCTTTGGAAAATGAGAACGGTGGAATCTAGTTATGTGAATTTGAAATGTGAGATTGTCCTGGCTTTTCTCAACTCACTTTTCATTTGGAAAAGCTGAGGCTCAGACTCAACAGCAGCACACACACAGCAAAAGGATGAAGTGTTGTGATGCAGAAAGTTTGTTTTGTAGGTTTCCGCTAGAAGGGCAGCAACCCAATACCTTTCATATAAACTTAAAATTTTGTTTCTAAAAGTCTGCTGTTTCAAAATTTGTAGAAGCCTGGAAATTCCCAGGTGGACAGAAATGAGAAGCCGACTGCCTTCAAATAAATGTGCTCAAAAAGCATTGCTGAATCTTCTCTTAGCAAATCTGCCCCCTTGATGCTCTCATTTGTTTGAAGTAAAAAAATTATTTTCAAATTATGGTCTAAGTGTTCAAATGTCACCTTTTGTTTCTGGTCTTACGCTTGAGAGACAGAAGGGGAGAGCTAACTTTTGAGAGGTTTGAGCTCCTTCCATTCCTGTAACTCTTACTGATTTACATCAGCCAAAGATAATTTCTTCTTTCCAGTATCACCTAATCTTGAGAATATATTTAATATTTAAGAAATGAAACCAGCATATTTGCATGTTATCAGATTTGAAATCCCATTAGAAGCAGTTCCCCTAATTCAGGATTTGCTCTAATTTTTTTGTCACTTCACCTTATAATACGCATTAAGTTGTTAATATTGAAAAGAAAGAAGAAAAGAAAGAGATTGTCTTCCTATGTGATAACCTTGGATACAAGAGTTCCTAAATATCTATCCTTAGCCTTAGGAAGCGCTGTGTGAGTTCCATTTTTACCAAGATGCTCTTTACATCCTGCTTTGAGTATAATACTCAGTTTGTACAAGCTCAGATTTGGGACATTCCTCACTCTCCTTTTCTTGCCACTCTTGCCTTACCTGCTGGACTTGAAACAAAGTGCTGATTTCAAAACTTGATACATTTTTTTAAGCTTACAAATGTTTTTTCCATGGAGAATCTGGATAATGTAGAGAACTAAGGTTTGTCTTCTGTGGATGAGCTGGTGGTCGACAGGGTGGTGGCCCAGTTGTCCATGATAATTTCATGTCTGGTTTGAGACTGCAACGCTTTCACAGACTCCCCATTTTATCTGTCTGCCCCTTGTGCTTGAGCTGTTTTGGCATTATTTCACTGAGAATTTCTGCTGAGATTCCTTTTTTAAGTGAAATATGGGTGTATGTAAAATAGTAAGATGACTTGTTTGTTTTCCATACATTTAGTTTTGCATTTCTTCTGCAGTTGTCTGTGCCAAGTTTGCTTTAGAGTGATAAGCAGACACATAAACAAATACAAACTGGTAAAACTTCAGTATAGACTCACCAGATATATATATATATTCAGAAAAGGAGTTCAACACTAGTAAAAACTTGGACAAATTAAATTGACAAAGCTGCCCACTACCTTGGCAAAAAGTCCCTGTCAAAAGATAAACTTTAAAGCTAGAATGCATGAAAGAGTCCCCAGATAGAATTAAAATTTAAACTGATTCTTGAGAGATAAGCTTTTTTTAAATCCACCTCTTTGCTGCAAGTCAGGATTTTAAAAATAAATTTCCCCTTTAAATCTCTTGAGCGATTTTCATTTTTTGCAAGGCCGCACTGCTGGTGTCCTGGAAAAATGGAGAGTTAGAGCTTTATCAGTTGGTGCCCTGAGGTATGTGGCAAAGAAGCTAAATCCTTGAAGATTAGCAAAAAAAATGCAGCACATGGCAATAAGGGGCTTATATGACTACTAGTATTAGTTCAGGTGAAAGAAGTATTGCTTATACATAAAACTGGACAAATCCACTGACAATGTATTTTTAGTTAGCTACAAAGGAGTCTTATATTGCTGGACTTTACCTCTTTGGTGATTTGGGAAGCTTAGTAATCCACTGTAAATGCTCTTCTGCTGGCCCCAATTCCCAGTATTACTCCAGAATGCTGCTCTTTCGTTTTAACCCCTAAAAGTACATGTTTCCTTAATTTAGCTTTTAGATCACACAATGACTTATTTAGCCCGCAGTTGTGCTGCAAGAGCAAATGATCAAGTTACAGCTTGGACGTTTAATCTGTCCCAGCGCGTCCGCCCAGGTGTAAGCACAACCTGGGAGATGAGTTTGTGGGCTCACTGCAGTTTCAGCTCCTGGAAGCCAGGAGAAAATATCAGAGTCCCATTTCTAATATTGCTGTAGTTAAACAAAAGACTGACTCAGCTGTATTGTTGCCATTTTTGAGCTGTGTTGTTGTTATTTCCTAAATGCTCATCCCATCCTGTTGGATGCTTGAGGCTTTTTATCAAGTTTTTCCTGGAATTTTGCCCCAGGCTGCTGAAAGGTACAGAGCAGCAAACAGAACATTGCATAAATGGCAGAAAAAAAGGAGCTAAAAGCTTCATGCTGGGAGTGTTTGGTGGTGGCCCCAAGGAGGAGAAGCTTTGTCTCAGGGCTTGCCTGCAGCTCCATGCTCCGCAGTGGTGTTGGGTGCAGCCCTCAGAGCCAGAAAAGGAGATCTGGGGCACTGCCTTGCAGGCTCCACCGAATGAAAAGCAAACACTTGGAGCATTTACACCCCACTTGTACTCCAGAGATTACCAGGCATGCTGTAGGAGTGACTGAGCAGCTCAGGGAGCAGCTGCTGACCCAGTTTCAACTAACCTTACTAAGCTGAGCTGGAAACTAAAGTAGTTGAGGAACTTCTTCAAGAGAAATGGAGCCATCCTTGCAGCAGGGCAGGGCTTGCCAGAGCTGTCCCAAAAGCAAGCTGTCCTTACTCCTGTGTCAAAATCCTGTCACCAATGTAGAGAAAGACCAAGCTCTGCAGGACGTAAATGTGAATGCTCCTTAGTTTTCTCCCTGGTCTAGTGATGTAAACCCTACACACAAACCCACATTGTAGAAAGATGCTTCCTCTCTTGTATCAAAGGATATTTGGCATTGTGGTGGAGCCCTGTTTTCCTCTCCCAGCAGACTGTGATGTTGGTATCTGAGCATAAAGAAGTAGTTAATGTGCTTTTCTTCTACCCCGTGAGCCCACACCACCATTTTTTAGAGTAGTACCAAGGACCTCTATAAATGACGTGGGCATCTCTCTGTGCTGTGTGCTGGAAGCTGCAGCAGCAGTGCCTGTCCTAAAACACTTTGTATTCAAAGCAGGCACTAAAGAAGGAGAAGCCTGCAGGAAAAGAGGCAGGATAGCTTCTGCAAAGCCATAGTCCTGAGCCTCCAGTACCCAGGGTTCAGTTTCAGTCTCTAAGCAGTGGGTGATGTTACAGATTAAGATGCTGGGAAAACAAAGAAAAGACTCACCTATGGAAGATGACAGTGAAATTGTTGCAGGCATTAGAGGCTTCAGAGGAAAAAAAGCTTTTGCAACACTCTAGGGGAATGATGTAACAAAAAATGGTTCTGCGTAAACAAAGCATGGAGAGAGGCCTGTGAAATCAGCTAATCCATATCCATGGAGAGTTGTATTGCAAAGCACAGTTCACTGTGTCATAGCAGGAACACCACTCAGGCTTCTCTCCTCCTCTCTCTGGCCTGGACATCTAGAGAGCAGCTCCATTTCTTTTGCCAAAATGCATGGCTCAAGATTCTGTTACTACCTTCCTCAAAATAAGAACCACTTGAGCTCTCCCACTCTGGTCTGCTCTCTCCCACTCTGCTTTCTGTGCTTTGCATTGATTGTTTGCCCTCCCTTTTTCTGTGAAAGCTTTATGGAACTGGAGATTTGATCAGGTGTCCATTTAGTTTTGTCTCTTAGTTCCTGGAGCAGATTCAGCCAAGTGGTTATTTTATTAAATATGATGAGACAGATGCTCGAAATGACATCAGTCTTCATCTCTCTTCATATATATAATGTATATACACTTGTCAGATATGGAATTAAGTTGAGTAATGACTGGCTAGAGAGTCATTAGTGTCAGCTGTAGCATCTGTGGTCATTCTGTACAGGTTTTGCAAACTAGTAGCTCAATAGGAGTTGGTAATTTTAGCATATACTGATACCATAAGTTCAAGGACATGTTCTAGTGGTCTAAACTCCACCAGATCCCAAGATTGGAATCCCAGGCCACTTGAAAAGTAGTAATTAAAAACCTCAGCCTAATTGCAGTAAAATGCAATGGCTGTTATAACTGTTTGGATAAGAACTTTCATAAAGTGTTGGTGAATTCAGCTTGGAGTTTATTTGCTTCCTTTGTCTCTCCTTTTGATTCAAGAGAGTCATGGTACATTTATGTGATGAACCTGGGAAATAATTTAATTTAAATCTCAGAAAAACATGCAAACACCAATAGGTACCCGACAAGTTTGAGTACTAAGATCAAAGCATTTCATGTCATTGCTTAGAAACAAACTGGGAAGTTTTGTGTCTCTGGAAAAGTACTTAATCAGGAAGATTTGTTAACAAATTATATCAGGAGGTACAAATGAAGCAAATTTTCAAATTGATTTATTTAGCTTAGAGTTTGTATTTGTGAATTGCTATGGCTGGGACTCCCCACAGACTGAGACCCATCAACGCCATGGGAGATGAACATGTGAGAGAACAGTGATTAGTCTGTCGTAGTTTTGTCTCATTAAGTTGATATACTCTGGTTAACTCCATCAGTGCTTTCATGTAATTAATATATTTTGGGAATCTGCTTGCAGTCTTTGATTGATGATTGTGTTCCCCTGTACAGATAAAGGTGGAACCAGTTGTTCCAGCTCCGTCACCGGTTATTCCTCGGCTGACTTTAAGAGTGGGCGCAGGCCAAGACAAGATGTAAGTACGAATGAATCCATCTGTGAGGTGCATGCTCACCACAGTCCATCCTCTGGCACTTCTGGGAGCTCTTCTTTTCAGTGGAAAAGCTTTAAAATTAGTGGCAAAGTACGTTTGTACAGCAAAGTTTATTCTCCAAGTGAGACCCATCACCTTCCACCATCCTACTGTGTGTCCCATTCCATGTCTATCTAGGGCATGGATTACAGGACTCCATCTAAGCTGGTATGATGCCTCCAGTGACATTTAGTGAGATTTCTGTAATGGATGGTTATCCTGAGTGTAACCTACAGCTAAGTTTCTCAACACTCCCCAGCTAACAGTTGTTTTGTGCTTTTAAACATAACAGTTGGAATTTCTTTATACTCCTCTGTTTTATTATAACTGTTGATGATTATTCATGAGTGTACCTAACGCATTTCAAATGCTGGTTCATTAGCTCCCTAATTATTGGGTGCTGTTGTACAAATAATAGTTACTTTGTACTGGATGAGCATAAATAGGGTGATCCCTATCCTGAGATCATCCAGCATAAACAGGAGGCTGGAAAGGCTGGGGAAACCATGCGTCACCGGGCTTCTTAGGCTGGTCCTGTGTTGTATGTGAAGGGTTTCTTTTAATCAGGTTTTTCATGTTGCTTTCATGGCACAAAGCACACTTTCATGTCCAGTGGTAAACATGAGCACCACACAGACCTTTCATTTCCATTCCTCACTTTAAGTACTGCTAATGCAGTTGTTTCTCTTATAGAACTATTATGAACTATACCCCCTAATCACTGAATTTTCCGATCTAGAAGTTAAATGGGATTTTGATGATTATTTTCCTTTTTTGCTGCTGTCCTATTTCTCCCCAGTAGGTAACCATGGCTTTTACTGATTTGAAACTGCTAAGGGACTTAAGCCATTTCTTGGTTTCTAAGGGACACCTGCACCCCAATTATTAATCATTTTTGCTTTCTTCCTTTCACAGTATTTGAGTGTGGTCTAAATTTTCTGTGCCTCAGGTTGCTGTGCAAAGTTCCAGCTTTTTCAGAATACTTGTCTGTCCTGCTGAGCATGATTTGAATGTGCATGGCTGGACATGCTATCCCTTGAAAGCCCACAAATCCATTTTCTTCCATGAGGAGCTATGGATACTTTTAAATTCTGCTTTTTCATGGACTGTAGAGTGTTTATATGGGGGAAATTGACTCATATTTTCAAGGCAGAACACCTCAATTAAACTTCTGAAGCCATATTTTAGCACCAGTTATCTTCCAACCTTATCACACCACAGTGTTTCTCATACCCACACACATTTTGAGGGGGGACTTCAGATTCCATCTGTTTGCTACAAATCATGTGGGTGCATCATTGTCATCCCTGCCAGCCCTTAGTGTGTCTGAAATACTGACATCTTGTTTCATGGGCTTTTGGGAAACTCACATTTATTCCAGATTAATTTTTGCATCTTTAGTGCTAACTTGACCCCCATCCGAAGACCTCCTGACAGGCAGAAAGGAAAGCTTTTTGATGTGTTATAATAAGGAAAAGTTAAACTTACGTTTCTTCTTTGTTGGTAGTGAGGTTCTAAATATCTGCAATTATCATATAAAAATGTTGTGTTTCAATTAGCCTGTCTCTGGAGTTTACTAACATGGGATTGTTTGAGGGTACCATGAATCTCCATGGAAAGCTGCAAGGAAGTTTTTTAGGGATTTCTAGAATTTGATATGAGTAGAAACTAAATGGAGAAATCGGTTCTTTCAATTTCTCTGTTAGAGAGAAGAGCTGTTTGGAGGCTTTTGGGAGTACTCAAGTACCTGTTCAATTGGAAGCTAATTTGTTTGGGGGAACTTCATATAGAATATGTTTAAAAGAAGCTCTTACAGATCTTCATGGGGCCACAGGGCTTTCAGGTGTCTGAAGCAAAAGTATCAGATTGATGGTGCATGGAATGGAGATTCACATCACACCATAAACTCAGCACAACCCCAGCACAAGCTGACTAACACAGCAATGGTGAGCAAAATACTTTTGCAGTGCAGTGAGCAACTGGGGCTCTTCAACCTGGAGAAGTGAAGACACTGGAGAGACCTTAGAGGCTCTTTCAGTGCCTAAGGGGCTCCAAAAAAGCTGCAGAAGGACTTTCTACAAAGGCATGGGGTGACAGGATAGGGGGGAATGGCTTCAAATTGACAGAGGACAGGGTTAGATAGGTTATGAGGAAGAAATTGTTCCCTGTGAGGGTGGTGAGGCCCTGGCACAGGGTGCCCAGAGAAGCTGTGGCTGCCCTTGGATCCCTAGAAGAGTCCAAAGCCAAGTTGGACAGGGCTCAGAGCAACTTGGGATAGTGGAAGGTGTCCCTGCCCATGGCAGGGGGTGGCACTGGATGATCTTTAAGGTCCCTTCCAACCCAAATCATTCTATGATTTTAAAATCTTACTTCTTGACTCCTCTGCTTGAACCAGTGTACAAAGCAGTGGTGGCAGCAGCAGGAAAGTCTTTTCTCTTGTGTTTGTGAATAAAAGTACATATTTCTCCCAGCTTCAAAATAATACCTGCATTCAGGCTTGTCTGGAGTGCAAATGTTCTTACAACACACATCAGCTCAAAAAAGTGGCTATTAACAACATTGGGTTAATAGACATGAAAATGTATTATTGCTGAAGGATGGACAAACCAATATTGGAAAAAACTGTCTTACTTAAGAGTTTTTTTGCAAGTGTTTTAACTGCACAGTAGAAAAAGAATAAAGTAGATTATTATCAAAGCATTTCCATCTTAGTTGTAAACAATTACAGCAATACTTGCATGGATGCCACATTAGAAGAAATTTACTGGATTCCATTCTAATGCAATTAGAGCTAATTTTGTTCTTTAAATGAATAAAAGGTCAGCTAGTAAATCTAGTTTATCTCAAGTCCAGGCTTCAATAAATTGTTTTATTTAATTTGTTGTAAAAGATCTTATCCTTAATGGGCTCTGCTCTTATTGGTTTGCTTGGGTTCTAAAATATTTATGACCACCTTTTTAGATATGATTTGAATGATATGTTGGAAGGGGTTTTCACTTTTTTTTTCATTCCAGTGTTATCAAGGTAGATTGCTAACTGAGTTAGTATAGGAAGGAACTAGAGATGCTATCTTTTTTCAAAACAAAACAAGCAAAACAAAAAACACAGACTTTTAAATGAACTGCAAATGATGAGTAGGGTTTAATACTTTTATTCAATTACCTCATGGCTTCTTTTTGTCTTGTTATTTTTCCTAAGCACTATCATTTTTCATACACATAAGTTTTTAAAATCATAGCTATTGATAACATGTTGACATTCCAGCTACTACTACAGCTGACATAAACTTCAGCAAAAGTACATGCTGTAATGTTGGATACTGCACATAAATTTATTCTACATTTAAATACAGCTTTTAAGAAAAAACACATGGTTGCTGACACTAATGCCAGACCACAAAGCACAGTACTACTCACTGGGTACTGTTTCAGTGTTTCTGTGCCCTAGAAGCAGGATATATGTTCTTTGTGAAATCGGGTCTCCAAATTTACCTTAAAATTTCAGGCTTTTGCTCCAGACCTATATCATAACTCTGCCATCAGCAGGGAACCTGGAAAGCAGACAGGAAGAAGGGGAAAGACAGGCATTTTAACAATGTTTAACTGGTAAACCTGACCTGCTGCTCTAATGAAATTGCCCCTTGTCTTCTGTATTTTTTAAATTAGTAGATATGTGACTTTCTCCAAAAACAAATTACACACATGCTCAGATATGTGTGTGTGTGTGCCTATAAAAATGTGTATTAAATAACCTGTGGATTGTAAGATAAAATCCTAAAAGGATTAAGGGATGAAAAAAAATAAATTGTTGCCCAGATACTAAATTGGCCCCACTAAAAACCTTTCTTATTTGGTAGGATATTGTCAGTCCAAGACCAACTTATTTTTGTGTGGAAGCTTATTCAGCTGCATAATACCCCCATGACAAAAGCCATGAGCAGAACCAGCAGACATCCTGTGTAGAGGATCTCAAGACCAAGGGTCAACATAGAGAAATTATCTTGTGATCATAGGTGTGACCTCTCTCTGTAATATCAGTGACCCAGAAGTGTATTTTTGGGACTAGGAGGACAGGAGAACCTAGTTTATTACGCTAAGTTTCTTGATTATCCATCTAGGAACTTCTACAGGGAAGAATGAATCTATTCATCCAGAACTTCCCCCATGGGGAAGAATTTTTTCCCAATATCCATCCTAACCCTGCCCTCTTTCAGTTCTATTTGCTCAAGAATTTGTTATTTTAAGTGCAATACAAAATTGCAGTAAATCAGTTCTTCACTCATACTTTTTGAAATCCCACAGAACTATATAATCTCACCTGTAGCATGCAGAGTGCATCAAGTGTATGTACACCAAAAAAGAGATGCCTTAATGAGGAATCTTCTATCTACAACAAGCTTGATTTACAAAAGAGTTGAGTTGCAAACTCTCCAGAGATTGAATTTTCTTGGGAAAACTGCACACACATATACACAATCAAACTTGAAAAGGTCATGACACCAAGATAGGAGAGAAGAAGGTTTTAACAAATACATCCATATGCTTCTTACTGACCTGGCTGAGGAAAGAAATTAGGCAAGGACTCTGTTGGTATTCCCCAAAGCTCACTGGGGCTCTGAGTTGCTGCTGTAACATGAATATGTGTTCTTTTAAAACCGTTCGAGCTCTGTGTGAGTTGTGGAAAAAAAGCTGGATATCCAAGACTTCGCTGCTAGCTTGAGTTAAACTAGAATCCTGCCCTATGCAGTTTCCAAGAATGCTCCTGATGGTTACAGAATCATCTTTGGTGTATATTCAGGAACTTCAGTTTTTAATAGGGTTTTTCTCATACAGATAAATCAGCTAAATCAGGGGGTGTGAAGAAACTTTTGAACTTTGGGTGCTGTTTAGTGTAGCACTAGTCAGACTTTGATAATTTACAGTATTGCCTTCATAGTGTTTGCCCACAAAAGTTGAATAATGGGGTTCATTAAGCTTCCTGTACAGGCATATCCAAATAGTTTGCCTCCAGCCTTGGCTCCCTACATGTGGCTGGGGAGGGAAGGATTGGCTTTTTATTGACTTGTCAAGTCTTAGGTTTGCATTACCAGCCAAGTAGCTCATGACCCATTCCATTTATTGCACTGTTTTGTGGTGGGGAAACAGGTAAAGGAATCCTGCTGGAAGCCCCTCCTTCCACACGTTCCAATGAATAAGGGCAGTGTTTGGAGCAGTTAAGGCACCGTGACCAAGCCCTTGGACAGACGGAGTGGCAGCAGCATGGGGCCATTGTGGGACACAGCTGTGGGCGGTGTTGGTTACCCTGCGAGACGTTGCTTATTCAAGGGAAAGCTCCAGAGGAGAATTCATTGAGGAATTAAAGAGGAGGGGGAGGAAAAAAAAAGTGATACTTCAGGGAGACAAATGGAAAAGGGCTAACCACTGTTTGGGAAAATTAAACAATAGAGTGCAAGCAGTAAAAGTCTGTGTTTATTGCTGTGTTAATGGGCATCCCAATTATTTTAGCAAGGAAAGGCCATGTTAACTGTGTGTTGGCAGAACTATTGCTCTGGGTGTCAATCCGACTTCTGCTGTAAAAGAACGTGTAATGGTGAAATCATTTTTGATATGATCAATAGACCACCTAAGTGAGGAGGCAGAGTAATGAAAAATGATCTTGCTCCTCTCTAAGGTGTGCTGAAGGAATTCCAGTGATCTTTACAGCTTTCATCAATCTTTATGAGTGTATTTACTGACATACCCACATTTCTCTGTTCTGTGGTCTTTTAAATTATAAGAACTGGAGGACTGATTTTTGGTGCCTTTTTAAATGCTGAATGTATTTTAATGAAGATACTGTCTCAGCTATGATTCATATCCCTTTCCCAATTGTTCTTTTTTAGTGTAACATATTGGCCCAAATCGTGCTGTAAAATCCCCATGTGTGGTCCTGTATCCATCCAAAAGGCTCTTACACTTTGGTGGAGGTTCCCCAGCCTCTCCCTTGCTGCAGAATTGCAGCTTTTACATGAAAAACAAACAAAAAAAACCCCAGAAGAATGCCATATCCCTTTTACCAAACCAAGTAAATTATCATTTTTGTTTATATTTCTAGAGGTGATTTAGTGCAGCTTTTTCTTCCTTGAGCATGAATTAAATTTGCAACTTCAGATGTAGTCCTTAGGTTTTTTCTTCCTTTTATTTTTTTTATTACTGAAGCCACCCCAACTAATTATTCATCCTGTTTATGGTAGGTAGTATTCTGTGGCAAATTATTTTCATTTTGCTGCTGGCCACATTGGGTGATGACTCCAAAAGTGAATTCATACAAAGGCTTGAGTCATTAGAAAACAAAACAACTTACTGTGAGATTCTTTGATTTTGTTGCTTATTGCTCAAGAGTTAAAAAAAAAAATTGTATACTGTGTACCACAATTAAAAAAATACTTCAGGCAGGTTTAGACAGATGAGGGCGTTGCTTGTGTAGATGGCCATGAGCAGCTGCCCTTATGAAGCGCAACAGAAACTGATCAAATATGTGTGAAAGATTAGAAAGGAAGATGGGTATTTGTTTCAAAAATAAACTTTGATGGAGCATGACTGCAAGAGAAGGGTAGTGAATTGTTCTTGTCTTTGACAGAGGTGCTTCTTTTTATTCACTCCTTTATTGAGGTTTTTAAACAAAAGTGAGGAAACTGCATAGACCCGAGGATTTGTGGGATGGTTCCTGGAAGCTGGATGTGGACAAGAAGACCATAAATAGCCACAAAAGAACAGGTGGTCCTACCTGAATTTAGTCAAGTTGTCCTGTTAGCAGTTGATCTTCAGCTGTACAGAGTCTCCCAAGTCCAGGAGCATTGGTCTTACTTGTTTCTTTCAAAAAAAAAAGCTTGGTAACAAGCTAAAAATTACAGCTTTAAAGATTTTCTAAACCCATACTGGTACAACTTTCTGGTAGTTAATAAAATACATGTTCTGTACCAGTTCCCACCAAAAAGGGTGGATATAGGATTGGTTTATGGGCAAACTCCTAGGTCATGTATCCCGTAACATTTCTCAAAACAAATGACAATAAAAGGTAGTTTGCTGGGAACATAGAAGAGAAAGTTTGCAAAGAGCTCATTGACATAAACATGTTTTACCAGGTTCTGGTTTTGCTCCTGAGAACTCAGCTGAAGGGGTGTTGGTGCCAGGTGGTTTTAACATTGAAGATGTTTGTTATTGATGATAAGAGAAAAAAAAAAGATGAAAGATACCAAGACGCTGCACTACCAGCTCAGTTTTGTTTTGTCAGGCTGGCAATGAACCATCCAGAGATGTAAGTCAGAAGGGTGAGAAAATGGGAGGGAGATTTAGGAGTCATCAACAGAAAGGTGCTTGTGGTTGTTGGGAGAAATACTCTGGGTGTAACAGATACAGAGGGTGAAGGCCAAGGGCAGGACTCTGTTTCACTTAAAGTAGTGGGAAAGTAAGCAGTAGAAAACCTGTAATTTCAACAGTACGTGTGTCCATAAAGCAAAGGAGTTAACTGAAAATTTTCTGGACTGAATGTCCAGATGTTTGTGGGACTTTGCCATAATGTTAGAATAGTATAATCATAGAATAATTTAGGTTGTAATAGACGTCTTAGACCATCAAGTCCTAACCAAGCACTGCAAAGTCCATCACTAAAACGTGTGCACAAGTGACACATTGACATGTGTCACTTTTAAATCCCTCCAAAGATGGATGACTCCACCACTGCCATGGGCAGCCTGTTCAGTGCTTTGCAAGCCTTTTGATGAAATAGTTTTCCCTAATATCCAATCTAAACCTCCTTGGGCTCAATTAGAGGCTTTTTCCTCTTGTCCTTTCACTTGTTACTTGGCAGAAAAAAACAACCTTAACCTGGCTGCACCTCTTGTTGGGGAGTTCTAGAAAGTGATATGGTCCCCCCGAGCCTCCTTTTCTCTCCAGGCTGAGCCCCCTCAGCTCCCTCAGCTGCTCCTGGTGCTGCAGACCTTTCCCCAGATCCGCTGACATGGAGAATGAGCTGTTGATCTCCATATGCACCACTGAAGGTCAACACACTTTACCTGGGAGAAGCAAGCACCCAAAAGAGTGGATGTTATCTTGGAATAATCATTTTTCTTGATAGAGAAGAATACGACATGGCAGGTGATGTTAAAGTGCTGAAGTCTTTTCGCTTGCAAAATTGCTTGGGGCTCCCTTGGAGGTTTGGTTCATTCTGGCACTCTACAAACTCACAAGTTGGTCACAGCGTGTGCCTGTGGAGCTTCTGTTTGCCAATAAGACTTGTTTGCACAGAATAAAATCTTCAGCAAGGCATGAAACAGCAAATAAATTTCCCTTTCTAAAAGTAATAGGGGAATTAGCCTACATTACAGAGCTTAAATCACACTGATTCTCCTCCAGGGCTGGAATAAAATTTTCAGAATCACCCGTTATCTCTGAAGAATCTAAACCATATGGAAATTTCCTGATTTCCTTAGGTGTTTTTGACACTCTTATCCATAGATCTTAGAGTGTTTAGGTGTTTTCTGGTGCAACAATCTCAGTTCCAGGTGTGAGACTTTTCAGTAACAAAATAGTTACATCACTTTCTAGCATCAAGGAATTTATATCAATAAGGGAATATCAAAGCTAATAGATAATATTATGATTGATAATCCAAGTGAATTGCACCAGTTTCAGTTATGTCAGTGCAGTTGATAGTATTTTCCTACACACCAAGACCCATTTAGCTCCTTCTTGCTTAAAAATGGGTCACGGGTTCAGAAAATAATTAGGACTTTTCCAATACTACTTTTTTCCCCTGGGCAGAGAAACAACTTCCTGGGAGCTCTGCCTCTGAGATACAAAGATTACTGTGATTTTTTAACTAGAATTTTGAACTAGTGGTACTGCATTTTTTTTGGAGCTCATTGCCCATAGCAATCATTCCACCCTTTGGCCCATATCCTGTTTTTGAAAAACCATTTCCTTTTGGTGCATGTCTTTCCCCTGTGTTTAGGTGAAGCAGTCAATGGGGCTTTCAGCCGTAAGGATCAGAATGAAATCGAATAAATTACTTCCAAAGATAGGAAACCATTTCACACCTTGGAGCTTCATTTTGCTCCAGATGTAGAATGTTAACAGCTCCTTCCACTTAGAGCCGATTAGAGACCAACTGACCTGTTGTTACACTTCAAATCTTGGTAGAAAGTGCACTTTGCCTGCAAGCTGACACTTGGTGTTCATCCTGTTTGGGTTTGGAACTATCACTGTGAACAGGGTGATTGCCCAGAGTGATAATTAAAAAGGGTTTTCATTCACTCTACCCTCCTGGGAAACAGAAACACTGAAGTTTTCTTCCTTCCCCTTAGACACAGTTTTAAACCAGTAGATAAGCATTGAATCTTTACTGTAAGGGTGGTGAGACACTGGTACAGATTGCCCAGGGAGGTGGCGGATTCCCTATCCCTAGAAGTGTTCAAGATCAGGTTGGATGGAGCTCTGAAAAACCTGGTCTAGAGGAAGGTGTCCCTGCCCATGGCAAAGGGGTTGGGACTGGAATATCTTTAAGGTCCCTTCCAACCCGATCCATTCTTTGATTCCATGAGATCTGCCTCCTCAGCTGAGATTCAGATATTACACACTATTGTCTTGGCCCAACACAGCCTTGACGTAGTTCAGCAGAAGTGGCAATGGAAGTTTTCATTAGGTTCTCACATTGGGTTCCAATGCTGTTTGCACTGGAACGGATTGTGAGGAAGAAAAGTATCTTTGAAACGCCTTTGTTAGGAAGCTTTATGCTCTGTGCTTTCAGCAAAGGGGTTATTAAAAACAGTACAGAAAAATAATTGGTAATCATGGTATTTCTCCGTCCTTCTGTCCTTCCACTTTGAATTTCACATCCCTTGGGTTTGTTCCCTTTTTATTACTTTCAGATATGTTTTCTTAGTTACTACTGGGCACTCTGTGACAAATCAATACATGTGTTCAGTGATAGATACACTGAGGTTCTGTGAGCAGGACAGCTTCTGCTGACATTTAAAAAGAAATCCAAAGTGAATTTAGGTTGGACACAACCAAGTACACGGTGTTTACATTAATTCTGAGTTTTTTTCAAAGGGGGTGGTTACCTGTAGTCACGATTTATGGAGGCTCTTGTTACCATATCTGTTCCAAAGGTTTTCTCACATCCCTTTATTCCGGGGGAACTGTTTTGATTCAAAAACAACTTTTAACTGACCTCTTATCTTTCAGTGTAGAATCTGTTTGTGGTACATTGCTAGGTGAGCAACCTGCAGAGAAATGCAGTTCTTGTCTCAGGAGTCTGATTGTGTTGGTGGTGGTTGATGTTCATTTGTGTTTGATTTCTGCAAAAAATACTCATTCAACCTTAGTTTCAGAGTTCTTGGATTGGTGTGGAGAAGGAGGTGAAAGTTTATTTCATATAGTATTTTACTTGCAGACTAAGTGATGATTTTGGACACATGAAAACACTTTGGGGAAAGAAGGTAACAACAATATATGTGTAGTGATGTCCCAAGGAAGAGTTTAAATCCCAGCAGAACTCAGGTACCAGGTGGATCGAGGCTCTGCTGCAGTGAGAGCTGCCTACTTGCAGTGTGCTCTGTGCCTCAATTTTCCTGTCTATAAAACAGAGCTCATAAATCTTGCCATCATTTACATAGTGTTTTGATATCAGGTTTCTCTCAAAGTCTGAAGTAGCAGTAATTATTAGCAGTCGTGGGACTGCTATTTCCCTTTGATTTCTCCCCACCTGCATATTGCCATGTGTGCAGCCCCTTCTTCAGGACAGGCTAAACCACCCTCGCTGACATTACTCCATCACCTCTAATGGTGTAGCACAAAACCATTCATTTCTCCACTCTGGAGTCTAAAGTCTCTGAACTACATTAGCCCAAGGGAGTGGTAGGCCCAAGCGTGCTCCGAAATGCCGATCTCCTGTTTTGATAACTGAGCTCTAAAATCAAGATAAACAAGCTGCCCTATATACTGAACATGTCCTAATTGCACACTTCAGGCATGCCAGCCAATCGATGAGCGTGTGTTGCTCGCTAATGAATATTTGTAGTTTTGGAAGATTTCACATGTGGTGTTCCTTGCAGCTTCTGCAATTATTAGTAGAGTGGCTTCGAAGACCCTGTGCAGGAGGAGAACCTGGCTTTAGACCAAGAAACTCTGTAATTTAATTTCATGTGTTAGCTGGGTATGGTCACTCATATTCTAATTATATTAACTAATACTTCTTTCAAACTGTTCACACTGCGTGCAAAGTTGTGTTTAAAGCCCTATTAGCTAATACATTTCCTAGTCTAGACTTTGGGAGGGTTGACTCCCTAAAGATCTCCTAGCAGGACTTTGTTTACTTGCAGGAGGTAGGAGAGGGAGGCAGGGAAAGAAGGGGCAATGATGTTTGAAACCATCCAAATGACTTTTGCTGTGCCGATATTTTGCTGTCAGTCCCTGTCCTTGCTTTTATTATTGCTAAGAGTTTCTTTATTGAGACGTGGCTCTCAAGTCATGAGGATAACTTTGTAAACCGTGGGAATATCGGCACCAACCAAGGTCTTGGGCATTCAACATTGGGAGCCAAGGGTGTCTGTGGAATGGGGAAGATGCAGAAGAAGCATCTGAGTTGGGGATGGCCAATCTGGCAGGAGCCCCAGGATCTACATGCTGAGGCTTTCACTGAACCAGAAGCACATCATGAGCCAAAGAGAAAGCTTCCTTGGTGGGAGGTAACAGTGGGGTTTTGGATGTTCCCCACTAACAGGAGGCTGGTTTTGATATGTAGGTTGCTGTCAGGCTGGCCTGATAGTAGTTCCTTCCTTCCTTCCTTCCTTCCTTCCTTCCTTCCTTCCTTCCTTCCTTCCTTCCTTCCTTCCTTCCTTCTTTCCTTCCTTCCTTCCTTCCTTCCTTCCTTCCGCGGATCACAGACAACATAAATTAAGACTCCTGCACTTTGACTCACAGTCTAGCACCTTCCTGACGCATATACAGAGTCTGAGGCCCACATTAGGTACCTGAAGCAATCACTTCACAAATATGTAGCGTGAATGTCTTCAGTGTTGCTGATGGAAGAATCATTTATCACCCTTTAGAGTCCACTCTTATTTTCTTCTCCTGTTCGCCTGTAGAAGGTGTGATGCTGCTGCTGGGGTTTAGGCAGGACTACCCAACTCATTGCTCTTGTTTCCTTTTACTAAGTATGCTTTTACTATAACTCTCCATAGTTCTGATTTTATAGTGCAAGTGGTATATCTTATGAGAAAAAAACACCATTATCTCAGCCAGGCATTACATACTGTATAATTTCAAGCTGTTCTCAAATGATGGCTTGGAATTTTATTGACTTGAAATTCAGACGGTGTCTCTGATCATAGTGAAACTGCCTTTGTACTGTCAGGGTTGCAATAAACTCCAAAGTTGAACTTAGAATTCCCATTGACAGTGGAGCTGGACATTCTTGGTTCTCAGGAGTCGTTGCAATTTGTTTTTTGTCACGGTTTCTTTTTTTACTTTCTTAAGCTATCCTTGTCCCTGGAATGTCTAACCTTTCTTTAAATCACCCTCTTTGTACAGTCCCATCAAATTAATCACACTCCCACAGTTACCATTCAAATATAAATAAATTAGTTAAATGATTTACCAAAATGTGGTAAAGCAAATAGACCTATCCTCTGTTTTGTTTGAGGTTTTGGTTGGGTTTTTTTTGTTTTCCTTCTTTTTATTTTTGAGAGCCTTGTAGTGAATGCTTTTTCTGGCTTGTCTGTGAAATTGCATGCACATTAATAACGCTGTGTATCAACAGTCATTAATAAACCTTGGGTCCTCTATGTATCCCTCTTCCTGGGCAGGACTGTTCTATACAGTGTATTTACTAGAACTACATCCTGTCTACTTCAGCTACTCGAGTAAGTAGCAATATTTTAACTGCTGAGTGTATAGTGTGCGTCATTTATTTGTCCTGACTAGCTCCACTGCTGATTTCATAAACATTTGGGGAAAGAAATACCAAACTAGCAAATATTTGCAGAGCCCCCTAATGTAGGATCTTAACAGGATGATATCGTCTCTCAGTTTGAAGATTAAAATCAGTGCTGTTCACAGCTGATTAAGTTTCCTTTCTAATATTTCCCACAAATTGAGCTAATGCAATAAAACTTAACGAAACGAGGTTTAGTAAAGCCACTGAGAATATACGACAGTGAGGTACAGACTGGCTCAGGCTGTCCTGGCATTCACTTAGTAATGGCTCTGTGCTTTATCCTATGAATGGATGGGTGCAGCAATGACAACAGTCCTTGTGTGGGGTTGAAACAACCTCTTTGGTGACTGCAGGATGATGTGAATTAGCTGCTCTATGTTTTCTGTCTCTCTAATCATTGATCGATCATTGCTTTCTCTCCCATCAGCTCTAACAATTCTCAATGTTGGTCCTACAGAGTCATCAGCAAGGTGGTGTCAGCTCCAGAGGCCAAACCTTCCACTCCCGCAGCGCGGCCCAAGACACCTCCTCCTGTGCCATCACCGGTGCCAGCTCCCGTTCATGTCACTCCTCCTCCTGCTCCAGCTCCTCCTCCACAGGCCACCATCTCACCAGTCCTGATCCCACCACCCTCCCCAGCTGTATCAGCAGCTGGAGGCTCCAAAGCTCCTGTTCGGAGTGTGGTGACCGAGACTGTCAGTACTTACGTGGTAGGTAACACATGGTGTGCTGTGTTCCAGTGCCAGGGGCATTCCTCTCTGGAATTGGTGAGCTCCTGGGTGGCTCATCATCTCAAACTGATGATTCCTGGATTCCTGATGCTGCTCTCTGTTAAACTGCTGTTTATCCAGCCCTTGTTTCCACACACGTTTTGAGGGGTTAATAACTTAATTGAAACACTACAACTTGGAATGAATTTTTCATTGGTTCTCAGTTCCAAATGTAAGTTCCTTCTAACAGGTCCAACTATATCCTGTATGATATTTTCTGCTAACTGAGCTAGAGCACTTATTTTTGGAGGTGGAGGTTTTTTATAGGTGCTTTCAAAAGTGCTGAATTGAAACCTCAAATGTCAGACTCACCATAGATTTTGCTGTCAGTCCCATAAAGTACAAAACCCTCATGCAACATCAAGAACTTGACTTAGCCCTCATTTGAAATGTGTAGAGTCCAGTAATCTCTTTCCCGGTTTCCTTGACATACAGAAATTGCAGATGTTTGTGCATCTCAGAAGTCTGTAGATTGTTCATTAGTCTACACTTCATTTGTGTGTTTGACATGTGCTCTGAACTTGGCCTCTGCCTGGCAGCCTTCTTCATTCTTTTGGAAAAGTCTCTTGTGTAACATGGTGTAGGAACTGCATTCCCTAAAAGAATGTGGATATATGTCTGGGGAGGACAGGGCTTGCTGTGCTGCTGAGAATTTCTGCTTTAGATGCTGTGTGAAATGAAGTCCTCAGCATTCCTGATCCTTGAAAAGGAGCACAAGGGTAGCAGTGTTATTATTCTCCCTGTCCTGGCTAAATTCCAGGTTGATTGGTGACACCTTGCTTAGCTGCAGTTTAAAAATCTCACCATTTAAAACACCTAAAGCTTACTTTTATTGCAGAGGTTGCTGTGCTTGAATTGCAACATATGCATGACTTTTTTTTTCTTAATTTTTATGATTCTTGTTCTAGTATTGATTTCTAATGCATTTCTAATGGAAAGGTGCTTCCCTGCTGGACTTAAACTGCTGTATCATGTTACTGGTCTCTATTTAAACAGCTGCTACATTTCACTCCTGAGTTACTTACAGCACTGGACAACGTCACGCAAGCTCTGCATATCCTTAGTGTGCAGGACACAGCCTCACCTTTGGTATCCCAGTGTAAACCCACAGTCACTCTTATTACTACAGTCACAAGTATTATTGTCATCATTATTACAGTAGTGCCCAAAGGTTTCAGAATTTACTTTAAGAGAGAAACATTGCCTAAATGCTCTACTACTTCCCATTTTCTTAAGTAATTATGAAAAAAAATTATTTAGAGATTATGTTAGTTTTAAAAAGAAAAAGCTAGCGCTTTGCCTAGATACTTCCAATGTAACACTCTTAGCACCTTAATGGAGAGTTCAGAGGATATGGAGGCTCCAGGTTATTTTTGCTTTTCACAGAACCATAGATTAAAACAGACTGGTTTGGGTTGGAAGGAGCCTTAAAGACCATCTTGATCCAAACACCCTGCCACAGGGAGGGACACCTCCCACTCAACCAAGTTATTTAAAGCCCCATCCCCTTGAACAGTTCCAGGGATAGGAAGTCCACTGCCTCTCTGAACGACCTGTACAGTGCCTCACCACTCTTATTGTAAATATTTTTTTCCTAATACACAATCTAAACCTACTTCCCTTCAACTTAAGACCATTCCCTCTTGTCCTATCACTCCAGGCCCTTGTGAAAAGTGATGTTTTACAACATTACTGTTGAAACCAAGGCTTTACTGTATTAGGACCCAACTATGTACACGTGTAGAGAAACGCCTGATGTGAGAGATTTATTAGTCAAAATGGTCAGAAGGAGGTTGGGGAAAAACATTATTAATAACTGTTAGCCTCTTGTGTGAAGGAAATCCAGGAGACAGAATGATTTTCCTCAGATCACATGAGAAAGCTGTTCTAGAGATAAGAGTGGAGCCAGTGTGACAGAGGTGCCCAGCTCCCTTCTGCAGGGGAGGAGAGGAGGGTGATTTTATAGTTCAAAAAATAAAGGATACAAATCTTCCTGTTGGATAGCATCTCTGCTCATTAGCTCTCAGTGGTTTGACACAGCAGTCAGCAATCCCACTCTGTCCCTCCTTGCATGACCCTTGGCTCATTAAGGAATGAGAAGTTAGGCAATATTTTTAATATCCTTATTCAGCAGCCCAAGTGCTTGTTTAACCAACAGGCAGAGGATTATAGACCACCCTGCCCCTCTCCAGCCCCTGAGAGCCTGAGGCAGCTATTCTGCAGAGGAAAAAAATACCTGAAAAACTAAGTTTGGAAAAGTTAGGGTGCCTACTTTCTGATGGGGCAACATCTGGCAGTGCTGTCTACACCTGGCAGGGCCAGTGCCCAAAACAGGCAACACCAGAAATGAGGTGCCTGTGCTGGCAGCCAGGTGTTCAGGCAGGTTTTGTAGCCCTCAGCCCAACATCCCACAGCATCCCTTCTCTGCAGCAGCATGGCACAGCACCCCTCCCTCCCCAGCAGGGTTATCCCACTGAAATAAATGCCTCTGGACCTCTTCACTTCTGAGCCCAGACACTTCACCTGTGGAGCAGATGCTTCTCCAGCAACTTAAAATGACTTTGCAGATATGAGATTAGATGGTAGATAGGAATGATTATTGCAATCAATCAGGTTGGAAATTGAGTTAATTTTATGATGTTGCCTACTCTGTATCTCTGTTGGAAAGGGGATTGTTCCCTGGTTAGTATTCCTGGGACTTGTATTTTTTGAGTTTTAAACCACACAAACATTCAGGGCTTTAAGAGGAATCAGGGAAGAGTGATGTGTTGGTTGCAGCTCTGGTACGTTCCTATTGATTTTTCAGGAAGTGGTGTAAGATGTACAGACCACCGTGTAGTGGCTTTTTTTTTTTTTTTACTAAGAACATTTGGGGCTTTTCATCTGCTACTTTTTAATATCATGTTTGTAAGCTGTTCAGATAGCAAAACGTTATTGCCTGAGATATGTATAAATGCACAAAAGCTGAGAACAAAACAGTTTCTGTTTTTGAGATTCAGCGATAATGTGCAAATCTTCATAAAGGAGTGATGGAGTCAGGGTAATGCCCCAGACATTTTCTACTTTGTATTGTTAATTGCACTCCTTTAGGTGGATTCTGTGACATTTTGTGTGTATGTTTTTAGCAAAGAGCTGTTCAAGAACCAGTGGAAATCTAAAAATGCAAACAATGGGTCAAGCAGGATATAAACATTAAAAAAATGGATATGATGAGCCCGGTGAGCAGCTGCCCAGTACTGTAAATGATCTGCCTTTCTTGTTTCATTTACCCTTTAGTAAATTGTACTGCGACATAAATGTCATAAGGGGAATGGAAAGTTACTCAGTAACAACTTTTTTTATATCCTGATCTTATCGGCTCGTTGGAGTTGAAGACTTTGGCTAATAAGTAATGCAGCAATATATACACACAGCGCTGTATATTTTACATGCACATAAGAACTGTTATCTTACGCAGGAGGCTGCCGTGACTCCTGCTTGCCATTAACTGGGTCGAATTTTAAAAGTATAGACAGAGAGGGAATTGTGTCCTTAAGCCCTGGCTCTGTGTGTGAATGCCCGTGCTTAGGTCAGGTGGTGTAACTGGCTTTACTGGTTTACAGGACAATGCAGGAAAATACATGATTTTGTCATCATGAGCAGTGTAGGAAAATCAATTAAGACGTAACACTGAGCTCTCATGATCAGAGAATGCACACATAACAACAGGGGCTGCTGAATGGCTTAGTCAAATAAGCAAGAAACCCTTTTTTTTTTTTGGTTAGTTTTTTTTAATGTCAGTTTTCCTGCCTGCTTAGCCCTGAAAACCAGCTAACTTTGCTTTTCTTTGCACCAGATCCGAGACGAGTGGGGTAACCAGATCTGGATCTGTCCTGGCTGTAACAAGCCAGATGATGGCAGTCCAATGATAGGTTGTGATGACTGCGATGATTGGTATCACTGGTAAGTTCTTCTTATCCATCCTGCTCTGCCAGTGCCTGGCAGATTTGGGCTATATTATTAGAAAAACCTTTTTTTTTTTTTTTTTTTCTAATAGTTCATTACGTTGGGAATATTTAAATAGCTTTACTGTGTCCAATTTAATAATCTGGAAGATATTTTTATCTCTGTTGCTCTGAAATTTGAAAAGGCAGATTTTAAGCTGTGAAGGAGAGTTACTTTTTAATTAATGGGCATCGGTGATAATGGTTGTTTTTGAAACTGCT
Organism: Cinclus cinclus; assembly: GCF_963662255.1. Lineage (NCBI taxonomy): Eukaryota > Metazoa > Chordata > Aves > Passeriformes > Cinclidae > Cinclus > Cinclus cinclus. The sequence continues at coordinate 17,813,892 of NC_085049.1, read as the reverse complement.
GGGAAATATTGCTGATTCCAGTAATTTTGTGAGAACTACAGGATTATGAGCACAGTGTATACAGATAGACAGTTCAAATTATGAAGCATTGTATGAACAGTAATATAAATGTCAGCTCTTATAAAAAGGTTAGGGGAAATTAATCACTTTTTAGGCAATTTTTTTAAAGCTACATAAAATCATAAGGGTTTTTGCAGATGTGTTAAAGAAGCATTTTAAATTATTTTAAATCTAGTCTATTACACCTGAAAGTGCACTCATATTTTCTACTAAAATAACACTTTTTATTTGAGTATCCTTTTGATATTTCTCTTTTGTTTCAAAGCAAGAGTTCTTAGATTCTGATCATTGTTTTTCAGATTTTTTAGGTTTTGATCATTATATTATTAAGATAATGATAATTGTTATATTCATTCGAAGGCCAGATCCTGTCTCCCACTGGAAAGTTGCATTTTTTGGGGTAAGAAACAAAAGCAATGTTACTCCATGGAGATGATGTGGTATTTTCCTGTCCTTCACAGGCCTTGCGTTGGGCTTACAGCTGCACCCCCAGAAGAGATGCAGTGGTTCTGCTCCAAGTGTGCCAACAAAAGGAAGGATAAAAAACACAAGAAGAGGAAGCACAGGGCACACTGAAGGCTCGGCAGGGGACCAAAGTCGTGCGGTCACCGCGGCACCTCCTGCCCGACTCGGCTGCAGGAGGGATCCCCCCTGTCCGCATCCCCCCACGGCTGCCAGGGTTGTGTCTCTGCAGTCAGTCAGGAGCGAGGAGATGCCCTTGGTCGGGGGCTGTTGGGTTTCACAAACTCTCTGAGCCCAGGACGTTGGATTTGGGTACATTCTGATGCTGTTTCTTGCCCCTGCCAAGGGGAATTTGCACAGAGCGCTGTGAAGACTTCGGTGGTTCCTGGGACCGCTCCCCCTCCTGTGGCTCAGCACCAACATGGATGAATGTTGTAAATACAGATATCTGTCCTATTCTTTCTCGATTTCTTATTAATCCCTCTTGAACCTTTGCAGTAAGGTGCTGAGAGGGGGAGAAAATGTAAATTACAGTAAGTTGTAAACTGAGACAACCTTCTGGAATGATTTCTGTAGTCTGGATACAGTTCAGCCTCGACTCTTGCTGAGCCAGATAATCATAATGTGGAAATAAAAAGTGGCTGGTAAATATTTTTGTGACGAGAATATATGAAGCTTTTTTCCTTGATTTTTAGTACTAACATAAAATAAACATGTTCAAGCTTTTGTGATATATCTTCTATTTTTAAAAAAAAAGTTTCTATTGTGTCAATTTTTTTCTTCCGTGTGAATTTCTTTCAGTGGACCTGTAATATATTTTATACTTTGATTTTTGGTTTGGTTTTTTTTTTTCTTAAAGTCTTTGTCAACGTACTTTTTCATTGCTTGTACATTTCATCAGTGTGTATAAACACTTCCCATTAAAAGATATTCACACGTGTAAATACCTGATATTTATAAATTAATTTGTTTAATTATTTTTTAGGGCTTGAGGATTTTTGTTGTTGTTTGCCCGAGAATACAAACCTAGCAGCTACTAAAAGCCTGTGTGACAAACGCCTGTCCTCATGGCTGTGAGGGATTGGTGAGCTCTGCCCCAGCTGTGTGTGCAGGAGGAGGTGGCCAGCACCATAATTAGGCCTCAATTCAGATACTTAAACATGTGGTAACTTCTTAAGAAGTGAGTAATCCTATTGCCTTCAAGGAGCCTGTTCCCACACTTGGTTATACATGTGCTTAAATGCCTTCTGAATTGGGAGCTTAGGCCAGGGGAGCTCTGCACTTCTGGTGGCAGCTACAGCATGTTAATCTGTAGCTGGAATGGACTCTTTTTTCCCCTTTTTCTCAGTTTTTTTTTTTTTTTTTTTTTTTAAACAAGTGGTTAGTGAGTTTGCCAAAAGCATTGTAGTGGGTAGAGGAGATGCAGGTATGTTCCTCTGCTTTGTGTATTCCCTTGGAAAGACCAATAAACTGAATCCCAGTCACATTCCCCCGTTGAAAATGTGAGGGGAAGGTGCAGAGCAAATGAAATAAAAGTCACTGTTAGATATTGTAGTGCAATGGGTCTCAGAGCTAAATAAGAATCTTGAAAGCAATTTATGCCTTTTGTTTTCTAATCAATTTTAGATTGCATTGGTTAATTTGGGGATATTTGTATTTTAAACCAATGCAATGAGAACATCTGACGTTGGAGAAATATGTCCCTTCAGCCTGTTGTGCAGACATTAAGAGTTATTTTTTAAATGCATCCAAATTGATATTAATGAGAGTGAATTAGTCATGTTTTTAAAAGTAGCAGTCTAGTTAAGGAAATGAGGTTTTGCTGATAGAACTGTTAAATTGCAAATCAGTGGAGATATGGATGAAATGGGTTTATTAAAAGTGCACTGTTACCTGCTTTGTTCATTGCCATCTCGTTTATATTCCGTCCCTGTTAATTACCAGTCAAGAAAATTCTTGGGTATGATTTTTTATTCTATTTTATTTTGAATTGTTGGATGTTGCAATGCTGATTTTTAGGTTTTTCCACATGTAACGTGCAGACATACAAAATACACCGTCTTTGGTCATTTCTGGTTGCAATAATAAAGAAATTAGCTTTTGGTAAGTTGTTTATGCATTTCCTCCTCCTCCTCTCCATGAATCAGAACTTCTCACATTTAATCAGCTGAATTACTCAGGATGCCATGGGAGGGCTGAACTTGTCCCATTCCATGGTTGTTCAGCTCTTTCTCTGCATGCTTGGCCTTGCTGCTGCTGAATTGGCTTCTTAACCTGGCTTTTATGATTTTATAAATGACTCCTGTGGCAATAAAACCAAAGCATAATTTTCAGGAGGCTTGTGTGGCTGAGGGGATTAGTAACGGGAGAAGGGGCCCTTCACCTCCGGGTCATCAGTTTGAAGCCACGCTTGGTGCTGAGCCTGCCTCCCTTTCACTTATGCTGGTGTGGATCAGCAATCAGTGCCATAAAGGAATAATCATTCCAGAAATGGTTATCCCTGAGCAACCATGTGGCTTGGACCTTCTTTACAGACTCTGGACCCACCCAGCACTGAGCAAGCCCAGCTCCTTCCCCAGACCTTTGTATTTGCTGCTGGTAACTTCACAGGTTGGGTTACTTCTCCATAACCTTTGTGTATGGAAAGTTAGGGAGCAATTGGGGCTGGTCCCTATAGTCACTGCTTGTTTTTAGGGTTGGGATTTGTGTTCATCTGAATCGTTTTATGATTTGTGTTTTGGACACCACCATCTATGAAAAGGGGGCATGGTGGGTGAGCTGCAGATTGTTTTGCTCACTAGATGTCATGGGAGAGCATCCAAGTGTCTGAATGGTTTGGTTTTCCTTCCTAGAAATGCAGCTTCATCAAGAGTTTGGGGCCCTTCTTCTGGGTGGTTGAGTAGAACTGGTGTAGAGTTTAGGAAGTAAAGAGTTTTCAGAGAGGAGACAAGTCACCTTCTGCTGCGCTATAAAGAGTAGACAGGTACACTTTTCCTCCTTTATGGATCCACTGTGTGTAGTGGATTTAAGCAGGACAGTGAGGATGGGTTGTAAATATTCAAGAAAAGAGCATAAAAACTATTCTGTGAGAAAAGCTTGTTGAATCCTGCTGTTACTCTGGGGCCAGATTTTTATCTGGAGTCAGTTGGAGCTGTGTCAGTTTATGGCAGCCCAGGAGCTGCCCACTCATATGGCCAGTGCTGGAGCTGGAGAGCAGCTCCTTTTGGAGAGTTTTTCATCCTTTTTATCCTGTAAATCCTCCTCCAGGGCAGCCTGTGCCTGTGGGTCGCTATGCTGGGTGCTGGCTGTGAAGCAGGTTAGTCATTAGGCAAAATTGCACCTTGCTAATGAGTTTTGCGCCCAGAAAAAACATGAAGTTGATATCAAGATTGTAAGCCCAAAGCTCAGAAGTGGAAGAAACTATATTGACTACTGACTTTTATTGGGAGATATATATAAAAGCAGAGCATCCATCCCCAAACTAATGGGAATGCACTTTTCCAAAGCTAATCTTCCTTTGGGGCTGTATGTTGTGCTCAGAGCATCGTTTCTCTGCTTGACATGGTGTTTCTCTTCTGAAGGTGTCCACTAAGCTAAGTACAGTGAGGATCTTTATGCTCTGCAATTGATTTGTGATTCCAAATGTCCTGGAAGAGAAAGGGAGTTAAAAAAAAAAAAACCAAAACCACAAATCGGAGGGTATCAGAGCCTGCTGACTTTGTCTGGGCTTTACAGAGATAAAATATAGTGTATTACTTCACTGTATCACCTAAACCTTCTTTGTTCTCCTTTCAATAGGACGATTAAACAAAGACCTACTAACCAAATTAAAGTATAAAATGAACGCTGAGATATGGAAACCTTGCCAGCAAGAATGTTAATGAATGAAGTTCACTAAAGGCACGCTGGCTAAGTTTTCAATACAAATAGTTTTATGGCCAATCTCTTTAGATCATAGCAGTTTTCTTTAGAAGTTTTAAGTCTCAAAAGTAGATGAGTTTCCTTCACTGGGGAATGAATTAGATAATGCTCTGAATAAACTCCCTCTTCGCCGTCTTGTCAGTCATGCTGCTTAGGAAACTCGCCCTTTCTTCTGGGGACTTTTGGATCAGCTGTAACCTCAGAAGTAGAAAGCTGCTATTAATCCATGTGTGCTGTATGGCAGAGGAGGCTGTAACGGGAGATTTACAGCCAGCAAACAGCTTGTACCTGGCTCTTGTGAGCAGAAACCATTAATCGTGAGCTGTGGCAGCCGTGCCAAGGGTGCTTTCCCTTGAAGGTGCTTCTTCAGCCTCTTCAAAGTTTGCAGTGGGTGAAGGAGGGGGTCAGACTTTTTATTTAACAGGGTCTGTGGTGGTAGATAAAACAAAAGAAGGGTTGATTCAGAGTAAGAGTAAGGAAAAGGGTTTTTCTGATAACAGTGGTTAAACACTATAACAGGTTACCTAGAGGGGTGGTGGATGCCCCATCCCTGGGAACTTTCAATGTCAGGGTTGGACAGGGTTTGGAGCAACCTGGTCTGGTGGCAGATGTCCCTGCACAGGGATGGAGGTTGGAATGAGATGATCTTTAATGTCCCTTCTAAGCCATCCTAGGTGTCTATGATACTAAGATGCTTATGGAGTGACCTTCTGCACCAGGACTTTAAATCCTGTGATATTCCTCACAGGGAGAGTGGAGAGCTGAGGGCTTCCAGACCATCTGTTCCCCCTTGGCAGTCGCCCCCTAAATTTTCCTTCTAGTCCTTGTCTGCTCCAGAGTCCTGGCCCTTTATCTCAGGTGTCTGGTGGGCCATGCCAATGCCAACATAGCACAGCAGCTGCTGGGTGTCTTGAGCAAGTGGGAACTTCCATTCCAGCATGGTAACATCAAACATGCTCACAGTTGAGATTTGGTGCAATACTGGTTGGAAATAGAAGATCTTTAAAGTCCCTTCCAACCCAAACCTTTCTATTATTCCGTGATTGCTGCCTCAGGCTTTGATCAAGAAGACAAATTTTCTTCAGAAAACAAAATGTAAGGTAAACCTGGGATAGATGGAAGATTTTCCATGCAATTTGTAAAACATGATGAGAAAGTAATTTCATATGAACACAACTCCCTGTTGTGTTTCCAATGTGAATGCTCCCATAATGACTTAAAAACAGCTTTGCAAAACCAAACAGAAAATAATTTGATTATTTTATTGCCTAAATGAGGGGATGACAGAGAAGGAGATTTGGAACACATTTACAAAAATTTAGGTTTCATCACCTGTCACGAGCAGGAATTTGGTTTACAAATTCCAAAGTCTTTCCTGCCAATTCCTCCCTAAGCCAGCATCTTGCTGTGCCTGCCATTTGCTTACTGTGGGACTAATGACAAGTGTGATGGAGTGTCACCAGCCCTGGTGTCACCTAAGGCCTCCAATGCTACTGCTGTTTTAACTGTGTGCAGGCAACCTTCATCCTTTTTCCTTCAAGGTGATCCATCCCGAGGTGTGGGACTGGGCACTGTTTGCAGTGGATTTTTTTTTTGTTTATTTGGCATCCACATTCAGAAAAAAAAATAATAATTTTCCTTGTACATAAATTAATTTGGAAATAGGGAAAGGAGATAGTGTGCATTTGTTTATTTTTAATTGAGTTGAAATTTACAGCACTTTTTGATAAATGCTGTAAGAATTGTCTTTTTAGGGATACACATTGGCTTGTGGGTTTTTCTTGTCCGCATGGTCATCATTGCATGGATTCAAGGGGAGAAACTTGGTCTTGTTACCAAGAAAGCTGGGCACAGTTCTCAGTTCTGACAGGGTGTGTTTAGGCACAGGATCAGAGCATGTCCCCATTTCCATCCACAGGAGGAGGATAACGTTTCCTGCTCTGTGAAGCCCAGACCTTCCCATGGGTTAAATAACAATAACACCCTTCACAAGGGCTGGATAAAACTACAGAGCCATTGGGAGCTTCCCCAGTGACAGAACTCTCCTTGAACCTGCTCCTCAACTGAAAATGTGTTTTCATTGAGTTTGGGAGCTGAAAACTATCTACAGCCCTCCAGAATCAGAGAGATCCTTTGGCTTTGCAGGCTTTGACCCTCTTCCAATAACTTTTACAACATGAAACCAACTGTCTTTTCCTCCACTGATTTCCAGCTTTTCTGTGAAAGGAGCCGAGCTGAGCTCACATTAAGACCTTATTTTCCTACTAGCTCTTCTTTGCTTCCAGGGATATCTGGTGGAGTTTATCTGAGAAACAGCTTCTTGGTTAAAATTACTTCAGGGACGTCAAAAAACGCCTCTCATAATTTGTACAATAGCAGCCTTCTCTGGGCCTTGTGGGCTGTGAAATGTCTGCGTTGGTGCTTGGAGCTGGCATGTATTAAGATGCTGCAGATGAAGTGATGCTGTTGTTCTCTGTATTTTCTGCAAAGACAGATGCTCAGTCAAGCCCGAAATCCAGGCCTTTGCCTTGGTATCTAATAACCCAGACCGACCATTGGCTCTCAGTGCCACCTACTCTCTAAAAGGCTGGATTTGCAGTGCCATGGCTCAGGAGGAACCACATCCCTCCATCCCTCACAGTCATATCTGGCTAAATGCTGCATTTTTTGTTTTCAGGATTGCTGACCAAAACAGAAAAAATAGATTCCCAAAGCAAGGATGTTCATCAGTTTCATGCTGAGGATTCCACTGTAGGAGTCATAGCTCTCGAGTACCTGAGATGATGTTTAGGGAATATATCCATGACCTGTGCAATGTCTTGAGCTGAGCCAGTGGGAGAGTCACATGAAAATGCATTCATATTGGGACAGCTTGCAATGGAGAAATGTCTTCCAAATTCACTGAAAGTAAACCTTGTGTGCCACAAGCCCATCCTATCTGGGGTGATTTTTAAGTCTACTTGGAGGTTTCACAGCAAACATGACAAAGCTCAAGCAGCCATTGCTGTGCATCCACTTAACCTTTATTAAGACTTCATTTACTTATGTTAATCAGATCACAAGGATCTATTTGGCAAAACCCTTGTGTCCCTTGGAACTGGGAAAAACATCTGCCTAACAACCTCTACAGAAGCAGATCCTGCTCCATTTGATTCTCTGTGTCCGTGGTTTCTCTCATCTACAAAATTTGGCTATGAAACCACTTCTGTGGGGGCCATAAGGATGGGCTGGTTTTGCCCTGTGCACCCAAGTCACAGTGATTCCTATTCAGATGTGTTTAAGATGACTATTTAGCTATTTGGAAGATCATAGAATCACAGAATCATAGAGTGGTTTGGGTTGGAAGGGGCTTTAAAAATCATGTTGTTTCAACCTCCCTGCCATGGGCAGGGACATCTTCCACTATCCCAGGTTGCTCCAAGCCCCATGCAACTTGGCCTTGAACACTTCCAGGGGGCAGCCATAACTTCTGCCTGGCTGTGGCCTCAGCATTCTCACAGCTGAGAATTTTCTCCCTAATAACTAATCTAAGTCTCTCCTCTCTTAGTTTAAAGCCATATCCTATCACTATCTGTGTGTGCATTTGTCTCTAATTAATCTAATCAACATGAGATATTTTCATTCTTTCTTAGAGCTTGGATGGGAAAAGGATGAAGGGGAGAGCGGAGGGTGAAATGTTTTAAGCTACTGAGAAAACACAGAGCAGTATTTGTCCAGCTAGATTACACCTTCACCCCTCTTCACCTCCATTTCAGGCTTTGGTGCTGCCAAATGCAGGGCCAGATCTTCCTGCCCATCATCTTTAGAAAACTTAATTCCTCAGAGTAAAAACAGCAGCAGTTTACAACTTCCTGCAAGCACCTCCCAGGGCAGATCTGCTGTTGCTAATGCCAGCAAGGCCCAAGGTGAGCTTTTGGCTGGTATCAAATCCTCCTCTCAAGCCAAGAAGTTCCCACTACTAGAGAGCAACACTATGGTCTACTTAAGTTTTGTAAGCCCTTAATGAGTCACTCGATATCAGGTGGATCAGTTCGCTTACATGGAAAGGGCTCCTGTTTCTCCTGGTGGCGTTGGCTCCGGCGGTCGAGCCGGAGAGCCGGAGCTCCAGTGACTGATCCTTCCTACACCCACTTGCACAAGGACACGGCGCAGCGATGGGCTCATCTCAGATTCCTGCAGGAGGTGGTGACAGAGCTCCACCTTAATGAGTTCATCGCCCTGCCAGCATTCTTCCCACACCCAGGTGCCTGTGTTGGCAAAGCTGCGCTGCACCAGCTCGCTGGCAAGCATTCCCTGGGATTTTAACAGGGTACAGATCTTGGGATACCCACCTGGCTCCTTTCAGTTGGTCTTAGTTGGTGGTCTGGTGGTGTTTATGAGCAGAACCAAGACTGCTGGTTTGGTGTCAAGGAAGGAGGGTGGTGTGGAGACACAGGGGGCACCAGATTAATTTCCAGCGCTCCCACTAGTCCAAGTTTTGTACAAGTCACTGAGTGTGCAGGTGGGTGGAGGGAGGAGCCAGGGCCTTAGCCCACGCCTGAGGCTCTGGTGAGTGTTAAATATGCTCTGTTTACCAAAGCCATGCTTAAAAGGCTGCAGAGCTCCATCACATCTTTGTTTTTCTTCTGGCTTCTGGATGGCATGCACTGGTCATGGAGTTAACACTTGTCAAGTTAGATTGCTCAGGCCTCTGGTATGAATTCAGCCTTGGATGCACACGTTGCAAAAATACTTTCAGAGCTGAGCATGCTCTTGACATTGCCTCCCCCAAGGTACTCTGATTTTCTGCAACAACGTAGTAATTTAGCTGTTTGCTTTCATTTTGAGTTATCCTTATCTCAATCAGAAATGTCCTGCTGCTTGCAATGGGTCCCTCACTTTTACTTGTCTCACACCACATTTCCCCTCTGTACAAGTGCCTGTTACCATTTTCTGGAGGTGGATCTTCCAAACTTTCTATCCTAAAAGAGGGTAGATTTAGATCAGATATTAGGACATTATTCTTGACTGTGAGGTTGATGAGGTGCTGGATCTGGTTGCCCAGAGTAGCAGTTGATGCCCCATCCCTAGAAGTGTCCAAGACCAGGTTGGATGGGGCTTGGAGCAGCCTGGTTTAGTGGAAGGTGTCCCTGCCCATGGCAGGAAGGTTGGAACAGGATGATCTTCAAAGTCTCTTCCAACCCAAATCATTTTATGCTTCTGTGACCTGAGATTGCCAATCAAATTTCCTGTCCCGGTGCAGCACATCCCACTTTGCCATTCCCATACATGTGTTTGGGCAAGGCAGCTGGGTGTCCTCAGTGATTGCTGGGAGAGGGTAATAAAACCAGGTAACTATTCAGTGTTGGTATTTGTTTAATGGCTTAGGGACTCAAAAGCTGTGGCAGTTCCCATCAGATGTGCCTGGAGAAATCCTGGGGCCGGGCGAGCATCACTCACTTTCTGTGAACAAGGACTGATTTGTTTTCTGCTGGCATTAGGAGCAACGAAACCAAAGCAGGGCAGTGACGTGATTTGTGCCAGGTCACAGAGCACATCAGGGGCACAGCCAGGATGGGAACAGGCACCTCTGAGCTCCCATCGACGCCAAGCAGACGACTGGGGCTGGAGCTGTCTGAGGCCAAGAGGGTCAGTGTCTGCAGAGAGGTCACCTGATGGTACAAGAAGGGAAACTTTCTTCTGCTTTCTATGCCTGAGGTCCCCTCTAGCAGCTAATCATTGCTTTAGTAGTGACATTTGTTGCAGAATACACCTTTGAGCCTCTTTCATCCTTGGATACCTGTCCAGGTACTTTTCCAGGCACCTTTATATGAACCTGTCACTGGGGGCACCAGTTTATGTTGACTTTTTATCCCAACAATAGGGCTCAGCTGCCAAGATCTCCCTGTAATAGACATGCAAAAGTCTGGATCCCTCTGCAAGGGCCTTCCAAACCAAAGGCACAGGGAAATGTCTGTACATGGGCTCCCCCCAAGGCTGCCTGACACACCTCTAACCACAGCCGGGATACAGTGCAAGCAGAGCTCAGCAAAGCCCTTGCAAGAATTGGGCAGGAAGTGGTGATCTGGGATAAAATCAGGTTTATTTCTTCCTGAGCCAAAAGATGCACCTCTGCAGAGACCCCGGTTGCTTTGTCATGAGTGTTTGCACAGACAGGACTGTGGTCTGGTGAGCAAACTGGAAGTGAGAGTCTCCCAAATGGTTGCAATAAACTCTATCAGCCAACAGATACCTGGGAAAGGCATTTCCATTTCTGTGGTCCTGGGTGAGTATAATGTGTTTCTAAATCCACACTTGCTTTTTCTTTAGGTTATTGTAACCCATCTCTGAGTTGAAGTGGTTTAACTGCCTTCGCTGGGTAATTTTCCACACCTAGCGCCTTTAGATTTCTTTTCTTAAGACTCACCTTAACTCTAAATTTATTCAGGTTTGTTTTTGTTTGTATGATAATCATAACATTCTTCTGATAGATTTTTTTTTGTCAGCCTTGATTTACTGAGATTTGCTTGCAACCTTTGTTCCAGTTTACCATTTTTTGTGAGTGGGGATATTTTAAATTAATATAATTATATTTAATAACATATGCAGGTACTAAAGCATCTTTTGATTTGAGTCCTAACTTTCATTATTACCCCCCACACACATACACACCTTTTTAGATATTCTTTGCTTAACCTATGCCTAGAGATTAATTAAAGTGTCATTAAAATGCCTTTAGTACGTTTTGTGTCCTACATGCCTGGAAATACTTTTTTCCCACAGTCAGAATTGCTGTGCTTGTACTAGCAATAACTGGCATGTGGCTTGTTTTGTAGATCACCACGAGATATAACGAACACTCCTAATTAGAAGAAAACACATTCATTTTTTGGATGCCTGTTCAAAGTTGTCTCAGGAAGATCCACTAGCTTTTCATTTACATGTCTCCATTGCTCTGGGCTGGCTCTGATGCTGAGCACTGGCTCGGAAGCACAGAGTCCCACATTGCATGTTGTTGTGAAATGCAAATTTAGGATCTTCCCCATGAGTTATGGGCAGAGCTGCTACCCCATCCATCAGTTTCTAAGCTTTGAGTGTTTAAATGTGTGTAGTCAGCCTTGAGTGCAAAGTTTCCATCCTCTTCCAGTATTTCTGTTTGGGGAGAACTATAGATTTTTCTGTATTTAGAATGGGTTTGGCATGGCCCCGGTTCTGGGTGGGAGAGAATTGCATTCATCAGGAGTAGAAATTAGCAGCTCTTGGTGTCTCCTTCAGCAAGGACCAGGGCTAGTCCAGGTATTTTTGTAAATAATTTGGGACACCACACAAACGCAGTTCAGTGATTTCTTCTCCAGCCCTTTGCATCTCCTTAAAAGTTTTAAAAACCACTGACAAATAAATATCTATGTGAGCAGTTGGGATAGAAAAGCAACACCCAAACTGAACAACCTCCTCACAGACCCATCCCATTCTTAAGTGAAAAGCAGGGCACTGAGTTCCTCATTCCCAGTTCCTAGGGAGCCAAAACATGACACCCAGCTGGGCATCAAAGCTCTTGTGCAAAACGAGCACCAGCTTGGGGGTGTCACAGCTGCTTTTTGGTTTACCTCCATCAGAACAGGAGCTGAGAATCACACTATCCCAGAGTTTTTCATCCATGCAGTCAAGCTTGAAGCCTTCCTCCTCCCTTTCCTCAGGAGGATGCACCAGGAAGGCACCAACCCAAGGATCATGGGTGCGTTTAGCATCAGCCCAATGAAGTTCCTGCAGCCTCCTCTCCTAAAAGTCACAAGAAGAAGGAAATGCGAGACAAGAAGAAGGAAACACAAGACAAGAAGAAGGACACAAGTAGAAGGGGAGCAAATTACTGACTTCTCAGGGAAGATGGTGCTGAAGATATCGTAATTATAATCATAGTCCTTTTCAACAGGTGAGAGGAGTTGGAGTGTTTCATGGCCTGGCTTCCAAACCTGGACAGGTTTTGCAACTATAGGCTTAGGAAGCCTGGCTGAGCAACTCTCCCCCTGCTAGAGATCTGTTGCTGGCCTTGGCAGGTTGCAGCATCCATGGGGACACCTTTGGAACACCACTGCGGAGCATCATGGGCAGACCCCTTGGCTCCTACTCTCCAGTGACTCAGGGCCCCCCATCACCTCTCAATAACAATTCTGTCTTTTGTAAGAGGGCTGGCACTGACCCACCTTGCAATTAGCAGGTGGTTTGGGGAGAAGTGCTAATAAGCACCCTGGGAAGGCAAACCTGGGAGTGGGAGGGAGGTGGGTGCTGCCTTGACTCAACATCCTCCTGGGGTGGGGGGAGAAGGACGTTTTGGATCTGCTCAATGGGATTTTGTGACACAGTCTTGCTCACCCTCCACTTCCAAAGATTCTTGGGGCATCCCATCCTAGATGAGCTGGTGAAGAGCCTCTGCAAACAGGTCACCACTGATCTTAGACTGGTGCCATCCAATGCCACCCTCTCCTTGTAATTTTTTTCTATTCTCTTTGCCCTTCTGCTTCCATAAATACTTTATTGCCAATATCTTTTTCATTTCCTGATTTGCTGGGGGGTACCGCTTTGCTGGGATCTTGCAAAAGTCATAGCAGGCCATTGTCAGTTCAGAAAAAAATGGGTTGCCACCCAAAAAAAAAGTCCAAGGTTCTCACTCCTGTAGCCTTTAACCCTTCCAACCCCCCTCACAGGTCAGTGCCACGGGTTGGAATTTGTGCTACAGTAGCTCCAATCAGGATCTGGGGTATTATTTATCGCATTTAGTACCTGCCATCAGTCATGAAAACTTAACAAAGACCCTATTTGGTTTATCTATAGGCAGCTAAACAAACGTATCTTGCTCTCCTGTTATCTTCTTGTTAACAAAACACTATCAGGATGTTCTAAACATCAGCATTTACTGTGCAAGAGCCCTTTATCTGGCATGATATATAGAGAGCCCATCAATTAGTGCAGGGGGCTTGGAAATACCTGCCACGCTTTGCTCAAAAGTCCCAGCACCATCTCAGGGCTGCATCACAGGTAAATATCCCTGTGCAATTCCTGGCCTCAAGCATCCCTGAATGAGATAGGAGAGCTCATTATGAGCAGAAATCATGATAAATATGGGGGTTTTATCCCTTTTTTTTTTAATATCCAGGCACATATGCTGGAGACTTTCCGTGAAAGGAGTGATGCAACAGCAGCCAAGGTGCTGGATGGTGCAGGGGTTGGGGAAAAGGGTCTAACAGGCTTTTATTCAGAATAGCTGGATATGGTTTGGGAATTCAGAGAAAAGTGCCGTGAGAGTGCATCCTCCTGACAGCAGGACCTTGTCTGTAGGGTCAATCCCTCTAGGATCCCCCCACTGAAATATCACACTAGAGGAGCAATTCTCACTCTGGCTCCACATCTGCTCACAGAGGTGGAACTGACAGGCCTTGGACACCACCGCCCCTGGATTCAGGGCAGCTGCTTTCTTCCAACACCTGTGCTAAATCAGCACCTCGGCAGAGGAGCCACTTCACACCATAAACCAGCCTCCCGTGTGTCAGCTGGACTAGCGATGTTTCACCCCCAACTGTGGTGGCTCTATCTCAGTGGGAAAGTGATTCTCCAGATAAATGGCAGATTGGGAGGTTTAACCCCAACTCCTGTTTGTCTCTGAATGTCTTGCAAAACAGATACTTTGTAAACAAGCACAGGGGCTGGTTTGGAAACCACTGTGGCTGCCTCCAAGTGATGGTTACTCACAGAAGGTGTTTTCCTTTAGGTGCATCTCCAAGCATGGGACTTGCAGAGGTTGGGCTCATGTGGACTTCCCAGTCACTTAAGCATCTCCATGTATCCAGGAAAGAAAACTGAATGTTTAAAGGTTGTCAATTTATATTTTTTTTTTCATTTCCAAATTGAAAATAAAGGGAGGAGCAGTGAAATGGCCAGGGCTGGGTTTTGAAGAGGCAGCATGGAGCATTTAAATGAAATAGGTGTTAGAACCAGTGAAGCCAGTGATGGGAGTCAGTGAGGGCAGATGGGATCAGGGTTTTGGGGCAGGTCAGTGCAATTAGGATTGTGTTTGCACCAAGCTGAGCAGGACTCTGTAGGAGGGAGGCCAGAGAGGTGCAGCAATACAGAGAGATAAGAGCCCAGAGCTGGAGCTGTCTGGACAGGGAAGAGTAGGAGGCACCATAGAAATTTCCTGGGAGCTTATCACCGTGGGCCATCTTCTCCTCCTCTTTCACATCCGCAGCAGCCCTGGTGCCGCAGGACTGTCCGAGAGCCGCCCAGCCCTTGCTGCCGTCAGGCTGCAAGACCCACCAGAGCAGGGGTGGGGCTTTGGAAGCACAGACTCCAGGGATCTGTAGCACTGCTGAGGTTGACTCCAATGCTAAATCCATGAATCCACGAAGAGGCATTTGTGCCTCCATCCGTGCTGTTCCCGGTGGGAAGAGGCTGCTGGCTAAAAGCCATCCCAAAGCGTCGCATCGCGTTTGGTCTCCAGAGGAGAAGGATGGGGCTGAAATAAAATCCAGCAGTGTGGCCCCATATGGGCAAAGCCTCAGTGGTGGGGAGGGACACCTCAGGTTAGCAGGGGCCCTTTCCAGCAGTGCTTTAACTCTGTAGAGCCAGAGCTGCCTTTTAATAACCTAGGACCAGCTCCACAAGACAGACCCCCTTCAACTTATGCCCAGAGCCAGGAAACCCAGGTAAGGAGACAGGTAGAAATTAAATTAAAAGAGGTGGTCATTACTGATGATTATTCGGTTTTGGGAGGTGCTTGGTCGTGCAGGGCAAAGCTCCGTGTGGGTTTTACATTCAAATATTCACTTCACACTGCTCTCGTATCATTGCTGTCGGCTGTTTTTTCCTCCAACTGCTATTAAAGTTGCTGTTTGATAGGAGGACAAAAGACAAATAGGAATCATTGGTTCAAAACCTCACCATCTAAGCATGATCTCTCTAGACCAGGAACTCTAAGCCCCTGATCTGTGTGATATATAGTTTGGGTACAATAATATCTGCTGCAGTTATTATTACCTATATTACAAAGATCCCAAAAAAAAAAAAAAAAGAAAAGTGAGAGATATTGTACACATGCTGGCTAGTTTCTCTGTTAGGGGGAGGGAGAAAAAAAAGAATAAAAGTTTAATAAACGTGTGCTGTGTTGTGGATGACTTTGTGGCGACCTTTGTTGCAAATGGCCTATGCATGCGGAATAATGGTCTCCGTGCAGAGAGGGAAATGGCTTAGTGCTATCATCGTTGCCTCGGTAACCATCAGAGTCTCCATCTAGCAGAGAGAAATGAGTTATGAAAAGGCTTGAGTGAAGAAGGGATTAACACATGATCCCAGGGACAGCATGTCAATCAAAATCAGCGGAGAAATTACACTGCTCTGTTTGAGAATGTCTCCGGAAACGCAACCTCGGTGGGTGTATGTGTGTGGATGTATGCGGGCGTGATGGAGAGACCTATAGTTCTCAGCTTCTATGGAATATCTGTGTATACATATATATATAAAACACAATATATCTCAGATCATTGGTGTGCATATGCACAAGCACCCCTGCACACATATTCCCTGCACATTTGTGTCCAAACACATACATGAGGCACCTCTCTGTAGGGACACACCTTTGTGATGCCCACACTTGCTGGGCTCCATGCTGTCCCAAGCAACCAAGTCAATGAAACCCATAAAAATTTAGGGGTTTTTTTAATAATCCAAAATGCATATTTTATCCTGAAGTTTTCTCATCCTCTCTCCTGTGCTTTCCAGACTTCATTGAGATGTCTGTCTTGGCATCCCTTGTTCCTGTAGGACAGCCCAGGGGCTGAACCCCCTGAAGTATCTCTTGTACCTCCAAAACAGAGAGCAGAAAGAAAGGAGTTCCCCTTACAGCCTGTTCAAAATGCAAAATCCAGGGCAATATGGAGACTCCAGCTTTATCCTGAGAGTCCCAGTGGCTTCACCTGAATTTCTTCCACCAGGACTGCACTCCTGAGCTCTGCAACCTGTAGGTCAAGGGCATGGGAACTAAAGCTATGATTAACTCCCTCTTGGTTTTTTAGCTCCTGCAAGCTCTGTGGTGGTTCCAAGTGCTGCTCAGCCGTGTGTGGCTGTGCACACATTTCCTATGGCGATTGTTTGCCCTGGTTCAGCTGACAAGCTTTACATTACCTGGGACCAGAGTGAGTTTGCTGCTAGTGTTGGGAGCAAAATGTGATTGCTGGGAAGGAAGGACTTGTGTGGCCTCAGAGCTGAGAAGTGTGGCTGGAAAAGGCCTTGAGTATTTGTTCTGTTCACTGGCCACTTCAGTAATAGAAAAGTTTTTCTTCCAGGAAATTCTCTCTATTTTTTTCTTCCGTTTAAATTTTTGAGTAGATGATTATTGCAGGCGAAGTAGAATTTTTCTTTGGTTTCTTCACTGCTTGTTGCACCCTCATGCTGGGCAGTGCAAGAGCACTCAGGGAAGGGATTTGCCCTCTGAGCACATTTCTGGGCCACCCAGCTATTGAGAGGCCCAGGATTTCCCTGTACTTATCACCCAGCAAGTCCTGCTCACACCTGGCTCCTCACATTGCTCCTGCATCCCTGCACAGCTCATCCCACACCCACAGCCCATCCCACACTCCACAGCTACAGCCACAGACACTTCACAAACATCCCTTTATGTTCCATCCGTGCATGGACTCTTCTCCTGCCTCATCCTGCCATTCCATCACCACAGCAAAATACTTCTGTACGTCCCTCTTTTTCCTAACACTCTGGTGGTGTTGTCTTACCTGGGCATTGTCATACCTGACCATAGAGCCCATCAAGACTCATCCATCACCCAAATGTTCCCAAATGCTCCAAAACACATGCACACTCCCCTCTGATGGACAGGGACACCCCATCACAGCCAGGATCACCTGTAAAACCTCCACCCAGGGTTTCCACAGCCCTCCACCACAATGAAAACCTTGACCCTGGCTTTTTTGGGCGCTCTCTAAGCCGCCACCCTCTTCCTTCCCCCTGCTTGCTTTCACTTCTCCCGGGTTTATTTCCCCTCCGCTCCCACTCCTTCCCCCCTTCCTTTCCCTCCCCCCTGCCACGTCCCCAGCCTCCCACACAAGTTTAAAGCCATCAGCCCAGCCAGCGGTTAACCAAATCGCCTTGACCTCTCTGCTATTTGATATTCGCCTCCTTGACACTCATTTAGGAGCGCGCAGCGGTAAAGCAGACATTGGACAAGTCCAGCCTGAAACCAAAGCCCTATGAAAGGAGGAGAGAGATCAGAAGAACCTGATAGCTAGGAACTTGTTCTCTCCAAAGGCTTTCTGGACATTTTAGCCTGGATCAGGGGTCCGTGGAGCGCCAGTTCGTCGCCAAGCAGGGTGTAAACGTTAAATGTTAGCTATTTGTTCCAGAGATTGGCATGAAGATCGAGCCTTTCTGCCTCCTCTCCGCCCGACCCCCCTCCCGCAGTCTCTCCAGCCCGTCCAGAGTCTCACAGACACTCATTCATTAGCGGTTTAATAACCCTCCCGATGTGATAACATCCTTTACTCCCGGCTCTGCGAGCGGAGGTGACCCTGGGGGTGGGCTGCTCGCTCGAGGTGCTCCGGGGGGCGGGGGTCGGCGGGTACCGGCTACTCTCGACCCAGCTGTTGGGTGAGGAAGGGCATCTTCCCCACACCTCCCCCCAACACACAAAAAAAACCCCCAAACAAAACAAACAAACAAAAAAAACCCCAACAACAACAAACCACCTCAACTTCGGTTCTCGCGTCCCTAAAAGTCGGCAGGGCGGCTCCCCCCGGGTTGCCCAAGCCTGGAAGGGGACATTCACACGCTGCCACCCCCACCCCGGCACCCGGTGTCCCCAGCCCGGCTCCGCCGCCGGAGCCCCAGGCGTCCTTCTCGGGTGATGCGGAGATGCTGGAGATGCTGGCGGTACCTCACCTGATCGAGCCCTGTGTTATTTTAAATGGCTCTAATTTCACCATTTATCTCATTTGGCCCGTAACTGCGGATTCAGGCATCTGAAACAACCTTTCGAAACTCTGATTAGTTCAGCTGCGTTCAGTGCCTTTTCCTCCCTCTCTTTTCTCCCCATTTTTTTCCCCTTCTCACTCCCTTTCTGCGCGACTTTCATGCGCTGCAGATAAGATATAAAATGCTCTATCGGGATCCTGTAATATTAAAGATCAAAAGTGGCATCAATTGAAGACCAAACGCGCGGAAAACAAAGGGGAAGGCTGGGAGATGTTCATCAGCTAATTACAACTGCAAATATTATGCAAATTTATCTTGGCACAGAAATGGAGAAAGCGAGTTTAAGTGTGGAGATAATGCTGGAATATTGAATGTTCAGCTAAGGGTGGGACGCGGTCCAATAAATTCATCTGAGGGAGAACCGGTATTATATATACGTATATTCCTATCAAATTATCTACACTTCAGACTGGGGGGGGATATAAAAAATTGCGGTTATAATTGATACTTGAAATTCCTTGATAAATATTGCACAGAATATGCGGAGAAGGAAGAGTAAGGAAGCCGAGATTAGCGTTTGGATGGGATTTGTGGAACAACGCGTGTGAAAGGATGAACCTATAGCGGGGAGGGGCCGGCGTGGGGTCCCCCCCACTCCAAACCCCAGGTGGGAGCCTTTCCCTTTAGGCAAAGGGGGAAACCAAGTTATTTTTCAACCTCATTTGAGAAGCGGCTCTCACTTCCTGGAAAAAGGAACGTGCTAGACCTGGTTAATGATTAAACACCGTCCCTGTGCCATGAGAGCCAGGAAGGGATGAGAAGGAGCAAGGGAAACTTAAACCAAGGCAGAACAGAGCTGCCAGCACCTGTCCCCAGAAATTTTAGCATCAGGAGTGGCTGCACACAAAAGAAAATAAAAAAGGATAAAAACCCACCACCTAAACCAAAAAACATTCGAGACGCAGAAAACTGACCGCGAAGAAGATTTTAGGTACCATTTCCTCACAGGTGGGGATGCTCCAGCACGGGTCGGGAGCATCCCTCAGCCCCTCGCAGGGTTTTGAGGGGGTTATCCCAAACTCCGTTATCGGGTTTGACCCCTGCGGCGATTTTTGTTGAGATCAAGTTTTGGGCTGAGTTGTTACTGTTGTGGGAATCCCTCCCTCCTCCCCCATCCCTCGGAATAGAGCAAAGGGGTTTTATTCGCCACAGAAAATGTTTGAAATGCAGTTTTTCCCTGGGCAGGTGAGGAGGCAGAGCCCGGCTGCTGCTTCCCTTCAAGGATTCAAAACGAATACATTCAAATCCACCAAAATATCAACAGATCTTCCCCTCCTCAGGCATACGAATATCAATAATTTCAGGTGAATGTTTCCCCCCACCCCGCCCTCCATCCCCTATTTCATTTCTGCAGCCAGAAACACAAGCAACGTTCATTTGCATACAAAGCAACACGCGGAGTTTCTCCAGTTTATGAGAAATGCCTTAAAAAAAAAAAAAAAAAAGGAGGCAGAGACGCAGGAAGAGAGAGGGGAGAGACTCCTTGCAGAAATCGATTTTTTGCTATGCATGTATTTATTTGGCAACGGGGCGGGGAGAAAAAAAAATTGGCAGCCCTCCCTTTCAAAAAAAGAAGAGAAAAAAAAGAGAGATGCAAATTGTATTTTATCTTAAACCAACTCCGTGCTTTATTCGATGTTTATGATGCATTATCTCCCCCTTAAATAAAAAATAAATCATGTAAAATTAGGATCTTGGAGCCACAGAGAGGAGAAGCTCCGGTCGATTTTCTTAATTTCAGTCTGAAAGTGACACACTAATTAAAACGCCTCATCATCCCCCTCCAACTTATTTTATTATTATTATCAGATTTACCTTATATTTTCCCAATTAAAAAATAATAAAAAAAATCAGTTTCGCTCCCCCAGGATGAAACTAAACTAAAATACGGACCCACGAATTTTTTCCCCCAACATTGCCCATCGCTTTCCGCCATCAGATTCATTGTGATGTATTAGATGCAATAAATTATCCCATGTAACAAAACATTGGGAGCTGAAAGGGTGATAATCTGGAAAGCAGAGATAAGGATTCATTATTCCGAATCATTATGAATCCAACGTTGCCTCTGACTTCTTTCTTAATCAGCTCCTCTGATCCTGGATATGTGAGCAGCACAGATAAGGAAAGAGTCATTTATAATTCTGTACCTCGTCTAATATTTTAAAAAAAAAGTCAGAGGCAAGAAAACGCTATAAAACATAAGCAAGAGGCGGGCTCCGAATGAAATATCACTTCGATGTTGTTAGAGCCGCAGTAAGATTTAATTAAAATTTCTCCTCTTCCACGTGCTTTATATATTTTTATAAATATATTTTGCACCTTGGTTGTAACGGATAGGAATTTACAATTGCGGCTATTTGTTGGGGTTTGGCTTTGACTTTATTCCCAAGTCCCTGATTTGGGTGAATGGAAGATGCGGACGAAGGGGGAAAGAGGGTGGAGGGGAGGCGATTATTTTGATTTCCGAGGGTGCCCCCCAGCCCCTCTGTCCCTCCCCAGCGCTCCCACAAAGTCATTAGGTCGATCCTACCAATGTAGGCGGCCGCGTTTAATGGAAATCGTTTTAAAGCGAATATACTCTGCACACACAAAGCGCAGGATCAATGCCAAAGCGCCTGATTTGGGGAGATCAAGGGGGAGGGTGCTTTCTTCCCCTCCTTGGAAACGTAGATTGCAACAGCGATATTAAAAAATAACCTCTTTGAGACTGTGTTTTCACAGCCAGCGAAGGGGGAATTATTGATTATTGGCAACTTTTCCTCGGGGTGGGGGCAGAGTGGGTGGGTTTTCTTTCCAGAACACGAGAGGCAGTTTAATTATAGCAAATAAAACATCTCCAACCTTCTCTCGGCAGCCGGCAGAGCGGTTATCCCTAACAATAACGTATGGATTTTATTTAGGGAGGGTTCGACTGCAAATCTTGGTTCAGGCGGAGCCGAAATCGATTGTGTGTTTGTGTTTGTGCGTGTGTGTGTGTGTGTGTGTGTGTGTGTGTGTGTGTGTGTAGGTATTTATTTCGGTGTATACCCTTCTAAATGTGTGCCAGGAGGAGAGCAAGAGGTGGGATCAAGCACATGCAGTGATAGAATCACAGGCTCCCCTAGCAAGTTGGAAAACACAAGGAAAAATTATTCTATATATTTATATATAGAATATAGGTATATATATATACGCGCACCATATAAATATTCCACATAGATATATTCTATTCGCACACATACACACGGAAAAATATATGCGTGTGTTCATGAATTTTTTTTTTCTTCGTGTATTTATTTCTTTAAATGACCTCCGGGT
The DNA here is from genome assembly GCF_963662255.1 of Cinclus cinclus. Lineage (NCBI taxonomy): Eukaryota > Metazoa > Chordata > Aves > Passeriformes > Cinclidae > Cinclus > Cinclus cinclus. The sequence continues at coordinate 17,792,139 of NC_085049.1, read as the reverse complement.
ATCTGACTATTTCTTTGAATGTATATTCGGACCTCAACCGTAGGCATCGAGGCGGGTCTGTGATATTTGTGATAAACCCCGGGTGCCATTTAAAGCCTCATTAGTTATGTTTAACCTTTGAATCACCGGCCATCGTGGCTGGAAATGAACTTCGCGGTGCGGGCTGGATGCGGCAGGGGGGGAAGAGTGTGGATGCGCCTGCGCCTGTGCCCAAATTCCCTCTCTCCTCTCCCGCCCCCAGCAAGCCCCAGCCGGAGGAACAGAGACAATAGTGCGGGGACTCCATCTCCGCCGTCTTCCCAAGAGGTTTTTGAAGGAGGACCCTTGATTTTTCGTTTCCCCTCCTCGCCCCTCAGTTCCATGATGTGCTCGGACAGCCCGGATCCAGCTCCCTCCCCCCGCTTTTTATTGTTTTTTTTTTCTTTTTCTGGGCAGCTGTGGAGGGATCCGGCATCATCTTCCAGGCTGATCTCGTCTCCCTCCCGCAGCACTGTTTTGGGGAGCAGAAGATTCTGCAGGGATCTTCCCAGCCCTGTGATGAGGAATGCACCCTCCCAAGTGATTTCACTTGTATTCTCCTTTATTTTTTTTATACTGTACCCCGCAAGGATTTATCCCCTGCTCGTCCACACTGCACAGTCCAAATCACACAAGCCTCGTGGCTTTAAAATCCTCTTTTTCGAAGCCTTTCCTAAGCAAAAAGCACATTTCTTGTCGATGGTAAATAGGCTCAACCCTCCTCCCCTCGCCATTGGGGTGCCCGTGCTGTTTCCATCGGTGTTTGGTGCTGGGCAGGTTCACTTCGTGGCTCTAATGAGCTTTAAGTTATTACCTTAATTGAATGTGTTTTCTAAAGATAGAATTGGGAGGCGATCGCGTTACCTTTCACCTCACAGAGAGTCACTCTAGAAGCAGCGATAGCGAACTCCCAACGTCAGCAGAAAGACACAGCAATATCCCTCCCGGACCGGGAGGGTGTGTATATACATATATATTTATTTTTGTTCCCTAAGTGACCCATTTTGGCCACTTTCTGAAGCGCCGGGACCCCGCACTGCCGGGATGTGCCTTCGGGGTGCCGCCGGGTCCCGCGGAGCCGGGCCGGGGAGGGCAGCTCTGCATCCCCCCAGCACCAGCGGAGTCCCGTTGGAGGGGCCTGGGGTCTGCCGCACGCACCTGGTTTAGCCCTGGAAATAAAGCTTTATTCCGGGTTCATTCCGGAGAAAGCATCTTCACACCGAGGGTGGATGTAGAGTTATGGGGGTGTTTTTCTCCCTCCCCACTTCTCCCACTCGGAAGTGGCTGCCCATCCCGGGAGGTGAGCCTGGCCGTTCCCAGACGTGTTTTCCGTGGATAAGCCCTCTCCCATTCTCCCCAGGCTGGTCCTCCATGTCTTGTCCGGTTTTGGTGGCTGGACACCCACCCACCCACCCACTCCGAAATGAGCACCCAGCCCTAGAGAATAAAAATATCGTCCCCAAAACCTGGGGAAGTTTTCTTGTGAGGAAATCTGCCCGTGGATCGAGGCTAACGCGGGAGAACACTGAGGCTGCAGCACTAGGTTTGGGAGAGTGACACGAGTGGGGGGTTAAATGTGGAAAATCAGAGCCCCCGCCCCTTCCCCCGTCGGTCCCTTCATCTCCTCATAGCTGAAAGATTTGGGGCACCCTACGGAGCCTGCGGCGCGGCCACAGCTCGTCTCCCTGGCTTCTGCTGCCCCTGCAGCACTTTAGGGGGGGTGTTTATGTTCCCTCCACCCCCAGCCCACGAAAGCCCCCAGGTGTTCCCGGGGAAAGGAGGCTGAGGAGCGGGCGGGGGGCTGCAGATCCCCCCGGCCCGTTCCTTTCGCTCCATATCGGCCCTGGGTTCAAGCCCGTGCGAGTCTGAGGGGACAAAGAGGGGGACACACAGGACCACCAGGGCTAGGGCCGACCCTGTGATCGGTGTCTCCCTGTAGAGGTGCAGCGCTCCTGCTCGCGGCCGGGAGCCTTCCTCGTCCCGAGGAGGAGTGGGAGACAGGAGGAACAATCCTCGTCCCCCCCAGTTCTCTGAGCGCCAGGGGAAGCGCGTCCATTATAATTATTTTTTTTCCTGTCTGCATCGTGGAGCCTTACATAGATACATATTAGAAATAAAATTTAAAAAAAGCCAGGAGAATAGGGTCATTAAAAATCCCCCCCGGGAGCAGAAGGGGGTGCGGAGAAGAAGAACCAGCGCCTTGTCTCTAATGTCACCACTTTTCCTCGAAAGCTTTCAATGCAGCAGAGCGAGCCCCGGCGTTATTTGTATGAGCATACGCTTAATTACATTTCCCCCCTGTCTCTTCCCGGCGTTCCCGGCTCCCGGCACTGACAGTCGCTCCCGGGACGGGTTACATCACGCTCACACCCCTGTACCTGGCGCGTCCCCCTGGCCCTGCCCCCGTTCCCCCCACCTCCACCTCCCCGCCCCATCGATGGGTGTGTAAAGAAATGGCCCATCATATTCCTCTCACTCCTGCTCTGCCCTTTCCCAACCCGGAAGAGCTCTGATCTTCAGCCCAGCCCGGAGGAGGAGGAGGAGGGCAAGGGTGGGCGTTCGGAGGATGCGGCTCCCCCAGGTTTTCCCCCTCGGTGAGAGCTTGCGACATGCCAGCAGCGGCTCCGCTCCTCCCGCACTCCTGCTCTGAGCGCTCCAGCGGAACCGGACAAAATCTGAAGCATCTGCCCAGGTCAGTGAACACCGATTTGTCTGTTCGTGTGTCCCCCCCATCCCACTCTCCTCCTTTTATTTTTTCTCTCTCTTTTTTTCTTTCTTTCTTTTTTTTTTTTTTTCCTAAAAAAAGAGAAAACCTCCTTTCACTCCTTCTCCACGTGGAGGGCACTAGGATGGGGAGTTCGACTCAAAAGATTTGAAACTCAGCCCCCACCTCCCTTTATCGCTTAGAGTGGATGGAGGGGAGAGCTTTCGCGTTGACCTTGGGGAAAGCCCCCCTGGTCCGTAAGGGAACGATTTTTGCGAAACTGGGGAGAAGATGTTTTACCTATGGGTGTTGGGGGCAAAGGAATGAGGCTGGGGTGGCGGGGACAGGGAAATGGGACACGGCACTGACATAGCTGGGATGAGAAATATTAATCTCAGGACGGGAATGGATTTATATCTGAAGGAAATAGGGGGCCTTTCTGTGTCTGGCTTCGTACCTATGTGCCGATTTATATATATATATATATATATATATATATATATATGTATATGTATATTTATAGTGTATATCCGGACCCATTTACTCTGTGTATTGCGATATTCATGTGGACAGGCGTGTGCCGATGGCTGCGGTTCTGTGCTCTTCCCACGAATAATTCCGATTTGATTTGATTATGTTAGATTCATATGTGCTGTATAATATAAAATATACTCTATATATGTAGTACTCTATCTCTTCAGGTTAAAAGAAATCTGTATATAATGCATAACAAGAATACAGTGCTTCTAACAGAATCTACTTCAGGCGATTTTCCGCAGGTATTTCTCCCTTTCATACCTTAGAAAGGCAAAGCAGAGGTATGTGGTTAAGGCAGGCTGGGATGAGGAGGGAGATGGCTCCGCTCCGAGGCCGGACCCGCACCTTCCCCACGACTCCTGGTCCCGCTGGGGGGATCCGCGGGCCGGGCCGGGCTGAGCCGTCGTGGGCTCCGGCAGGACTGGGGCCCGAAGGGCGAGAGGAGGGTTTCCTCTCTCTCCCGGCATCCCTGAATTAAGTCTCTCTCCTCCTTCCCCACCTTGTAGGAGAATTTTTCTCCCTCCAAACGGTGCGGAGGACGTTTCGGGAGGGAGCGATGGGAATGTCAAAAAAATACACATTTTCTGTCACCGAGCGTTTTGAAAACAGAAAGGGGAGAAAAATCTATCTATCTATCTATCTATCTATCTATCTATCTATCTATCTATCTATCTATCTATCTATCCATCCACCCATCCATCCATCCATCCATCCATCCATCCATCCATTCCAGCTCCTCTTACCTTCACGTGTCCGTACACAGGCAGCGGGCTCCGGGTGACGGATTTTAATGAAACCGGATAATTAATAACCACCGGCCCTGCTTGTTTTCTCCATTATTTATGGGCCGCAGGTGCGGAGCGGGGGAGCCGGGACCTGTCGGTGCCGCGGGCAGGGGCTGCTGCTCCGACGAGGCGGACACGGGTCCCACCTCCCCGAGATGAGTCCCCGGACAGGCAGGGGGGACAAAGAGGGTCCCGGCAACCTGGGGGCCCCAGGAAAGGAGAAAAAGGAAGGAGGGGAGAGGGAAGGTCTACCCCCTCCCTGCCGCGGCATTTTGCTCCCGGCTGGGGCGAAGCGCTTCCTTCTCCCGGGGATGTGAATTTTCTTTTACAGAGCCGAGGGGAGCGTTTTAATTTCAGGGAACAAAATAAGGCGAGAAGGTTTTTCCCGGCAGGGGCGTGTAGGGAACGGGATGCGGAGGAGGGGGAGCACCCGGCTGCTCTCCCCACCGGGATGCAGAGGGCATCTCCTTGTGCTTGGACGGGGGCGGGACAGCATCTCGGGGTGCCTGTACGTGCTCCTCAGGGGAATTCGGCAGCCCTCTCTTCAGGGCGAAAAAATCGTACGCATTCTGACACCCTCGGTACTCTTTGAATTTTGGAGCCTCTGATGGTAAATACGAGTCCCACATTTACGGGGGGGGTTGTCGCCGTGCCGTGCGGGGTTACAGCTGCTGGGGTCTGCGGGCACGGGGGGGGTTTATTCTGGGGGGTGCAGGGACGGCTTTAAACTGACGGCAGATGGGCGATTGCCGGAGTAAATCGCTCCGGTTTTAATCCGGGGAGGTCGGGATATGCCCCTGCGTCTCACCAAGGAGCTGGTGTTAGTTCCGTCGCCTCTTCTCACGCCAGCCGGAGGGCGATTTGTGTTTTCTTTTTTATTATTATTATTTCTTTTTCTTTTTTTTTTCTTTTCTTTTTCCCTTATCTAAGTCCCGAGGTGATTTCTGCTCGCGGAAAAAAAAAAAAAAAAAAGACGAAAAAAATCCTTAAACACGTTGTCAGCTTCACTTTCTCCCTGGAGTGAGAGGAAAATAGCTCTTGCCGCGTTTAAAACCCGCAAGATGCTTCAATCCGCCTTAAAATCTATCGCTCAAAACGGTCCTGGGAGATAAAGCAAAATCGAGAAACCCGAAACAAACTGGGTCTCCACGCTTCCTCATTATTATTTTTTTTATTACTATTTTTTCCTCTACTGAGCACTTCTTTAACCTCACCGTAATTTGGAGTGGCTGTTCAGGAGATATGCTGGCTTTTTCTTCTCTTATTTTTTAATCTGTGGGGTCGAAGCCTTTCGGGAGCGCTGCCCAGCTCCCTGCCGCGATAGCGGTGCCCGGTGCCGGACACCCGGGGACCCGCTCCAGGGTCGGGAGCCTCTCCCGCAGCCGGCAGAGGGGAGAAAAGGGGAGAATGACTCCATGGCTCCCCAAGAAGGGGAGGTGGAATAAAAGGGAGAAGGAGAGCCCCTTGCCAAAGTGCACTTTTGCTGTCTGAGAAAGGAAAAGCTGGAGGGGAAGGGAGAAAAAGAACTCACCGAGTCGAGCTTGAGCCGGGGCTGTCTGCGGAGGCAGGGGAGGAAGGAGGGAAGGGAGCTGGGACCTGCCTGGATCCTGCCCGGAGCAGGACGGGGCACCGGCAGCAGGGGTGACACGAGTCCCCCTCCCCTTCTCCCTCTGCCCGGTTCCTCTCCGCGCAGTTTGGGGAATGTGTCGGGGGGAGAGGTCGCCCCTGGGACTTGCGGAGCCGGTTTTTGATCTTTCTCAGACCTTTTTCTATTTATTTATTTATTTATTTTACTCCTGCAGTGTCCCGGGGCAGTCGCCCTTCTCTCAGCTTCAAAGAAGGGGGGGGCTGGGGGGGGGTGGGAGGGGGGAAAGAAAAGTCCCAGTTTCTCTCCTCTAAATTTTAATTCTTCGAATTTCTTTTCTACGACAGAACAGGGTTTTCCCCTCTCTCTTTCCATCCCCCTCCATCAAATAGCATCATTTGCGCTGAAAAAAAAAAAAAGTATATGCTTCTGTGGTGGGTGGTGGTGCACGAAGGGAGAAAAAATTGTACTCGGCGTAGTCAGCCGATGATTTGTTCTCTCTTTCAATTTGCATGGCTCGGCACTTCTTTGTGTGAGTGTTTATGCTTCCTCTTGATCTACACGAAGGGGAGATAACTGAATTATTAGAAAACAACGGAAATATGTACGTACGTATTTTTAAAAAAAAAGAGAAAAAAAAGAGGCAGAGAGATTAAAAAAAAAGAAGAAGAAAAAACACCAATGTGGCTGTTTTCGAAGCGGAAGGGAAGGCTCATGTGGGATGGGAAAGGGGTGAGGCAGAAATGCCGGTCTCCCTTTCTCTTTGACTATTATTATTATTATTAT